>NW_026999445.1:0-333460 GCF_037126465.1 Ornithodoros turicata | reverse complement strand
CTTTTTCGAAGCAGCTTTTTATCATGTCCTCCCATGACCTATGGTAACGAGTACAAAATCCGTCCATCTCTTCAATGTATAGCAAATGTCTGTTCTGTTTTGTAGTGTGCCTCTACACTTAATTAAATCATATCGGTGCTCATTTTATTTATTAAAAATTTATTATGTTATCGTGTTTAGAATGTTATTAATATCCACCTGGCGTGAGAATTATGAAAGTCAATTTACAAAAAAGGTGTGATGAGTAAGAAAAACGCGTGCTTTAAACGCGCTAGAACCCTCAATAGACGAGTTCAGAAAATCCGAGAGTGCTTAGCGCCGCTTTGGACTGTGGGGGTTTACTAATACGAAAGAAACGGGTGGCCTCCAAACTGTTCCGATTTCTCCCCTACCGGTCCATTGTCCACCACGTGTCAAGGTCAGCGAAAGCGAAACGTGAAGGATTATTCTTCGTTCTCCCGCTCAGCAAGCGCCCAGGATGCAATGCGTTCGCAAAGAACACCGGAATTTTCTGAAAGCGTCTATTCCCGGCTTGAGTTGTTGGAGTCAGTTTATGACTTTCACCTTTCACTTTCACCAAGACCATTGTAGGATTCCAATACTCCCTGCGGGCGTAACCTTGGCGAAAGTGTACGGGAGCTCAGCTTCCCTCTCTCACTCTATTTTTTATTTTTATTGCTAGTGGGTTCTGAATGAAAAAGACGTGTTCCTGTGATGTATCGCCCTGCTTGTTCAGAAAGTGTTTGCCTAAATTAATTACTGTTTTGAGTTTGCTTCATATGATCGCTCGATTGATATTAATGATAATAAAGGGACTCTGACCAGAAGTTCGACAAATCTTTCGTTTGCATCTATTACGAAGGTATAATATGCCTCCAAGCCACACGCGAAATATTTTGGCTGTGCGCGGCGGTAAAGTTTGCCAAACGGCGAGCTGAAAACCGGCTTCGCTTTTCCTCCTCAACTCGCGCAATCGGGGACGAAATCTAGCCTCTTTGTAGTGGACATCCTCCAATTTCCGTGTGCGTGACGAAAGCACGAGGCCCACGTTTCATTGGGCGCCCGGACCGGAAGTTCTGTTGTTAGTGAGTTTGTGAGAGCGCCGGCATCCGTCCGGAAAGCGATCTTCAATATTGACGTCGAAGGAAGAAATGTGGAGACTTCAAGCCCGGAACTTCTTTCTGACATTTCTGCGATCGAGAAGAAAATTCTGCGTGCTGAACAGCTCGGTAGGCTTTCGAAACGTCGCCGATGCCGCGAATGCGAGACGAAGTTAGAGCTCTACGAACATCGGTCACAGATGGAGCAAACAGCATGGGTCGCCTGTCTTCAGGTAAGCGATGAGCTTTTTACCGCACACTGTGATCGAACACGTAAACGTTCTCTGAAATTTCGTGTTCTGATATTTAACGCGCACTTGCTGTTCATGGTGCCGGTGTGGCTGGTGTGTCATAATGCCGAAGGAGATCGAATGCTTGTGCTGCCAGAAGCTCGAAAACACTGCCGAATGACTGCAGTATGAGTGCATTACAACCAACGAGGATTTCCAACTTCTATGCTTCAATATGACTGTCCTGAAGGTCGCATATTCAACTTCGTGGGCAGCGCGAACCTATGAGCGACTATATTCACAAGTAAGTCACATGTGTCCTTGTAGAACGATGTTAAAATTTGGGCGCCCACAACTGGTTTGGTCCTGCATTAAAGTCGTTAAAAGCTCCAGTACAGGGCGCAGCACGTAAAAAGACTGTACAGTACAGTACCCAACTCTGAACTGGAGAAAACCAATAGTTTGTAATTGTCAGTGTGCTGTGTCCTGAGTCACGTTTTTATGTATTGCCCTGTGCATAAGGTTTTAGCGTAGGTTTTTAGCGGTATTGAGTGTTCTTGATTGTCGATTCAGTGAAAAGTAAAACAATGTTGGTTTCTAAAAGAACACAGCATGTGTAGTAATGTACAGGATGTGGGCACGTAAACTGCAGTTGCTCTCAGGTACATGTAGAAATGATACTGCACACACACTGTACTGTAACCGGTTACCTATTTGCCTAAACTATATTTTATGTACATCTGTGTGGACGATGCAGATACACTGCGTATCGCCAGTTTGCAAGGTGAGTATGGCACAAGCTTGGGAAAAACAAGAGCATGGTCATCCCAGCCTGTGCAGTGAAGAGGGTCTGGCAAGCCTTTCCCACAGAAAACGCCACAGGCTTCAAGTACCCAAGATCCTAACTGGAGGTACCTCTTCGCACAGCTCGTCTGTCGCATTTAAAATAATTCAGCGTCTGTATTTGGGATGATTTATAGCTCTCAGGATGATGCATGGTTCAGGAGTTCAATATGTTGTGTTGAAACACAACACTAGTCCCTTTTAATGGGTCTTGCGGAACGATAGATGAGCACTCCTTTTGTGACATTGTGTACCATTGCTACAGTGAACAATTTCTTGAGCAAGACTGATGAACGAACGAAAAACAGAGTCTGTCTTCCAAATATGTATGTTCCTTGTAACTTCCGTATTTGTTAAGTGACCCATGTTGATGTCCCCCCTCATGTAATGCCTGTGAGGGCCTTTGAGATATATTCATAAATAAATAAATATCAAAACCGGAAAAAGATGTAACACCTATCCTCTCTTTGTGTGCATTATACATAAACATTCTCAGAAGATCCGTGTTTGTGTTTGTCTGTTATCGTCCCTACCTCGTCTCGGGTTTCCAAGTCATGGATCGTCACCACCAGCTCACTTGCTACCTAACTTTCCTTTCATTATCACTCTCAGAAGATTTGTACATAGTCACACTTTGCCTCATTTTGCCTAAAGCCTAGTTTCACCTCTTACATCATCTCCACATCTTCAATCCCCAAAGCAGTACAAGGCTAAAGTAATCAGCTACTACATAAAAAGAAGGAGGGGGAGGAAAACAAAAGCTGGCACATCTAAAATTCGAAGAAACCCTGGTGCTTTCACGGAGCTACTCACGGCTCAGTCCTGGATCAGATCCCGATGGAAAACAGCTTTTCTGAGCCTCAGTGATAGATTCCCTTGATTGCACTGACTGTGAGGCACAACTCATTGGCTTGGTGGCAAGTGGGCTTGCGTCTGATAGTACAATTTGGAATAAAGGGAGCAAGGAACATCTCTCTACGGTCTTAAGAAGGGTATCAACATTACCTGTCAAGGTACAACATTTCATGTTGCTTTCAGTAAGTACAACACTCCTCATAGCAGTTAACCATTCGTGTTGGGAAAGCATGCTGAAGTTAGCTCAGGCAGTGCATCCAGAACTGTGAATCAGGTTCATAGAGAGCACCTGGTGAGAGGGACAGCAACAGTGTCCAGTAAAGACTCTCCAGGAATTAGGAATTTTGTGCAGGTTTGGGGGTCACACCTTTTAATAGTGTTGATGGAAAGCAGGGTGTGTGAAACACTGACCTCTGGTAGATGAATTCTTGTTATTTATAACCAGGTACCCATGTTCTAGTAATCTAGAAAAAGCCTTGGCTCTCTTGGAGGAAATTGCTAATGAATCTGAGTGTCTTTTGTGGAAACAGGTTGTAACTGCCTTTCTATCCACCATTCTTAGATGCCCTAGCAAAAGCAAATATGTAATGCTGTACACCATATCTGATGCTAGCACACTAATTGCGTTGAGTGTTCTCAGGCTTCTGAAATGGAGCTACCTCGTACATACGCTGTGCCATGTCGGCAAGAACATAAATCAGACTGCCTTTACGTTTTAAATTGGCCCTTCAGTGCTTCATGTGACTGCAAGAATGGCACCTCCAAAAACAATAGGCAACAAGAATGATTTCTGCAATGTATTGAGCTTTGTAAAACAACAACTTTATTTGAAAATATATTCCAAAAGCCGGGTGACAACCTCATAATGTAGCGTCCTTTACTGCAAACACCGCTCAACACAACGAATAAAAACAGAACGTAAACGTTTTGTCGCCTATCCGGGTGGCATCATCAGTACAACAGAGGCCAAAGATGAGCACATCAGCCTATCTAAGAGGGAATCTTACACATCCGATAGGGGGCCACGGTATGTATTACAGGCTGAAGCATCACGCCTGATAAAGCAGGATTCTAAGAACTTTCTAGGGCCCCATCGCTAGTCATGGGCAAAGGTTACTGCACCATCAAAATATATGTCCCTTAGGACAGCAGTGGTAGACTGATTCGGTCCTGTTTAGTTAAGCTAAGCATTTGTAGCCCTGGCATCTGGCTCTTTTAGTCTTGTCCCAAGTCTTTTGTCTATCTCGCCATGTAGGTTGCATCACATTCTATGCACTCAACTTGATATGCACAGTCAAAATGCCTGATGGGCACAGTGCCCTCCAAATAGCATATGAAATACATTAGATGAAAGGAATGTGGACCACCGATTTGACTCCTTTGATGTTGTTTTTGATTGTTCTCTGTTGGAGGGATGATGCCACCTGGATAGGCAGTGAAACGTTTACTCTCTTTATTCTTAATTGTTGTGTTAAGCCAGTGTTCTGAGTAAAGCATTTTACATTATGAACTTTATTTGAATGATGATTAGTGGCGAGCTTAATACCCTGGACCACTACTCCGACAATTGCTTGTGGTAGTGCGGCGAAATGGAATAACGAGCCTTGTAGACAATTTACTTGGCAATATATTTATTTATCTCTCATAGGTTGAAGAACCCGGTGTGGTGTTACATAACGGAGGGGCACGTAATTATACAAGACCGATCACCAAAAGGCCTGGCTTTTGACAAGATTAAAATGTGAAGCGATTGTAATATAACAAATGCTGCATGGTGGCGATATGATAGGTTCTCCTCACGAGTTGTCGCCACAGTTACGGTTAGTTGAGAAACTGCATATCCAGGTAGCAGGATCAAATTTAATTAGGCTACTTTGGCCAACACGCGAGCGTAGAGCACAGTGTCAAAAGCCCTTACAAAATAAAAAGAATACTACACCTACGTGGACCCAGAAATCAAAGACAGTTTGAAATGCTGTGAACGAATTCCACTACGTTAGTTTTGCCTGAATACCCTTTTCTAAAGCCATGCTGGAATTTAAAAAAAGAAATTGACAGAGTCAACTTGGTTGACAACGTGGTAGTACATGATGTGCGCCATTAGTTTACAGGGAAACCCTAAAAAGTGGAGCTGGTTAATAGATAGAAGGAACATAGTTGTCACCTCTTCTGAAGACAGGAATAAGCTTGAGACCTATGTCCTCGACTCGCACACATACTAAGAACCTTTGACACAGATTAACGTATCTTCATTCCAGCTCTTTCACTCTCAGATGTTCATCTCTGTTGAGTGGTCTGTCATTCTTGTAATACAGATTGGAATTGAAATGCAGGTGCATAAGGGATGCTCTGAAAGAAAAGTGTTTGGTTTTAGTCCTCTTAATGTTTCTGAAAACGAAAACAAACTTCACGGTGACTATTCTTCTGAAATGAGCAATTCCAGGATGACAGCAAAAAATATATCTTGCCATATCATTATATCCACCTGGCACTTCAATTGAATAATGGCAGTTGAAGATGACGATGATTCAATTTAATGACGCATAAGCAACTCGGGCTATAGTGCGCCAAAACCATGGTAAAACTGTGACTTGTTAAATATCAGACGATTTACTAAAATAATATACTTTGTTGGTTGGTAAATTGAGATATAGACAAAAACATGATATGATAAAAATAAGCAATTGAAGAAAAGGCAATTGTTGGCTTTGTGTGACTGATGTCGAGTTTGCCACACTACGTGTTGAATAATAATGTACGCTGATACGCTGTAGCATATAAAGTACAATCATACACACGCTCAATATGTGGTGGATATGTGAAACCAATATACACATACTTACATTTCAAACTTTCTTGGAAAAGGCAGTCCAAGTCTGTCGGATTTGCAGACTCTATACAAAGCCAGTAAGCACAGTGTGGAATGACTGATTCATCTTTCGAAGGCAGAGGTGCAGCTACCACGACGCTTCGTCATCTCAATGCTTCGGAGAACATAGCCTAGTAAGAAGCCATCAGAAGGATCTCATAACGATAACTTGGTCGAAAAAGTGGAGGGTTCTGTGGGATATGTAAGAAAGCATACGCGTTACACTACAGCTACGAGAATCATCGACTGCACCTACATGGTTTTCAGTACGTAGAACGTACTTGGAACTGAAAAATAAATGTGCTAACCTTGTTGATACTACTTTTCCGTCAGGACCACACGAGAGCACATTTGCCTTTTTTAGTTGAAGGTATCATCAGGTCCCCATGCTCCTTTGAGATGCAGCAGACAGAAGTTCGCTGAGGCGAGTGACTGCCGTTGCGGTTCGTCGCTTCGCAGCAGATCAAGAACAGTACACCGCAACGATAGGTGAAACGTTCAGAATATGGTGACCAACTCCAACACCAACCCAATGACCCGAACAAAGAGGAAGAACCGGGAGTCACACAAGTTCGCAGTTCGCAAGCTCGGCATACGGCATCCATTACAGCTGACCGGATACGGAAGCATATATCGAACGCCGTGTACAGATTGAAAAGAAAATCGTAGAAACTGTTGCAGGTGATAAATGCAGGGTATATTTTTCTTTTTGAGGCTCTGTAACAAAAACATATTAACGTACAAATGCCATTTCATGAAGGAAATTGACAGATATTGCGTGACCACGTGACGCGTTTGAGCCAATTGTGGGTGTTGCGAGTGGCCCCCGTGTTGACGTCATCTTGATGGTGGGCCGGGGTGGATATTCTATATAAACGTATGTTTTCTCGGTTTGACGCTAGGCGTGCTGCACTCGGATGAAGTCGAATGTTTAAAATTCGAGTTTAGAGAAACCGGGGGTTTTAATGCGTGAATTTTCGCATGGAGAGTCCTTGTTGGGTGCTTTATCGACTACAAGTACGAAAGAGCTCCCACAGTTTCTGGTCAGAGTCCCTTTAAGAGGCACTCGAGAATGCTGCAGACATGGTTGCATCTTACGAATTGCTTATCATCATCTGCATGATCGATATTAAACACGAAGTGAAGTGCGCAATAATTCCTGCTAACGGAATTAATTCAGAGGCTTACCGTTGCAGGCAGGAGAGTTCTTTTTCCTCCTGGCCTGAAGTCGTCGTCTTTGAAGTGCTAGGAACAAAACGACCGAGCGTAGTGCTGGCACTCAGCGCGTTCCCTTTCGCTCACCTTCCGCGATATTGCAGCCGTGCATCACGAACTGTCCGGCTTTACGCCATTACGTACTACGATAAGCCTGAACTTGTCCTCTTTGTTGACAGACGCAGCGGCATCGAACGGTTTTTCGGCATGTTCTGCGTCGTCCTCAACGAGGATCACTGCTGCCACGCTTCAGTTCTGTCGTACATGACTTAACCGTGGTGCTCAAGCAGGCTCCGCGTACCTCAAAATAAAGTACTGAATGCGAGCAGCACGTGATGAAAACCAGCTGATATGCGCTTGATCCCCGTTGGCCCGTCCGCGTTGTGCAGCGCCCCCACGGCGGAATGCCGAAATTCTACAATCACAGCTCTCCTATTGCTTCCCTAAAACGGCGGCAGGCCGGAGCGTAGAACCGTGGTCTTATCAGCGATCTATGACCTCAGAGTATGTTTCAATGTATGGTTTCAGAGTTGTGGCCTTCCACCTATCCGACCACCCCGAAAGCACTCGACTTTCAGTACATTGTGCTGCTTGGGAGTTTATGTCTGCTATCAGGTGCAACAGTTTTGATCGATAGCACGTGTGGTTTCACGGGATATCTGATGATACCAAATGTGTGAGCAAGCTGTCCAAGCGATTCCGCTGCGAGACAAGAGACATGAGTAGTGCATCTGGATAGCTACAAGCAGCTCATCATTGTTAACGTGTGCTTGTGAAACGGATATGTTCCTCAACGAAGAGGCAGGCGCTGATATTGAAATTTCACACTTTGTGCAGGAAGATAACGTAGTTGGTTATACACTGAAATATCAGAAAAAAAAGTTGTCGATTAACGCTTTAGAGCTATGAGAAGCAACGTTTACTGCCCAGACATGGTTAGCATATATGAACGGTCAAGGTCGTCCGTCTGCTAGAATGGCATGCCCAATAAACATGTAAGGCTCAAAATCGAGCCGAGATCTAGTGTTGCAAATTGCGACAGCAAATTGCGATCTCTTGCACGTAACAGGAATGCTAGGCAGCATTTCTAGAACCATTTCCACTTACATAAATGCGGTTATCTTATAATGGTGTCCAACTGACTTTGGAGTTGACTTCCAGCTGGGGCACACAACAAGAATATAGAGGAAAAAGGCAGCATTGCTACATCCTACCGTAGTTAATTTCTGTATAATTGAATATCCACAAAATAGAGCGTACGGACGTACTTCGCCTCTGCCTTGCATTACCGTTAGACGCCATTACAATTATCCATTTTAGTGTTGTCCCTTTCCCTCATCCTTTCCAGTGGTGGGCTCTGTGAGTCGTCACACTGTACGGAGAGCTATGAAAAATAAGACTTTTTTTGTCTTTATTAACAACGTGATATTATTGATCAACGTGTAGTCAGTCTCAATTAGCTATATGAATATTTGATTCTGTAGTGCACGGCTTGAACGCTAGAGGGGCTGGGCGTGACTATAAATTGTGACGTTGGCGCGAGAACCTCTTTTGGCCGTTGGATGACGTGGAACACGGATGGCTGCCCGTCTGTGCATCCACTACAAGTAAACAATTATGCGTATTATTACTGGTTTTATGATACGTTGTTAATCGATGTGCTTGCCGTGCTCTAGTTATTATTTAGTGAAACTCTGTTAACTCAATTAGGCTTAGTTTTTCAGTTTTTTTATGGCAAATGCTTTATTAAGAGTGTGTGAGTTTCGTTGGAACGTTCTTTAGCATTTGAGTCATTCGGCGGCTTTTATTTGACTTGCATTCGCACATGGCCGTCGTGTTCCTCGCGCCCTTTAGTCTAGGACCAACGGAGATGGCAATATGTGTTGGTTGCTGTCTGTTACCTCTCGATATTTTGGATATTGGTGCACAAACATTACGCAACAGAAAAACGAACGCCACAAAGGCAGAAATTTGTTTGTCTCTGTACTTTCTCCTCACCGCCAGCTCAGCGTTAGAATGCACAGCATGGCTGATGGTTAGTCAGACCCCCTACAACTCCACTATGAGCATCGCAGATATTGAGTTCGTTTCCTTGATTAATTTTCGTATTTCACAGCAATTTGTGGTGTAATGGTGTCAATTATTGCCGAACGCTTTACCTGTCTTTTGCTATGCTAGGTTGACGAGTCATCGCTGAGTCATCAGGATTTTACGGTTGAGCTTTTGTTGGTTATTTTCGCTGTTTTATTAGAACTTTTATTATTTTTTCCTTATTTTTCGTTTTGATTTTATTTTATTTTTATTTTTATTTTTATTAAAGAGAATTCATAGAAAAGATGATAGAGTGTGTAACCGTGTCCGAACCCCTGTCAGACGACAAGGCCACATTCGTTTGTGGAATTGACCCAGTATGGCACTGGTTTTACTGGCAAGCCCAGTGGGGAGACTGGCCTTACTGGATTGTCCAGTGCGTGCACTAATCTTATTGGACAATCCAGTGTAGCCTTTGGTTTTACTGGAGTGTCTAGTGTGGGCGCTGGTTTTACAGGAGAGGCCAGGCCAGGTGGGCAGAGGTCATGGCCGTTCACTGGGGGTTATTGGCAACTACAGTCGTCCGGCAAATGGGTCCATCGACTCTATATCGGGTCTATCGATGTATGCATTGTGTTGTAATCAGAGAAAGACATAAGCATTGTAGTCTGGTCCTGATCGGTATGCGTAGTGTGCTAGGCAGAGAAATACATACGAATTCACTCACTATTGCCAGATTTATTTCCTTTATTGTGGCAGTTTTCTGTGTTTGCCTTGCAGGGCAACATCAACGAGGATCCGCCTTGTTTTAGCCTTGCTTCTTTGGAAGTTGAGTGGTGGTGGCTCTCAATGCAACGTGACGTGCATGCCATCTGAAACAGAAATGTCGGAGATAATCAATATTTCAGGCAGACTGCTGAATGGGCTCAGAAAAAGGGGTGTGAATTGACTTGTTCTCCTATTTTATGTTCAATGAACGCAAGAAAATAACAACGCGATCTGTCTTGTGAAATGGCCTCCAGCTTCTTGACGTTGCCTGTAGCTTGACGGGCCCGTCGAATGCATATCTCTGGCAGGGTTGTCCGTAATTCTTCTGCCCGCAATTTCATTTTGGGTCCAGAAATGCCGCGTGAAATTTTTTACCAGCTTTTTGTTCATTTTGCACATCTCTATGTATATGAAGTTCTCAGGAATGAAGCGGTCATCCTAAGGTGAATCTGGAATTTGCACACATGATGAGCACCAACGAACGATAAATATTGGATATACAATTTTTGTTGTAATTGTATACATTGATTGCAGTACCAGCCGACTAAGAGGACTGGCTGATCTATCACAAGTGATAGCAATGTCGACACCAATACTTGCAGATTGGAATACAATACAGGCTGTACTTCCGACGTGAACTAAGAAAGGCCCATCAGATTACAATTAGAGAATAGACTATCACTTATATTACCGACGAGTACCTTCTACTGTGACATATAGAAGGTGTGTAACGTTGTCTGTAAAGTAGTATAACTTTTAAATTAGATGTTACAGCATTTTCAACGTGGCCCTAAAAGCAACCAGATCAAGAGTGTACCATCAATAACGAACACGAAGATCACGAAGTGCATGCAACCATGGTGTCGTAAGGAACGTAAGGAACCACTTTGCAGAAGGTTATGGATAAAGGTATTGCACTGAAAACTAACGCAGTCCACCTACCTCCGGCCTCGTTAGACTAGGGGAGTATCAAAAGTGGCCAGTGTACACTAGTTTACAGTATGCCGAGTGTCACTTCCAGTTATACCAGAGATATTCCATTACAGCCAGTGACCAGTGTGAGGTGATTTCCAGTATTTCCAAATGAAATCCAGTGTTTCCACTGTGATTTCCAGTCCAACCAGTGACATTTCTAGCCTGACCATTGACGTTTCCAGTTTGACCAGTAAGATTTCCAGTTTAGATCTTACTGTTTTTTTTTTTCAACAGCGCCTTTCCGAAAAATGACATTTAAGAACACTGTCAGACGGTAGCGTAAGTATGCTTTTTAGTAATTACCGTTTACGCTCAGCGCAACTTCCCAGCGGCCTTTACGATGCATAGCGCGCTACTCTCAACAGCGCATTCGTCCACTTCGCTTCTGACGATGCTCAAGTGAAAGAAAAAAACATCTAAATGTGACAGTACGAGTCCGAATCCAGATTATAACCTTGTTGGCCACGTTTTTTCAGATGAAAACTTTAATACGGCGGTAAAGAATGAAACAGAAAGACCATGATGGCGCAAGAAGCCAGCAGCAAGGGTTAATTTGCGTCTTGTTTGACAGGGGGTGATTCATCATGGCTATTTCAAACTCGAAAGGCCGTTTGCCATCTCTCATTTAGCATACCGTCTCACAGAGGTATTATACCAACCAGTGACATGGAAGTGCACTTTTCAGGTTTGTCGTGGCGTAGCATCACAGCACATATTACTATCTCTATTAGTAGCAAACTAGTACCTGTTAGGCATGTAAGTTTTCTGTGTTTTATTTTCGTCTTTACATTCATTCGGCAGTATTAATGCTTAACATGTGTTCACTCTGTGCCTTTTTTGTGCCTTTTTGGTTTCAAATTATCGTCCACTATCATTGTTATCATTGTTATCAACTTGCTGTAAATTGTTGGAGCATATAATCTCTAAGCACGTCACAGCATTTTTTTAGCAAAATCAGCTGTTCAGCCGTTAAACAGTACTTCCGTTAATGATTTTCATACGTCACGGCCGATCTGATTTAGTGCACGATTTATCATCAGCCAGTACAACAATTTACAAACGGATGTGCTGTTCCTCGATCTCTCCAGGGCGTTTGATCGCGTATCTCACAATAAACTAATCCTCAAGCTGGGAGCGTGACCCTAAGATTCCTGGTTCCGTAACTGCCTTTGAAACAAGGGAAAGGGTGCAGGCTAGCTGGTATAGATCCATGAAGGAAACCGAGAGACACGGATACAGAAGGACGCAGAGAACCTACGTGTGTCGCCCCCTTCTGTGTCCGTGTCTCTCGGTCTTCTTCTTGGATCTACCTTTGTGGTCGTACTCACTTCTGTAGCGCATAACGGATGCGAATCATCAAGCAAAAATGTCTGATCAGGGGTACCACAAGGCTCGGTTTTAGGTCACTTATTGTTTCTTTTATATGTGAATGATATGCTGACAAGAATTAACTTGAGAAGAATTAATTGTCTGTTTGCGGATGGTTGCATACTGTATAGAAAAATTTATTCAGGATGACAACGATATCCTTCAAATGTGCTTGGATCAAGTCTGTGCCAGGTGCCGTGAATGGCATGACGTTGAACGCTGATAAAACTGTATGCGTATCAGTCACACGCAAAACAAAAGCTATACAAAAGGAATAGTTTCTTGTGGGCAATTCCGTTAAAACGGTGAAAGAATGCAAGCACCTGGGTGTTATTCTCACTGGCGATCTGAGATGGAGCTCACACGTTCCATACGCAGCATCCCGCTCTCAATGTCAGCCTGCTAGCTCCAAATACGTCGCTCGCGCTCTCGCTGTGTCCAAGATTTCATAGAACGTGCCATCTCGCCCAATACATTTCTGCACTCCATCGGCCCAAAAATGCAATACGTTCCTCCCCCAAACATCACCAGGAGGGAAGTGTCTGCTATCCACCGTCTGCGGTTAAGCGTGGCTCGAACGCCTACACGGCTCTTCCAAATCAGCATGCATGACACTCCTACATGTGCAGCCTGCTCTACCGAGGGCAACACTTCCCACCCTGCTCCTCCACTGTCGCCTGTTCGCCGCTCCCCGTGCCACTCTTATGGGTGGCCGAGCGGCTAGCTGCCCTGGGGCTGAGGGAGGTCTCGCTGGCAACGGTACTGGGCCCCCTGCCGCGCCCCCTTCAGTGGCGCGTCGGAAGGGAACTCGTGCGCTTTTTGACTGACACAGGGCTCGCGCTGAGCCTGTGACTGCTCCTCTTTTCTTTCGCTCTTTTCGTTTTTTTTTTTTTACGCGAGAATAGCAAGCCGGCTTCTGGAGCCAGGCTAACCTTTCCCCTTTTCTTTGTTTTTTTTCTTCGCGATAAACCTATATCCCCCCCCCCCCGTTCCATACGTAGTAACAAAATCTAGGAGAAGGCTATTTTACCTCAGGGGAGCACTTTGTTACGCTTCAGCCGAAGTCCGCTTGCTATCCTATAAGGTCTTGGTTTTACCAGTCATTATGTATGGCAAGGTCATCTGGAATCCATACACCATAACCCTTAAAGAAGATATTGAGAAGGTACAGCACTTTGTTGTAAGGTTTTCTATAATCGCTATGAGCTAAGAATCCTCAACGGCTATGTTCCGTCAGGCATACTAGAAACTATTGAAATTAGCAACTTAGAGGCAATACTCAAATTTTTCTGCTTAATACTGCACAGACTGATTAATAGTAGTTTAAGGAACTTCATTCACTTTAAAGAGCACTTGGTAAACGTGGTCGGCATACTTTGCCAATAAAGCAAATATATGGTAAAGCTGATACTTTTAAATACCCTTTCAGGTCTTCCAAAAACAATTCCATCTTGGAATGACTTACCTCAAATAATTTGGAATTCAGGGTCATATCAGCTTTTTATAATGTCTTTCTGTCGGTTACAGAGATAATTATTGCATCACCATTCACCAACAGCATCACCAACAGCAAAAATTTGCTATGCCACTACTTTCCACGACAATACGAACCACAGACAAAAAAAGCTGAATGCGTATTACTCCCTTCCATGCGATGCCTCAGTGCTTTGTATTTTATTCGTTAACAGGTGTACGCTGACCAACTCTCGAGCTATTTTAGGTAATTCGCTTCGGAACAGTCAAGCAAACAGGCAGATCGACTGAGGATATACGCATGACTTACGATCCCAGAGAGAAAACTGGTATCTCGGATTCTTTATCTCCTGAGGCGGAATGCAAGCACATGCTGCGCCTGTCGTGTTGGACGTTTTATTATCATTTATGCGCCATTGTCTCGTACCTTTGTGGAAAGGTTGCTCATAAGTCCAAGCAGTGCGCGCGTTGGGCTGGTTTGTCGGGTCATCCTAACACACGCAGTACATCCTTTCTTCGTAAGTACAGTGTTTACTACGATGTCATTTTCCTTTCATGCAATTGGATGTGCGTTTCTTTGGGCGATGGGCCACTTGAATACGGCTTTTTTTATGATGTACCCACGGACCAAAATTTTGTGGGTGGGAAAGAATAGACAGGCGTTCAATAAGTTTCCTACGCACGTATGATGTCCCATTCTGAAATCAGGATGAGCTATTGACATTACTAACTGTAGCCTCTATATCCCTCCTATTTCGCTTTTCTAAAACTATTTGAGAAGGTGATCTTTGGAAAGATGTACTTTTCCTTTCCTTCCATGCTGTCCGTCGCGCAGCTTTGTAACCGGCCAGTCTGTTGAAACAAAACTTGATACGTTTCTGCAATTTGTTAGTCAACGCCTATGCAATCAGCAACAAGTCGATGCTATCCTGATTTACCTAAAGTGTTCGACCTTGTTACTCACTATGTTACTTTGGGTTATTTGAAGGTGCGTGTACCTGTTCTTCTTCTTATCTGAGTAACAAGAAGAATGCGCATACGTGGCTCGTTATCATCGTTTTTTCTATTATTATCAATTTGTCTCATTTGCTGGGACCTCCGCTCCTTAATATATTTGTAAATGACATATAGATAACTGTCAACACTCGAAGGTTATTCAATATGCTGATGGCTTTTACCGATGCATTCCATCTGAGAGTGATTGCGATTATTGCTTTAGAATATCGCTATATACTCTTGGTCAGGGACGGGCAGTATTTAAATACATTGTAATTAAAATACTATTTCAAATATAAATACATGTGACGAGGAAGAGGCCGAACTCACGCTCTTGCATGGGCATGCTTTCATTAAGCTCACATTGCTCGGAACAGACGTTCCTGTGTTCATCACATACATGTATTTATATTTTTGTAGTTAAATACAGTCTTGACCAGGGTGACGAACCGCAAAAATACGGGTTCGGTTCGGGTTCGGGTGGCGTTGCTTGGATTTCGTTCCGGTTAAGTTCCGGCTCGGCCACGCCAAAAATGAAAGCTGTTCACAAACCGGTTCGCGAACGGGTTCAATGCTTCCATTTTATATATACCATAAAACTGCTTTTATCAGGAAATACGTGGCTAATAGCTTACTGCTGCTGTCTTAATCAACGTTTTTAGTGGACAGGTACTCCATTTACAGAGAGAAAGGAGAAATCGATGAACACTTGCAGTGTCCACGCTGATGAAGCGGTGTAGTCCTGCTGCTTTCTGGTCCCCAAACCTCTTTTTTCACACGTACAGTGCAAGCAAGATACACTCAAAGGAAGCCTAATAAGATGGACAGCATTTTCCACAGGGGACGGTAGCTGCCAGCACACTGCATTCGCGGAGTGAATCGATCCGAAATCGTACTGAAGCATGTCGACAATAAGTGTGACAGCCTTGCTCACAGCTGTGTACCAGTTTATCCACAACACACAAACACACAAACAATGTGTCATGACACAATTCCACTTCCAGTAAGCAGAACTACATTTACTTCTCAAACCACTATCAATCAAACAGGCACCGTTCTGCGTACGCTCCCTATCCAGTTCTCATGTTTCTGACTTGTTTAATTTTTACTAGTCACGTCTAAAGGGAAATGTTGGGCGCTTCCTTAATCACATATTCGTCCTATAGAGCTACACAAATGGTCTACTCCATTCCTACTTCATTCGTCCGCCTGGCTCCTCCTCTCTGAAGAGCAGACGCCGCAGCCCGTACGTGGGGCGCTAGCCGCGGCGCTCGTAAGGACAGCTGCGCTTCAAGGTGTTAAATTATATATTGAACTATACGCCCTCGTGTGTCTGCTAGGTGAAAATTTGCGAAATCCATTATATGGATGATGGTGATGTGATAAAGGAAAAAATATGGGGATGTGAGTTTCGACGAAGTCGACCATGATATGGAGACCAATGTGTCATCGTTCGGGGAGAGGCACTTGAACTCTCATGCTGACTTCTTTATGTCCGAACCGCTTTGTTGGGAACCGGTTACCGCTATTATTGTTTTCGGTTCTACTCCGGTTCGGGTTCAACAGTGTCATGAAAGTTGCGGTTTGGGTTCGGTTCCGACAAAAATAGCGGTTCGGGTACGGTTTTCGGTTTGGGTTCGGTTCGACACCGTGGTCTTGACAAATGCATTTATAATTATATTTAGATACCAATTTATTGTCGGGTATTTATTCTTCTAAATACTTTATAAGTACCCCCTAAATACAGAATATACTGATTCATATTTTAAAGTTGCCCTGCATTTGACCTTTCGGGAAGACGGGCAAGTTTGGGGCCGAGTTACGCCGTATTTGCACTAGCATGCGCATGTGACAAACTATTCTAGATGGCGACAACAACAACGATAAATCATGACGATGGGATGGTGTTTCACCGCGGTGGTGCGGTGCACTTAGTTGGCGATCGAGTCTTTCACTGTTGCTGCGGAGAACAGTTGCGAGAACCCGATTACCTAGTTGTACGAAGCATCTTCGTCAAATTTAATACAAACATTTGTTCATCTGCACCTGTGGAGATGCTCTTATCCTTTGCGAATCTGATTGTACGGCCGAACAGAAGATGCCTAAAAGATGCGATCTTCGAGAAACTTCTAATATTAAAATCGCATTGATAATCTCACAAATTAATGATTTTTCCTTGCTGATTTGTTCTTATGATCATCGTTATTTCTGTAATTCGAGATGACATCTTCCTCACAGTATTTATGGTAGTAGGTACGGTATTGAAATACTGTATTTATATTTTGTATTTAAATACTCATGTTGAAAAGTATTTATGAAGAGCATTTAAATACCCCTTTCAACAAAGTATTTTGTATTTATATTTAAATACTAAAAAATGTATTTCTGCGCATCCCTGCTCTTGGTGTACGTGCAATTGTTTTCGCTAGAATCTGTCTAAGGGTACTGCACTTTCCTTCACGAAAAGATCAAATGCACTGTTATGTAGTTACACGAGAGCCTCTACCCATCTTCGACCTGACGACGTTGTCGGGAGCCTTGGTCTACTTTTTCATTCCAAACTGATGTTCACAGTACATATTTCTCACATTGTTAACAATGCCTTTCGCACCTTAGGCATGATTATACACAATGTACAAAAAAATGTTCACTTCTGCAAACGCTCCTTTATGCTTATGGAATGCTCTTGCATGTACTCAACAATCATCGCCTTAAACTAAAGTTGTTATGTACTACCGAAACTTCAGTTTAAAGAAATCAGCCGTCTGGAATGCTTGTAACGTTACGAATGCTCCATTACTTGAAATTCTGTAGCAGAATTTCATACATGTCCTATAGGGCCGCGCGACACCTAAAGGAGTCTGCTCGCTCCGTCGCGACAGCGCCACGATCGGCGCTGTTGGGAGTATCCGACGTGATATAACGCCGCGCGTTCTACACACTCTCAAGTGGAACCGTACGTCCAAGTACAAGTGGCGACCGCCGTAATTAGGAGGGCTGATTCTCAAAATGCGAGTAATGTGGAACCTCTCAGCGGCACGAACCGAGAGAAGGGAGACAAACTGCACTGAAGCAACCACCATATTTATACTGTATCTAACAGGGCGCAACGAGACACAGCCACTCGCGTCTATCGCGTCATAACACCTGTAAGTGATACGTCGAGAGCATGGTTATTTGATGCCTCAAAAATCCTAGCTTACTGGCAAAGACTATGCACACTTCTCTGACTCCGGCACCAGGTACATCATGCTTTTCACTGAATCTCGTATTCCTTTCGTCTGTTTGGCACACCACTGCGCAGGTAGCGTCGTCACTGAAATCTACATCGTGCGTCCGTTTTACCCATGCTAATAAGCACGTGTGGTTACAGCATATTGTCTGAACATGTGCTGCAGTTTTTCTAATATCCTCACAAACAATAACGCTAAAAAGTGATCAAAGAACAAATTATGTACTGTATATGTGTGTTTTGCCTCGGCCCTCTGCTATAGCTGTAGACTTGCGGCACGACGGTTGTGAAATGGTCGCTGCGTAAATACTACACTTTTTGGACGATGTAGAACTTCCGTTCTCACTGTGAGGATCGCCAGCCAAATTACCAGGAGCAATATCGCCGCTGGGCTCTGGCGGCGAAACACTCCACTCATTCTTTCCGAATCAATCTGCCGTGTGGTCGGTTCATGTGGTAGTGATACAGTATCCAGCAGCGTTTTACGGTCGCGGAAGGGACGGCTGCAAATCAATGATCATTTTGCAGGTCGTCATTCAGTGTCACCGAAACTAGAACAAAATAAATATAATATATGTATAGCTGTGTGCGGCGAGTCTAGTGCCCTCGGTGGTATTGGAAGCATAAAAGTCACTAAACCGACACCGACCGAACGAGTTCTTCCCTAGTGAAGAGTTCTTTTAGGTATTGCACAGTTAGCGATGCAACAGCGGTAGTGTGGCAAAAAAGACTCTCGTACTTCACACGTAAACAAAGGTGGCCACACTACGGGGATCACGCAGTGTACCTTCTCCGGAGGCCGCATCGCTGCGCCACAAGTTTGTCGCACAGTCCGAATATGACAGACACATTTGTTCAACGTCTCACTATAATACGAGTACGTATTAACAGAACTTGGTGTTGGCAACATGTCTCTGAGTTTCTGGGAGGGACAAAAGGCAAAACGCAAAACGAACAGCACAAGACAAGGCTGAAACCAGCAGCGTAAGTTTTAATATAGCAGGTGCAAATATATAACATGAAGACAACAGGTAGGGGAAGGGGAACGCCGCTTTGCCGTCTCTAAAGAAGCGAATATGATGCCTGATATCTGATTCATTCAACGGATAGCGCCGAGTAAAACATAGCAGAGAGGAGACCGTTGAGACCGACAAGGATGCCTCATGGGTTTGTTATCCACGACCCAAAGGTTTAACAAGCAAGGAGGGGAATGAAAAAACGAAGACAGTGAAATAGTCTATGTGGTTCTGCCTAGATTATAGAGGCAAGGGGCGATAACTATGGACGGATTACTAATAGGGTGTTAGCAACATAGGGCAAGCAAACGGAGCATGCCCTGGAAGCATAAGAATTGTCCTTGGCCCTTCGCGTAAAAAAGCGAAGACAGTCTCTGCGGGAAAGGTCATGGCGACTATTTCTTTGCTTTCTTTTTTTATGAAATGAAGATGGCGATGAAGATGGTGTTTTGCCGAATGATTGTATTCCACCGAAAGGACATAACAGAAGCCTATTATAGGTCAGATGCAAAATGTGGTCGGCAACACTGTGGGAACCTTGGGAATTCGAGCAACACTGTGCAGTTGCCGCCATTGCGGATGAGTGGCGTAATCGAGTCGCTTCACTCACAACCCAACGCTGTGGTGCGAGCAGTTTTAATGTCACGACGGCGTGTCCACTACGTTTGCGACCATTGCAGAATATTGTTCCAATAACGGGATATAGACCAGGGACCTTTCCGTCATACCGACGTTGTCCAACAAAAGCATCCGAGACTTCTATGTCCGCAGATCGGGCACCGAGAGGAGTTTTGGTCGTAGATACAACTTTCACGTGGAATCGTACGTCGACCTCAGTTCACTGAAGATGAATACTTGTCAAAGAAGGTACAGTAGCTCATATTACTTTTTCCTGTCTTATGCTGCGTAAGCCTCTGTTTGAAGCGTTCTTGGCTGCGCTAAGTAGATATTTACAACACCTAATTTCGTGTGAAAAAGACTCCTGCTTGCAATCACTTTTATGTAGCAGAGCACTTCTAATGAGGAGGACGGGAAGCATAAACGTAAGGCTCTTTATTGTCCTCTGCTTTGTTAATGCTAGCAATTATTTCACCGCGTATTATTGTTTGCAGCTCACTTTAATTAAAGTTTGTAACTTATTTCATGCATCGGGCTTGTCTTCGTCAAGGCGACGTGCTTCTTAGGTAAGAAGAAGACTGCACCGCCGTACAGCATCATAATTGGACAAGGAAAGTGGGATCATTGATAGGATCTGTGACTGGCCTGTTGGGAAAGTGGCATGCAATCACCTTGTAGCGGTACAGACAACACTATTGCTCCTGCAGTCAAAGGGGTTTTCAGAGGCACGGAGCCAACTTTCATGTACAGATTTACCACAACAGTGGGGGGTTACTCGTGGCAAAAAGATAACAAGCACGTCCATTCCATCCGTCGACTGGAGGAAGGTGAAAGAGAGTGGTGCAGTCGTCCCAAAAGCTGTGTGCGGGAGCGTCAAGGGAGCGGAGTGTGCACCCTATACACGAGCAGGAACACGAAAATACACAGCGAAGCCTTCCAACTGACTTGCTGTCAATTGACCCTGAAAATCAGTTTCCAAGGGCCCTTCTAATGACACATGCACATGAGCGCACAAAAACGAGATTTGGCTCGGCATCAGTCCTGTCGCCCCTGAGCTACCAGCAGTCAAGTTTGCCACACAATTTTGATGCACTAGTGTCTGGTATCTCCCCTGCTTGCCAAACCACAACGACCATCCCTCCCATTAAATTTCTTGAAGCTGCCAAAGCTTGGGACCCTCCACTTTGCCTTAGGGAAAGCGTTGTTGTGCAGGTAACTTTAATATTTTATAGCCTCAAGCAAATTGGCACATGACGCATTAATTTCTCCAGAATACTTGTATGTTTCACAATTATTTATTACAAACATTGGGTATTGTCTGTGCTCCAAAAGCTACCGAAAACACATGAAGCAGCAGGGGCTCTCGAAAAAGACACCCGGCAACGGTCAAAAAGCTCGATGTGGCACCTCTAGAGGATGCACCATGTGACATCTTCGCAGTTTGTTGTTGTCTTGAAGCGGAGAGAGTGGACCCTGAAAGGGCTCCAGAACTTCACAAGTCAGAAGGACCTGTCCTGAGTACCTGCAATCAAGTAATGATTTATTTGTTTATAATTTGGCTTTTTATTTTTGCTTACTTAGAAATAATGTACATAACCTCAAAGTACTTTCATAATTTGCTCATTGCGCTGGTAAAAATAAGATTTGCCCATACAACTGACACCCACCTGAATTTATACATGTTTTGCAGAATCTGTATGGAATCTCTAATGAACCCATAGCCGCACAGCCGCATGAAGAAGTGCTACACGAGATGGGCCACAATGCTGTGGTCAGTGACTGTGGACTCCTCGTCAACCCCTGCTTTCCATGGCTTGAGGAATCACCAGACCGTGTCGTATACGATCCAGTTGAGGGCTCCAATGGTGTGGTAGAGGCTAAGTGTCAGTAATCGCTACGTGATCACCAGGGTGGTGACCTCGCAGGGCTAGAGGGCTACTTTCGGTTGGCTGGGCAGATGGGTGTCCCAGGTATGAGTTGGGGTGACTTTGTTGTTTATGGAAGAGTCTTTATTCTTATAGACAGGGTGAGGTTTAATCCCAGCGAGTGGGAAGGCATTAGAGAAGTGCTTCACAATATTACTTACTTGTACTTACCAATATACACACATCCCTCTCCCCAACATACATCCTTTTGAAGTGGTGCCTAAAAGCTGGTAAGGATGGTACATATTGTTCACATCTGATTTGCCTGTGGCACCAGGGAAATTGGAATGGGGCGGTCAAATACGTGGTATCCCCTGAATCGCTGAATTCCTCAATTCTTCTCTCCACGTGTATTCGCAGTGCAGCTATATTTTGTGTTTCCTGCACCTCTTCTGGGGTGAACTGGTCACGCACAAGGATAGGTGGAATGTTGATTGCCACGCCTTTGCTGTGTAGCAGGTCACCTATCCTAAATCCGTTGTCTGCCATTATCGAATCACCCACATCGAACGGCAGCCTCAAGAAGAAGCCACTTTTCAGCACACACTCCCTGTAGGATGTACTTCCTGTGAACGATTCAGAAAGAAAGGTGACCGTTGCATTCGGAGAAATGCCAAATGCTCATTGAATGTGTGCGCAGATTTGTAGTGAGATGGTCCCGACTGCGTGAGAAATGATTTGGCCACGTCACATTTATTTCTGTGGCATCCAAAATGACACGTGTTGATGGGTACATGTTCTGAAAGGCAGGTGGCATGCTCTGGTCCACTACCTGTCGTGAGAGCCAAAGCGGCATCTGCCCCAGTTTCAGTTACATAAAATCAACCCACGTCCAAAAAAATCCCGAAACAGTGCTGACAGACACACCAAATAGGTGTTCAAGGTGCGGGTGAAACACACCAAGCCTAAGCTTCACGAGCACAAGAAACAGTCTGCTATTCCACGCTGACCTTTCGAGGTCCGCCAGCCTGGCCACTGTTTGGCAGACTGCTTTCACCTTCATTTCTCCTTACATTCCTCCTTACATTCTTCCCATTTTCTCCTCCCTAGTGAAAATGTATCTGAGAGGCCTCTCAGGATTTTTTAAGAGGTCTGAAAGGACCTTTTAAAAAATTCTGAGAGGTCTGAAAGGACCTTCTACAAAATTCTGAGAGGTCTGAGAGGACCTCTCAAGCAGTCCTAAGAGGTCTGAAAGGACCTTTTAAGAAATCTTGAAAGGTCTGGTAGGACCCTTTAGCACTTCTGAAGGGTCTGAGAGGTCCTTTCAAGAAATCTTGAAAGGTCTGGTAGGACCTTTCAGGCAGCACAGAGGGGTCTGAGAGGACCTCTTAGAGAAAATCTGGAAGACGTTGTAGAATCATTCATGTAGCCCTGAGAGGTTTGGGGGGACCTCTCAGACAGCTTTGCGACAGTGCGTCGTGCAACACCTCCCAGAGCAAGTTGCTACGTGTTTTCCGCGCCGCGGAACATGCTACCTCGTCCGCTTTGGAAAATAGATCGCAAGATTTCACGTGTTTGTGCATTATTCCTTCAAGGAACACGTGCCGTGATAACCTTGTATTGCCTTCCCCCCTTGAAGCTATTGTTCTTGCAATCCGTGCATTATTGCACTGCACGTAAGTGGAAGCGTTTCGGCCAGTCGCCAGCGGTTGAATCAGTCTGTTTTGAAACGTTGAAGTGTGAGGACGTCGGCCGCGGATCTCAAGTAATTTGCGTTTTGTCTTCGGGATTGTAACTGTTTTTGAGGTATGTAGACGATGTCTCAAATATGCTTTTGTGATTGACAGCCATTCCTCTTCACTTTAGGCTTTTACTACTGTTCGCAGACACGCATTATGAGCGCCGATAGGAAGATTACCAACCACGTAACGTTACCAACGGCGCTGGGTGCCAAACGGTGTGTTATATATTTCGATGCCTACACACTGACTTACACTGACATTTTGAAGTTGTATTTCTTACAGATGAATCTCGTACGAAGTGACAGCTGGTGAGAACACAAGGTGGTGAGAACCCAATCTCTCCAGTTAGTTGGTGGCTTACGCAAGCAAGGGAAACTAGACGGTGCACGTAAAACAGATGAACTTGATCACCGAGAAGCAGAGTTCCTCAAGAATATTTTTCATCGCCGCTGTACGGACATTGTGAATATGTGTCCCATGAGTTCACGCTTTGTGAAATACGACAGTATGTGTTGATGATGACTCGTACGCTTTCGTAGACATGTAAGTGCTAAATCTAGTTTCTGTTGGTGCAATTTACCGTTTCGTGTAGTTTCTTGCGAGCGATCCTTCAACAAATATTAGATATTCACAATTCTGTAAGACATTTGAAATAACTGTTACATAATCACATAGCAGTGTGCATGCCTTGAGTGTATCTGTACAATCGAAGGAACTCAATATATGTGGAGTTTTGTGACATGTACTTGTCTGTATCTATGTCTGGTGTATCATAGCACTGTATGATTATACCACTCCGACGACAGGTGCAGCGTAGACGGCGAAATTGAACATTGATGTTCCGATGTCAGATCTGGGCATTAGCTTCTGAGAGGTCCTCTCAACCTGAGAGGTCAGCCTGAGAGGTCCACCAGCCTAAGAGGACCTCTCAGCCTGAGAGGTCCTCTCAACCTGAGAGGTCAGCCTGAGAGGTCCACAGGCCTGAGAGGACCTCTCAGCCTGAGAGGTCCTCTCAGTCCCATAACATATTAGACCTGAGAGGCCTCTCAGATACATTTTCGCTAGGGCTGGGTCAAGAAACTCAAGTAGAGACAGTAAGTAGCGATAACTAGGAAGGCCTGCGTAAAACTGAGAGTCTTCATCATTTTCTTTGAACTGTTCAATCCCAAGAGGGCTCCCTTCTTCACGCTTTAGGAGGTTAGCCTGCGCTGCGGCGAGCTCAGAGCGAAGCACATTAATTTCACTTGTCTGGTTCTTCAATTTGAGTTTAAGGTGGTCGAGCTCCACTTTTCTTCCCATCTCTGATGCCTTAGCTGCTGCAAGCTCTTGCTCTAGCTATTTTTTCGTGCATGCGCATACTTTGGCTGACTGTGTCACCCCCCCCCCCTCCTCAGCAACACCCTTATTTGTCAGTTCTTCTAACGTGCCCGGGAATGACCCTCTTCATCCTCTTCTCTGCTTTCCGTTGCCCCATGCTCCTCGCTTGGCTCCTGAGTTTCTGCAGTGCATTGCCTCTCAACTCCTTCAACAACCTCCTGCGTACTGGCCATGCCGCGCCTTCTCCTTTTTGATGCTGACATGGGTGGCTATGTCCTTCGGCGAGGTGTCTTTCTTGCTGGCTTGGTTTCGCCAAAGGAAAACACAGACAGCACAGCAAACTGCTGTAAATGCCGGTGACCATTTGCCACATTTGCTAGGAAATCTGTTTCAAGGAAGTGGTGGCAACAGACCTTAGTTGCATCTGAGACAGCAATAACATGGCGCTTCACCACGCTTGATCGCAACGACCCACTTCTTGCGCAGGTCTGCGTCCTTGGGAGCACGGTGATAGGATACCTGCGTGTAAGAGAACTTAATCGTAGGTTTACATTTATTCATAGTTACGCCAATTAGGTTAATAAAGCAATCGTTCGTAATCATAAGTTAACTAGTAACCTGAAGCACTACCACGCGCATCGCTGCACGAACGCCGGCACGCAGCAGCGCATCATACACAGTACGATGTCTCTAGTTCATCATAGACAGTTATTGACATGCACACATCTCG
This sequence comes from Ornithodoros turicata, assembly GCF_037126465.1. NCBI lineage: Eukaryota > Metazoa > Arthropoda > Arachnida > Ixodida > Argasidae > Ornithodoros > Ornithodoros turicata. Next base: position 308,217 of record NW_026999445.1, on the reverse strand, counting down.
TCTACTATGCCTGTAACTCGTGTAGGAGGTACAACGTACTACTTCAAGGCCGCAATACATCTGCTGCACCGAAGGCAAAAATGCATTTCTTACCTTGCATCCGGATTTGTCGACGCGGCCGGCACACAGCTTATAATAGCCACTTGTAGTAGGAGTAAGTCGAAGGTTTTAACATCGATAAGCGCGGGACGAGTCCAGGAAGCAAAGCTAGCGTCTCTCAGAGGTTAGCGCGTTATAAGACTCATCGACAGTGGCGGCGCTGAGAAGCTTCAGTTGGACTCCTCCAGATGGCGCTGCTCGGAAAGCAAATTTGCAAAGCGCCTCTATCAAAGTGCTGCTTCGGTTGGGTGAAGCCATCACACAAAAAGGACCAAGACAAATCCAGGAAAAACAAAAATGTCTTCATAACAATGCCCCTGCGCACAGGCCCCACGTTTCACAATATGCTGTACGGGAACGCAGGTTCGAGGTTACCAGCTATCCGGCCTATTTTCCGGACTTTGCTCGTAGTGACTTCTTTCCGTTTCGACTTTTGAAAAAGCGGCTTCCGGGACAGCTATGAGAAGCTCAATGAGGCAACTCATTCATGAACCGTTACCATCTAAAAGTAACTAAGTCACACTTCTTTTTCGAAAAGGTGACTTAGTTACAGCTGCAGTTACTGCTTTCAGAAAGTAAACAGTTGCAGTTATGGTTAAGTAACTCAATTACTATACACCTATATACGTACTTTACATGTACTTTACAGTCATTTTACGCACAAGTCAGAACGAAGAACCACAGGCAAAAATGCTTTATTTTTAAACACGCATGACGTTCTTAACTTAAAGAAGCATGGAAATCATTTGGAACATATATTTTTTACCGCTTGATATGAACATACTACCTTCATAAACTGTCACGCAAAATATTTCCTTCGAAAAGCGCGAATTTCCTGAGAAAATTAGTTTGCAAGAATGCGCTCCGCGGGGACAGTCTCCCCTAAGCCGAGTCTGGCGTGTGGTGACGTCTGGCGGCCGAGCACTTCATTGGCTGCCGGAAGCGTCCGCTCCCCGCCAGAATCGTCTGCTAGCTCCGGAATCGTGGCGACTTACCGACTGAGACGCTGTTGCTATTTATTTGCGTTTGCCATTCACTTGCGTTCTTACATGATTTGTCTCGTACGCTTTGCATAAATGCGGGCAGTGTAAAAAAGGTCCCCCAAACTCACCTCGGAAAAGCGTGCAACGAAGAAGGCCGCCACTAGATACCCCACTGTTGCCGTTCCAGATCACTTCAGCGCGCTAAGTTTAGCGGCAAAATGTTTTTGTTGTTTCTGCGAATGAATCTAGTCTTTATATGTCCAAATAAAACGCGTATAACAACTTTCTGTGTCGTGTTTAAATTTTTGGTCGCCTTTTAAAACGTGTTGAGCGATCGGAAGGATCTAGTGCACGGCTGCGTGCATCACATAGCGTACCTGTCGTACCAGGCGCCGCAGGCGCAGTCGTCCATTTCTCCTTCGGTGACTTGGCCTGGCTTGGATTGTGCTTCAACTGGATCTTTAGCGCGCTACAATCAAACGCAAGCCAACGTCTGGTAACAATGGGGTATCTAAGGGCGGCCTCCGGCATTGCACGCATCGGGATAGGAACAAATACATGGGAAAATGGCGACCTTGGGGGACCTGGTGTAAAAGGTGTGACTAGGCGTCTGTGTTGCCGTGACGGCCCGGGTTGAGGTGGATCATACGCGGTTGTGGTTTCTGTTTCGATTGTGCTGAGGTGTCGTTAATTAGTGAACAGTGCTGTGCCTGTGTGTGCAGCACATATATATGATATGACTAAATGCATTCCTGTCAGTTGGAGATTTATTGCATGTGTCATTGTTGTATTCTGCGTATGACCACCCAAAAAAGAAAACGCCATGTGTTTTGGGGTTTCCCACAGATCGCTAGCAGATGAACTCTACTGACTTTATTTTGGTATCCATGTTGTTGTGCTTGTGGAGACGTTGCGCTCCTGGCATCAGTAAGATATGGTAAGCGCAATGTTACACAGCTATGCATTCGTCGGTCCGCTCTTTCGCCTCGGAGCTGCCAGTGTCCATGCGGTTCAGAGCCCATAGTGTTGACCACAACACGGAGAAGTCATGATGGTCGATGACCTTTTCACATGAAAACACTAGTGACGGCGCCGCGTCTTCATGACTATGCATTTGTAACCAAGAAGGAGCACTATATTTCAATCCGAATGTTCGTTCACACTTAGCAGCATCACTTACCTGCCTCCAGTACATTCGTGTGGCGGAATCGAAGGTGGCAGAGCTTAGGCTCCAACTCCATCAAACGTTTCGTCAAGAAGAGCAGACGCGTCGCCTAAAGAGTGTTCAGTTCCTCACCTGTTCTTTCCACGCAGACTTGTACGTATCTTGAGTACGTACTCAAAATACAGTATTTTAAATACTTTTTCCGGTATTTTGGTACTCTACTCAATACTTTTTTGCGACAAGTATTTTTAATATATTTAAAATACTTTTTTCGGTATTTGCTACTCAGTACTCAAAATACTTTAATTCCTCGTCAAGCCATATCCAGCACGCTTCCCGCCGTGCCAAGATGTTCAGCTCACTGGAATTTAACCCCCTTTTTCTTCTTTTTTCGGGAATTCGCAAATCTGTCATTTATCCTCTTGTACAATAGGCTGGTCCCAAGCCTGGCCTTGCTTCTCAATAGCCAGCTTCGTCAGAAAACCGTTCCTATTCATATTGCCAGGTGAATCACCAGGGGATTAGGTACAAGAAAATCCCGGCATTTATTTACTTGGTCATCAAAGCAATAAACACGTGGCAGAGGTTGAAAGACGCGAACCGACATACAGGAGGGATTACGAAGGTTTGAGTCAGAACATATCAACAAAGTTTGCTTGAATTCACCAAAGTTCACCAAACATTACTTGACACCAAGACGTTGCAAATGAAAGATATGCATGGCTGATGAAGTTTATTCCTTTCATTTGTAAGGCCACGTTCAGAATACGCGTTTCACTTACTGCTAATACTAAAGTACTTTAAATAGTATCTTAAATACTTCTTAGAGTATTTAGTACTCTACTCAAATTACTTTCAGTTTTAAGTATTTTGTACTCTATTTTAAATACTTTTTCCGTAGAGTATTTAGTATCTTATTTTAAATACTTTTGCGCAGTATTTTGTTCAAGTCTGTTTCCACGGGTGTATCCCGTTTGAAACCATTATAAATAACCTTTCAAAAATAAACGCGTAAGTACCCACTGTTACAAATATATCTCCCAGAATATACGCTTAAAAACCAACGCACAAAAATAATCGCCGAAATATCCCCCTTTAAATAAAAACGCTAAGGAATCCACGATTAAGAATACATCGTTAAAAATAAATCGTTTCAGAATCCCCCCAAATCCACCCTACAGTTACTATAGTCATGTGGTATGGCCCAAATTAAGGTGAACTGCTAGCAAGGGGCTTAACCTAACCTCACAGGACCAAACTATAGCCTAAACTATCCCAAACTAACCGAAACCAAGCTAAACTAATGCAACATAACATGATATAACCCTTCGTAAATTGTAATCAGTCCGCCCCCGTGCTTGTCGGTTTTTGGGATTTTGAAACAGTTTATTTTTAATGGTGGGTTATTAAACGGTGATCTCTAAGCGGGGATAGTAAGCGGTTTATTTTAGGAGATATATTTTTAACCGTTTATTTTTTGAGCGGATTATTCTGGATTGTTTTATTCTTAAACGTTTATTCTTAATGGTGGATTTCGGGGACCCCCCCCTTTCCACGACGTCCGATGAACAACAGCGCTTCCTGCTTGGCCGGCTTGCCGGCAGCGCGACGCCGGAGAAATCGCAAAAAAGAAAGAAAAAGACGGCGCGGCCACATGACGTCAGCGGCTGGCAGCCCAGTGAGGGGCATTTCTGCCGCGAGATTCAAAGCTCCCTCGCGCGCCAGGATTGCGCGCTACGTCCAAACTTTTTGTGCGAATACGTACTCAGAATCGTAATTTCTACTTCTCCCGTCGTATATAAAATACTGATCCGATCATTTCCATGCTCGTTTAAGAATGCCGCTCAAAAGACGCAAATCTACTTGTTTCGATGATACTTACGAATCTGAAGTATCATCTGAACGAGTTGTCGTTCAACACTTGTTTTTTTAGAGTTTGAATCAGTATAATCTTCCCATGCTCAAGTCCAAAGATGTCCATCTCGACAGTAAAGAGCCATTCAGCTGGTGCACTTCATGGAATTCTGGTGCTGAGACACATACTGACATGCAATGTGTTTATTTTTAGCCTTTACAGAATTTTTATTAAAGAAAAAAGCTGAGCTCAGCACAGATGTTGGTTTCGCAGTTGAGTTCTACGGACAGGAGGACATCCTCTGGAAGAGAGTATGTAACTACCAGGTGTCTAATTAACTGAAATTCATTGACTTTTTAGACAGAGAATTTCGGGCAAAAGCGAATAGCAGATTGAGAGGCTATACTCGCTGAACGTCATTCCACGTTTTAAAAAATCCTGAAACACGCACGTGCGCTAAAATATCCATCCTCAATTTTGATATGCAAATGAGCCGAAACCGCAAAAACCGCGCATCACCCTCGCTTAAGGAGACTTATATGGGCGGGAAGGCGGTTGTCTGGCCAGCTGAGCGGCACCTGCTCCAATCATCTCCATTGCTCCAAGTCTCGTCTTCCTGTGACGTGAGAGGAGCGCTGTACTCCCCGCGTTCCCTGTCGCCGCGGTTTTGGTTCTGGCTCCTTTGCATATCAAAATTCAAGGATTTATATTTTAACGCACGTGCGATTTCAGGATTTGTTAATAGTGAACTGGCTTACAACTAGGATAGTCTCTCAATCTGCCATCGCGCTTTTGCCTGAAATTCCCCAATTAAAAGGTTAATCAATGAATTTTAGGTAACTAGTCATATTGTAGATGGGTAGAAATCCAGCGAACCGGTAGATATGTAGGAAGGGACAAAAACATGCTGGTAAGACGAGCACAGTATCTTGCGAGTCTTATACAAGGAAAGGGCCACAGTTTGTGCATTTGTTGAGTGCCCAGCCATGTAGGCATAAAGGGAAATGAGAGCGCGGATCGTGCTGCCGCTGCTTCTCAGGATACCGACATTACGGCATTTGAGATTCCTCTCAGTGATCTCCTGAGAGACCTCAGACATGTTATCAACAAAGAATGGCAAAGCTCTTGGGACACGCAAACTCTGAACAAATTGCACACTATCAAACCACTGATAAAACAGTGTGCACAACACTTCGAAAATCGATTAAATGAAGTTCTATTCAGCCGTCTGAGAGCTGGACACACCTTCTTAACACACGGGTATCTTCTCCGAGGCGAGGAGATACCACAGTGCGAGCATTGCGGGACAGCCTTGTCCGTTATGCATATACTCATAGTTTGCACCCATCACGAACGCCATCGTCAACAACACTTCTCACTGTTTTGCAAGTATAGGATTCCTCTTCACCCAGCGTTTTTGCTGGGGGACGAGCCTCTCATCAGTTTTAACCATGTGTACAACTTTTTAAGAGACATAGGTTACCTGAACTACCTGTGACCATGGAAATATTGTCACTGCTTTTACCTTTCCTGTTTTGACTTGAATGAAATTGATTATTTTTAACTAGCTTTGATTCATACCATTGTCGTGGCGCTCTATGGCCAAAATTGCCTTTGCGCCATTAAAATCCTAATCATCATCATCAACTACGTCGCCAGTATATCGTTCTCGGGAACTCTCGATGACGTCGTGAAAGACGTTCGGCGCGGCAATTTATTTGGCTCGACGTCTCTCCTCTCCCAACGCCGGAAATCCGCATCTGTTTCCGCCACCGACGTCGCGTCGGGCGTCGCCAAGCACTAAGGGCCAAGAATTGTTAGTTCTGCGTGCATCCGTCGCCGTGTCGGAGCTGCTGGCGAGTGATATTGAGGGTTCTTCGGACTGAATGCATTCGGTAGTATGTCCACCCACACGGCCGTGAGAGGCGTTCTTGAACATGGTAAGGCTTTACAAAATCGTTTCGCAGCCATAGCCTTTGTTCGACGGAGTCAGTTCAGCGAATTCTTTATCATTTGCAGGCTGCATACCAGCTTGACTGTTAATGAGACGTGTCACTGTGACCAAAACACAGGTGAGGTCACGTAGCTTTGCAGGTCCTTACAGCGTTCTTGTGGTGAGCCGCTTACGACGTACGTGTATTTGTTTAACAGTTTTGCGTGCAAGTTGGTCGCTGGACGTTGGACCGCTGGAAAAGACATGCTTTCAACGAAATGGTGCAGTAAGGAACCGTGAAATTAATGTGCCAAACCTTGCAGTGTCGTTTCTGTGACTTTTCAGGTTTGCCTTTCATTGTGTTGTGTTTAGTGATCGATACTAGACTCTTCGATACTAATGGTCAAGCAGGTTGGATTCCCATTTGGACCTATGTAGTATATCACTCTTTGTACTATTGTACTGTTTCACTCGTGTCTCTACAGCCAATAAATGTGTGTTACAATTCATATTCGTTATTCGCTGTGGTGCCAAACTGACGTGCTGCATTTCTCTTTATCGGTATTTCGTATTTCACTCCTCAATTGGTATAACATGCGTGCTGCAGGACTATATCGAAGGAGCATATCACAGTCCAGAACGAATATATGTTTACTCCTTCAAGAAGTGGTAAAAAACTCATCTAGAGGGCTTCGCTATGGGACGAGCCGTCGTTTCCTCCCCTTCTGGAGTTAATGTGTACTTTTTGGATAACAGCGTATCTTATATTCCATGTAGGTTAACGTTCGGCGACTGGATCTTACCGAATAATGCATTCTGAGCAATGCGATAACCAAAATGCCTCTACATTTTTTTAAGCCGTGCAGCGGGCCCATGTCGTGCCGATTGTCCTGATGACATGCGAACTCCTCACGCTCTCGCTTATGTTTTTGTTCACAGTCTTTTCATTCTTGCCCTGTCAGGCAACCTCCCTTGCAGTGAACACCATGATGTTCCCGTGCAGGCATGCCGCGTGCTGCACGCGTACGCAACTGTACGTTTCCATCTTGAATTTTCAAGCGCCCCTGCGTACTTACGGCTCTTTACTTCCTCTTATGCGTTGCTGTACAGAAATCAACACACCAAAGGAAACGAAACCGTGCATAATATTCCGAGGTATGTGTTTCGATAAGAAACGTTTCTGAATAAAGCTTCTCGTATTTCCAGTGCTGGATTCAGATGCTTGGACAATGGTTTTCGCCTACCTTATCGGTCTGCCAGCAGTTGTGCTGCAAAGTTTACTAGGGCTCTTGGATATAATGAATCTACCACCAGCTGATTTCTACTATGAGAAAGGCATTATAGAATTCCAAAGCGAGTATGACTTCGTCATCGGTAAGTTGACTTCATTTGCAGAGTATAAAATTCCAGAGGACGTGAAAGCAAAGCGACGATATGTACGAAAATACGAAAGTATGTGATGTAGTTGAATAATGACAGTTGAAGAAAAGGCACCAGCAGCCTTTTCAGCCTTTGAAAGGCAAAAGCGGCCTATGGAATTGCCGGATCTGCTACTACGTTATAACGCAGTTTACACTGGTACCTTCCAACAGGGCAATTATCTTGCAAGTTCGGCTGCCTTTTGTCCGAGGAATAGTTTCATGATAAGTTTTTCAGAATCTCATCGGAATAACGGATATATTCTCGCAGAGCTGCGACCACCGACCGATAGTTGGAGCCCTGTGATAGTTATAAAGCAGGGCAGGCATTCCGTCCCGTCGCATTCATCACGGACATCATAGAAATATTGCGGATATTTGTCCAAGTACAACTCACGGAGGCGTGACGAAGTTCCCGCACAGCACTGATAGTGTCAGGCCTCCGTACGGCTTACGACAGTTGCCTGTTGGTTTAGTTTGTGGATCACTTCAGAAAGGCGTTGCGCGTGAAAGAAAAACAGAAGAAGAAGGCAATAGGAGGAGCGCTCGACCTGTTGTCGTGTCTCCACTGTTTGTCTTTCACGCAGTGTTCCTTTTCGATCCCCGTACGGCTTGTCTTGTAGTAATGGGGTCTCATACACTACGACCTATCTGCAAGGCATAAACGGTTGTCTACGTTAGCCATGCGCGCCTTTACTCTTCTAGAGTACTTCGGAATAATCCATATAACTGACACTTAATGTCGTGTACATTCGCCCTGATTCATTGGCAACATATTTCTTTTCTTTCTTTTTTTATGATGATGCGGGTTCCTGGGCAGAGAACGTGATCCTCTCCCTGTCATCTCTTGTGGTCCTCTTCTCGAATCTTCCAGCACACGGCACACTCGCATGGCACACCACTTTTCCAAAGCGTGCAACTCGAGGCTATCCCAAATCCCATGACAGTGCGGCTTATGGAGTGCGAGAAAGAAAATCCCAGTCTCGTGTTTTTTATCAGGTTTGACTGATTCGAGAGCAGGACAGGATATATGCCTCAGATATCCGGCTGGAATTCGCTGCATAACTGGTCACATTCCTCACCTAGCGACAAGTTCGGGAGCGGCAGGTTATTGAACAGCGTGTCTCAGGTGTCAGCTTAACCCCCTTAGCACGTGCCAAAGATTTCTTATAAACGTTCTCCTCTCAGCGTGCCTTAACGCAGTACGGGACACCCGTCAGCACAACAACAACAACAAACATCGAAATTCCACAAGAGGGACAAAGGGGGGTAGTTGGTACGAGTTCATATCGGCTTGCTGCAACAATAGACCCGGACAAGAAGTTAGAACATAAATGGGACCTCGTGTACACCGTGTAACTCCTTGTCCGAGTCTATTACTGCAGTAAGCCGATATGAACTCGCAATTGCGCACCAAATTCGATTATCTGCTAGCGATGACGACATTATCATTAAGAACGGCAGCCACACTACAGCACCTAAAAATTAATGCTTTTTGTATTGTATGTTTTCGCAACCACAGGAGCACCCACCGTTCGACCAGCAAACGTGCTAGAGATTCGTCTGAACGATAAGTCATAGCGGCACCGCAGACAAAACAGTTTTTGTTGTTGTTGTTCTTTGTGTGTGTGTGTTCTTGTTCTTCCGTCTGACAAGTCTTTTGGCAGAGTCCCAATATCAACTCATGTGCTCACCGAAATCCTGGTCAAAACAACGAGGTTCACCTTGGAGGTCCACTAGATTTTCGTATTCAACGTAATAGCACATGGTATTTAGAAATGAAGAGTTCTGAGAAATCAAGTCAAAGACGTGTTATAATTCCTTCTGAAAGCATGAGCAGCAGATTACTAAGAATCTACCCAGCATAGCATGTTTTGCCTAATACATTCTACCAGAATTCACTAATTACTTTCCGGTTCTCATTGCATGTCTCCATGGGTACCACAAGTGGGCGGTGGTTCTTCAGGATGCGTGGTTGCCAACAGGCTCTCTGCTAATCCTAACGTCTCGGTGCTTCTGATTGAAGCTGGTCGCGCAGAAGACCTCATAGCACGAATTCCTTTAGCGAGCCTCGTGCACACTTATGACTTCTCGTGGTGGTCTCGGACAGTCCCACAGCATTCAGCGTGTCTAGCATATGAGGATCATGTAAGTAAACGGTGTATACAGCGTGGCAGAACAGCAAAGCGTCACTGTCACACGTTCGCAATTGGTACAAGCCCATTGTGAGTAAGGTCCCGTGTACACGTCGTCAACACGATGGGCATGCGGCTGGTTACCGACCTCACATAGGACATGGGCCCGAAACTTGGAGTCACACATAGCAAGCGTTATCGCTATTTTTGAAGTTGCCGCGCTCCAAACGTCATACGGCGGCACGTGGAAACCGCGTTCGTATACGGCGAGATTTAATTCAGCGTTGCGATTGGCCCTCTCGCGAGAGGCCGTGACGAATCGCGGATGAAGTGATGCACCTACGCGACAACGACAGGTTGAAGATATGGGCCACAGCCACCTCGGGCGAACATCTATAGCTTGACGGTCAAATAGCGTGCGAACTGCAAAACAGGACTCGTTGCTTGCTGTTTTCATTATGATGCCAATCTTTGCAAGATGTTTTAGGGAGCACGTGTCCTACATGCTTAGAAGGTGCCTGGTTGTAATGTGGCGCTTCTATTCACAGGTTTACATCTACAGAGTGCGAGATTCCTTCGTTACTGTGCTCTAATGCTTCTTTTCTGTAGCGCACCGATAACTAGTCAGTTACTGTGCCTGTAAGGCGTTATTATGGAATTATTCGAACGTAAGGTCCTTTCTCCTAGAAATTACCCCTGAATATCCTCATTTCCTTTCTTAAAGGTTTCAGTGTGTGCTTAATGCACGGTGCCACCGGTTCCTGCGACCTTTTGGTCGATTGTTTCGGCAAGTATGTTGGAACAATTTGCGGATTTTAACGTCTCACATTCCCTGTATGCAACGGGGGCTAGATAGGAGCCGCCGTAGTCGTTTAGAAGATAACGGCACCTAGTGAACTCTGGTCGAGTTTTTGTGGGAGAAGCTGGAGCACTGCGCGTGCCCGGGCTTACCCGAAAACCCCAGCCCCGCCTGGTCCGGGCGGGCACGGCCTTCGCGTTTTTTATGCGGGCCATGGCCGGGCTGGGGTTTCAGCCACCGGGCCTGGGCTCGGTACGGACTCGATAACGCTGGCCATGGTCGGGCATGTAGCGAACACATTTTCACGAGACTGGACAGTTGAAGTTTCATGTCACTTTTTTTTTATTGGTATTCTCATCTGAGAACTATCACTTTTTTATATAGGATTATGTTTATTTCGTGTAATGGGCCTGGATTTCACACGTGCACTCACACACATTTGGGGACGATTGGTGCGGTGGGCGCGCTGAGAGTCCGTCACGAGGGTCAGTTAGGTTAGGTGTTCTCACATATTTCGTTCCCGTGAGAGTTCGAGAAAGAGAAACTAACACCGGTGCGTGCGCAATAGAGTGGAGATGAGTCTCTCTTGAACCCAAGGTACATATCACCCACGTGCCGCTGCGCGCTACCTTCCCAAGCAAGCAAGCAGCAAGCACGGAGCGGTGTGCCGGCAGAGAAAGAGAGCCACCTCGAGTGTACCTCCTCACACTCCACGAATTAGCTGCGTCCTTTTCCTCGCTGCGCTGTGCTCTTTAGTAAATCTAAATATGCCTCCGGGCGGACCTCTGTTACTCCACGGACGAATGACTAATGACCTAAAAATGGTTAATTAACTTTTTAATTGCAAAAACTACAAGGTCGCCCCAATGAGAACATCTGGTCCCATCGGTCATTCTGATACCGCTGCCGTTTGCAGAACAAAAATCCGTTCGATAGATCGCCCGCCAAAAATTCGTGAAAGCACACATTTTTTCTTTATTTTTTTTTCATTGCGCAACTTCGGATTTTTATTTATTATTATTATTATTATTGCTTAGAAATGGTACGGTACAAGTACATAGAAAATTGGGCTGAGAGGGCAAGCCCTGTCGAACAGCCCAGGAAGAAACATGGGTATATAACAATGTTACATGAGTCTTGTGAGGATTGTTCAGAAAAAAGAAAAAAAAAAAAGGATGGAGGTGGAGGTTGAGCAGCAGACGAAAAATGGAAATACGTGCTATTGTGGTAATAACAAAGTAGTAAAACTGAAAGCAAAATGTAAGTACATATGTCATTCAGCAAAAGAGAGTTAATACCTATAAAATAAGCTATTTGTACCCAAAAAGAAAATAAACAAGGTGACACAATATCAAATGCACAAAATCTCAAGTGCAAAAAATCAAATGATAAGAGAAAGTTCATACATGTGAGAAAACAAACAAACAAACAGGAACAAAGCATTTGTAGCCGAGAAACAAACTGTCAAACAAAACACGGTCTATGTCATATGAACAAAATGGTTCCTAACGGCGTGTTTGAACTTCCCGGGGTTTGAAGTGGAGCGAAATTGAAGTGGCAGCTCGTTCCACAGTTGACTACCGAAGGAAAAAATAGAGAAGAAGCCGTAGTTTGTACGACTAGTAGGGTATTGTAGAGTGTACTTTGTATGCCTAAGTGGGTAAGGGGTGTTGTAGTTCTGTACGGGGATTTGGTGCCTATTAGAGGGTGAGTAGAATAAGTTGTGCATGACGCTTGCTACTTTACATCTGAGAAGTTTATAGATGTTGAGTATCCGCATGTAGGAGAAGGCAAAAGAAACAGAGTCACGAGGCCCCAGCGAGAAGATTAACCGAAGTGCCCGTTTCTGTGCTATAAGCAACGGATGCAAGTTACTGGAATATGTGAGCCCGTATACCTCGAGGGCGTAGGTAAGATGAGAATGAATGAGGGCATGGTATACAGCACGCAAGATGTGAATGGGAACCAGGTTTTTGATACGAGCAAGGGCGTAGAGTCCTGGGGTAATTTTGCTTCTAACAGAGTCAATGTGTGGCTGCCAATTAAGGTTTTCTTGCAGAGTAACTCCCAAAAAGCGAACACATGAGGAGCGGGTTAGAGCTTGGTTTCCAAGAAAGAGAACGTCATTTGGGAGGGTGAGGTTTTTCTGAGGAGGACGGAACACGACATATGTCGACTTTTGAACATTGGCGACTAATTTATTATTGAGCAGCCAGGTATGAAGTCTTTGTAGCGCTGCAGTAGCTTTAAGGTGTAATGACGGAACGTCGACATCTTCCACAAATATATTGATATCGTCGGCATACAGGAAGCAGGTACTGGAAAGATGGTGCGGTAGATCGTTGATATAAACGAGAAAAAGGAATGGGCCCAACAGTGAGCCCTGAGGGACACCTGTATACAAAGTTCTGCGTGAGGAATCACTACCAGCGAGGCTCACGTACTGCTGTCTATCTACCAGGTAACTCTTGAGAAGTGAAAGTGGTGTGCCCCTAATACCGTACTGCTGTAATTTTTGAAGCAATATATTGTGATTGATAAGATCAAAGGCTTTTGTGAGGCTTTTGGTGAGATTTCGCGTCTTTCATTCACCCTCAATGTGAGAGAGCGAATGAGCACAGTGCCGCCTCATGCGACTAAGATGATCTCAAACTTGCGGAAAAACAAACAAACAGAAATGTATCGGGTGACGCTATCCGAACTGCCCTTATCTGAGCTTGCATTTTCTGTTTTCTTTTAATCTCTTTCCAGGGCGCAAGAGGTGATATTGTGTCTTTCACCCTCTCACATTAGGGGTGAAGGAAAGACGCGTCTCCGATGATGCCTAATGAACAAAATATAGAAAAAAAAACTGTTCCTTTACAAACGGACTATCTATCGAACGTATTTTTGTTCTGCAAACCGCAGCGGTATCAGGTGACCGAAGGCACCAGATGCTCTCATTGGGACGACCTTGTAGCTTGAAGCCTTTATAATTAAATAGTTAAGTAACGATTTTTAGGTAATTAGTCATTCGACGGTTGAGCAGCAGATGGCCAAGGACGTCCGCCGGCCCAGCAATGATAGATGTGAAAACAGGATGTCTATAGCCCTTATAGTTTCTTAATGAACAATCTGTATGCAAAAATGACACCCTGCATATAAGGAAAAAAAAAATAACCGGAGTCATTTGGCTGCGCGCATAGTGTATGTTTGTAGGTGCTCAAACGTCACCATGGCAGTACTGGACAGCTGTTTAAAGAAAGTTTATTTCAGGTACAACAAGCTGTTTCGGCCTTATTGAGCCATCGGCAAGGGGGTGGGGGGTAATGGCAGGATAGGCTCGCCGTTGTTGGCCACACAGAAGTGGGCGTCGTCATGACTACAGCCAAAGAAACAAAAAAGAACGCATAGCAAAACAAAACACAAAGAAAGGACGGACGGATAGAGGATAGAGGAGGATGAAGGAAGGGGATGCGGTGATGGTGCACGAATTAGTCGTGGAGACATCGAACACATCCGGGGAGAGCAAAGTATTAGATGGGTCGTTGGGCAAGGCCTGCCTTCTGCAGAAAGAGAATGAGGTTTCTTGCTTTAGCGGAACGTTCGGCAGAAGAACCAGCGGGGTAGATGATGTCCGCTAGCGTGTCCGAGGTGGAGCGAGGGAGATGGGCTTCGCGCGCAGAATGGTATGCTCGGCAGTCTCGCATGATGTGTTCGATTGTTTCGGGTTGTTGACAGTGGCCACAGCAGGCGTCACCCTTAGCCCATCTTGAATAGCTGAGCGTTGGTGAACGCACACCCGGTGCGGAGCCTATGGAGCTAGGGTCTGTATGCTTCGAGCAAGGTTTTTCATGGGACGAAGGGGGCAATGATGGTGCATGATGTCCCGTATCCCAGGGAGGCGCCAGCCATCGTCAGCAGTACGCATGCAGGAAACATTTCAGCGGATGGCGTTAGAAGGTTATGTAGCACACGATTTATCCCGTGAGGGTGTGCGACACACCCACAGACGTGACACAAACCCGCTATTGTTGTAACTACCCTCAAGCGGATGCTTTTTGCAAAAATACCATCTTGTCATGGTCGCACGTCACAGAAAACGTCATTTTGAGGTCATGTGACTTTCTTTACATGTCGTTCTGCCACTTACCGACATCTTTCCGTCGTCATAAGGCCAAGCGATGAACGTATTTTGCCAGCGTGAACTATGCGGTCCTCTTCCGCAACATGGTATATCATTTCTCCTTAGCTTAAGTACATTGCGTCGGCCAGTGAGTCTTAACGCGCGGTCGTCATCACATATTTGAAAGTCGTCAACGGTACAAGGCCTCATGTGCAAAACTGCGCGTGTTACTGCGAGGTTATCGGATAAACATAATCACCGTGGGCGAAAGACATCCAAAACGTCGCGCAGAAGCAGCAACCACATAGTTTACAAACGGTTTGGGCGCCGTTCACGGGCGCCGCTAACTGTAAGGCCACGTATGCCTTGACGTTTGCTGTGACGTGCGACAGGACCTGTCCAGGATGCATTGCGTTCGCCCAGCATGCTTTCGTCTACGGAGCAATACATTGGATGCCGCTCCTGTGGACACACCATTTTAAGGCCCAGTGCAAACAGGACGAGCGGGTTGAGGCATCCCGCTCGTTGGTAGCAGCGAAGGTCGTGCGGAAGACTGAGAGGTGGTGGGTTTGAATCCTACCACCGGCTGTGCTGTCTGAGGTCTTTCCTGGATTATCCGAAGACTTTCCAGACGAAAGTCGGTAAGGTTCCCTCTGAAGTCGGCCCAGGACGACCCTATCCGCAACTCCTCCCTCCTGTCTTCTCTCCATCTGTCGACGTCTGTACGCCGCTCATAGCCACAGTTGCTTCGCGGCACTAATACAGAATCAAATAATCCCATGTATGCACTGTCGACGCTATGTTTCACGTCGATTCGATAGCTATGCTCTTTCACGTCGGGTGAGATCGAGGGCCCCCATACCGTTTATGTACCCTCATGTTCTCGATCATGCGCCAACACCATGGATTTGTGCTGTTCTTGGCCACGTATATAAAGATTGTTACTATTAGAGCATAAAACTCTTCTAAGTGAGGAAACTGAGGAGTTTAAGAAGTTTCGTTGAGGACTCCTTATGCTAAACGAGCATGGAAATCATTTGGAACATATATTTTTCAGCGCTTGATATGAACAAACTACCATCATAAACTGTAACGCAAAATATTTGCTTCGAAAAGCGCGAATTTCCTGAGACAATTAATTTGCAAGAATGCTTTCCGCGGTGACAGTCTCCCCCAAGTCGAGTCTGGCGTGTGGTGACGTCAGGCGGCCGAGCACTTCTTTGGCTGACGGAAGCGTCCGCTCCCCGCCAGAATTATCTGCTAGTTCCGGAATCGTTGCGACTTCCCGACTGAGACGCTGTTGCTATTCGTTTGCGTTTGACATTCACTTGCGTTCTTACATGATTTGTCTCGTACGTTTTGCATAAAACAAGACTGGGGGCAGTGTAAAAGGTGTGGCTAGGCCTCTGTGTTGCCGTCACGGCCCGGGTTGAGGTGGATCATACGCGGTTGTGGTTTCTGTTTCGATTGTGCTGAGGTGTCGTTAATTAATGAACAGTGTTGTGCCTGTGTGTACAGCATATATATGATATGACTAAATGCATTCCTGTCAGTTGGAGATTTATTGCATGTGTCATTGTTGTATGCTGCGTATGACCATCCAAAAAAGAAAACGCTTATTTGGCCATGTGTTTTGGGGTTTCCCACAGATCGCTAGCAGATGAACTCTACTGACTTTATTTTGGTATCCATGTTGTTGTGCTTGTGTAGACGTTGCGCTCCTGGCATCAGTAAGATATGGTAAGCGCAATGTTACACAGCTATGCATTCGTCGGTCCGCTCTTTCGCCTCGGAGGTGCCAGTATCCATGCGGTTCAGAGCCCATAGTGTTGACCGCAACACGAAGAAGTTATGATGGTCGACGACCTCTTCAAATGAAAACACTGGTCACTGCACCGCGTCTTCATGACTATGCATTTGTAACCAAGAAGAAGCACTTATATTTCAATCCGAATGTTCGTTCACACTTAGCAGCATCACTTACCAGCCTCCGGTACATTCGTGTGGCGAAATCGAAGCTGGCGGAGCTTAGGCTCCAACTCCATCAAACGTTTCGTCAAGAAAAGCAGACGTGTCGCCGAGAGAGTGTTCAGTTCCTCACCTGTTCTTTCCACGACGTCCGATGAACAACAGCGCTTCCTGCTTGGTCGGCTTGCCGGCAACGCGACGCCGGAGAAATCGCAAAAAAAGAAAGAAAAAGTCGGCGCGGCCACATGACATCAGCAGCTGGCAGCCGAGTGAGGGGGTATTTCTGCCGCGAGATTCGAAGCTTCCTCGCCAGGATTGCGCGCTACGCTCAAAGTTTTTGTGCGAATATGTATCACAGGGCTCAGAATCGTAATTTCTATTTCTCCCGTCATATTTTATTGCGATAATTTCCATGCTCCTTTAATAGTACCGTTCAGTTTGCTTCAACGATCCGATTTTGAACATTAAAATGCATGAGCAGCGTCAATGAACGCAGGAATGGTCGATGTCACCGCTCCGCCCTTCCCGTACACCGAGGGCATTGCGCATGACATTCACAAGGGTCAGATATTGTTCAGTCCACATTTTATTTGCTTTATGAACTTATCAGCAGTAATACAACAGATGACCGTCAGAGGGCGCACTAAGTGCTAATCAGGATCACCTTGCCAGTTATGTTTCGGTCTAGGCAGTAGATCCTCCGCTGGAAGGCTCCTGGACGCAGCACAAACGCACCCCGTCGTTAGTATAATGTTTCTGTAAATTCGTTGGCCATCTCTTAGGTAAGCCGTTTCGAAAGATTCTCGTATTTCGCGACAGTTGAATGGAGCAGCGCTGTTACATTGCAGTCCAAGGCACTTGCACTGCACCGTGGGCAGCACGCGAGGAATCCTATCATGGTCGATGTCTTCTGATCGAACGGATGTACAGGAGGACCTGTCGCCAATGTCGAAAGAACTGTAGTTGAGGGAGCAGCGCCAATCGAACTGCCGTGGAGAAATTTTAATCTTGGGAGAAGCCCGTGCGTCTGGTGGTAGAAGCGAACATATGTTACAGAGATAACTACTGTGAGTATGGCCCCGGTGAGAAACATCGATGGCAGGAGGTGATGCTGGAACTGAACGCTTTTATAGATCTCCCTGTAGTTTTCTTGGAGGAGGAAAAAAAGAAACTAGTTAGCGCAAGCGAAGTCTAATAACTGTTGTAAGTTCTCTAGCTATTTCAACGCTCCCTCTGCCTATCGATCGGAAGATGGGGGTCATTCCAATCTCTACATCAGGAGATGTAGAGACAGCTGCTAGCAATCATGCTGCACAAGAGCTGGTGGAGAATTTACTTCATGGTGGAGCGGCGTTACTTATCGATGAGGTGTTGTCTTACAAGCTGAGAAGCGATATTACAATGGAGTGTGATTACTGTGAATCCAATATTGTAGAGGTCTCTTCTGATTATTTTGGTCCTGACTTGTTGGCATTTAAGGATAAAAATATCATAATTGGCGTCACGTAATAGGGCACCCCAATGTAGCGTAACTGATTTTCTTGCAAAATTAGATGACAGTCTTATTAATCTATTTTGCGCTCAATATAACCTCATAATGATGGGCGATATTAATATTAATATACTTCAGCGCAGTCAGTCAACAGAGTACTTGCCTACCTTGCTTCTGAATGGCATGGATCAGTGGACGCGAGAGCCCACTCGAACTTTAGCTGTCAGCAGCGGTACCTTAATACATTTAATACATTATGTCATATCGAATCTGAATGCACACGCTTTCAAAGCTGGCGTAATACCATGTGATATGACAGATCATTGTACTGTTTTTGCTGTCGGGTTATCACCAACGTCCACTAACACTGAACGAACAACTCGTTTTCAGTCTTACGACTTCGATACGGCACTGCAGTTCCTGAGTGGAATAGACTGGTCTTTCGTAAATACTGATATGCCAGCTGCTGAGAAATTTACCTAATTTCACAAAATACTTCTTGACTGTGTTGACGCATCCTCTACAGTCACCCTGCGAGCCCGCAGACAGATAAGACGTAAGACCTGGATTACATCTTATTTGTTGCGATCTATTAAAAATCGCGCTAACATATATGAAAAGGTACCCCATACTCCTAGTAATTTAAGGCTCAGGGAACGGAACAAAAAATATCGAAACATGACGACGAACGTATTAAGCAATATAAAAGAGGAACTAGCTATAGAGAAACTAGAGGAACTAACCTATAACTAGGCCTTTGCCCAGTGTGCGAACCAAGTATGGATATCTATCATTACAATATTTTGCTGTTAAAGTTTGGAACTCACTTCCACTCCATATCAATACCTGCAAATCGTTAAGAAAATAATTCAGGAATACTTTATGTGTGAAAATACTTTGTAATTTTTGTAACTTTGTTAGGACTGACGGAGGTGGAGCTTCCGCTGCAACGTTTCGCGATAATGCAACAGCACTAGAATGTGCTATTGCATTATCGTACTCTCCCAAACGGTACTTATCTGCAAGAAATGCTCTAGAGCAGAGCGGCTAGATATGTGGCTAACGATTATTTCCGCAGTTCGTCTATCACTGTCTCGACAATCGACATCTCTCTTTCGTGTACGCCTTGGGATCCTGGCAAAATGAAACACATCAGACGACCGCATTAGCAGCTTAGTGCGTTGTCGCATGTCTTCTGTTCTGTATGTCTATTATTTTATTGGTGCCCAATTCAAACGCTTTCAAGAAATGGAGCAGCAGACGTCTGATGGGTATCACCCAGGTCCAATGTTTGTAACTAAACAGATATGTCCTTCTCATCCTATTCTATCACTGCAATTAAAGAGGAACCTCACCTTCCAGATCTTGCAAATCGTCGTCTTCTCACGAGGTTATGTCTCTTCCATAAATTTGTTCATACCATCCCTCCTCATACTTCTTCGTTAGCTCGTTCCTCTGCTACTATCCCCGAATTAGAGCATCAATTTAAAATCGTACGTTTTGCTTCCCGCGCAGACACGTTTTCTGAATCCTTCTTTTGCCGGACCACAGCAGACTGGAACGGCCTTCCGCTAGAAATTGGATTACCATACATAATTAGAAATACTGGATTACCATAAATTTTGCATCCGATAAAGTGTTTGGCTTATTCATCACCAAATTCATTTACATGTATCATTTTCAATGCTACTATAATTTATTTTGTATTGTCTATTATATCTTATCGTATTATACCCATCATCATCGTCCGCTTTCCTTTTACGATTTCTGCTTTTAGACGCGCTATCGCTTGACTGGGTGTGATTTCTGTGTTCTTCGTCCACTCCCCCTTGTAATGACGTCGTACGTTTTTGGGCGTTGTAAAATAAAAGAAATCAAAATAATTCGCTTCAGGGATCAGTCTGAAAAGCTCTGTCCACCTTCAGTCCAGGCCAACTACGTGCCGTTGATGCGTCAAGTTACGAATCTACAAATTACCTTTCTTATCTCTAGAGCAGATACAGCTCGTTCTCCACTTAGCTAAAGTACAGAAAGGCGTTATGCCAGTGAAGCCTTGCCTACTTACAAAAAAAAAATGAATAAATAAATAAATAAAATAAAAATAATACAGCTGCAATCGCAACGCAAAACACGGCAGGGTTGTTACGCAACCCAGAGGCAAAATGCCGCGTGTCCTCTCCGTCAATGCTGAACGGGGAGGAAAAACACTAACGCTGCGATTATCAGAAACGGAGCCGGTTCTCCGCAAAGACGGCATGATAACCGTTGCTTATGCGGCTGCGAGCACAGCGCCTCCTCCCCCAGAAGTTTCTCAACCGGGCATCCCCCCCCCCCCCCCCCCTCCCGTTTCTCTTCGTTTCTAGCTTCGCAGACTATACGCTGGGTGGAGGAGGTCAGTGTGGAGGAGAGAGTGGCCCCTAATTCTTACAAAAACGAAAATAAATATCCACATCACATAAAAATTGGAGACCTTCTGTACGGCACTTGCTGTAGGTTTTTGCTACCCAAACAAGTATTTTCTTCGAGTGCACCTCATTCATTAGTCTAAATAGGTTAATCGAACTCAAAAAATCGCCAAGGAAAGGTAACATTTCTTTTTTTTTATTCTTGGCGTGAGTGAGAAAACCAAAGGCCACAACACAGCATTTCAGTCATACATACAGGATCTTTCACAATGTTTCCAGAAACATTTTGCAGTCGAAAACACGTAACATCTATAAGGAACAGGAAAGGACAACACAGAAAACAGAAAGAAGCCAGGTCCATCCCGTTTTTGCTGCCTTCTCTTAAAGCCAGTTCCCACATATATTCAGTTATATATATATATATTCAGTTCCCACATATATTCACAGTTTGCATTGCTGCAAACCGCTGTAAAGGCGCTTGGCGAAGTAAAGCCCCGGTCAACATTTCTAGCGCTATTTTGAACGCTGAGTCTGCGTTAACCATCGTGAGCTTCTTTCAGCCGTGACGTCGCGGAAGCTGGGGGTTGACGACGACGTGAAAATGACCGCGAGTTTCATCTGCACTTGCATCTGCCAATGCATCCGCGTTCATGCTGCGGATATCCGACGCGGACAGTAAACAAGTCACGGTAGTACCGGCGCATCACGTCGCAAAGAGATATCCCGTGACTACAGCAGGATAGCGCTGTGTGCTCGGGTGTATGCACTGATCTCTGTGTATAAAGGCTGGATCGCGCATGGGAGAGGGGCTCGTGGGGGAGAGGCACGCATGCGGGTCGCCATGTTGGGAGCCCCTAAAGCGCTGTGTGCGCCCATACAAAACAATGGGCGGCAACAGAGATTGTGGCTATTTATTGCGCTTCAGGCATTGATCGTTGTTTGTCGTCACACAATTTTGTAAGGTGCCAGTATACTGATGTATCCTAACAGTGTTTCACAGGTGTCCTGCCGTTCGATTCTTAATTACGTTATGCTTTGCATTCCGAAACTAAACTGTCACTGCAGTGCAGCGCTGGGGATTGTACTACAGCATGTGTCCCAGCCAATATTTCAATAAGAAACGATGTGAGGTTAACAAGAACCATGTATATAATATCCCGTGCTGCGTTCTGGACAAAAATTGTCCCATAACGAACGGTCCGGGAGAAGACATACTCGCATGGCAGAAAGAGATCGTTCTGTAGAATCACAGCCGTTGTTTTAGCCGTGTATGCGTTTAGTATGATTTATATCAAGCATCGCCGCAGAAAGAGTCTTTTAGTGAACAACAGCGGTACCATGCCTCGCAAATATGGACACACCGAAGCAGCCCAAAAAATTATTTCACGCAACTAGGTCACGCTTCGGCTAGTTAAGCTAGATATTGATGTAAACTTAATCAAGTTACGTAGTAAGTGGTAACACCTCTTTGAGACACAAGACTTATCTCCTTTTGAAGTACAGCACTTCTTTTTTTGTTTGTTTCTTCCTTCATTTGCTCTGATTATTTGCAGGTGAAATTGAATGTCCTTCTCGCGTGCTCACATGCTTTTGCTGAATTTGAACTGCAGCGTGAACAAAGTTGCGTAGGGACGGGGGCCTGCCATCCACTCCTGACTTTGTCACGCTTGTTATGTGGAGCACGTTGCAAAAATGCAGCTGCACATCTGACATTATCATCGTCATCTAAAAGGGAGTGTGGTAGCACTGCCGTGAAACCAGGCATGATTTCTGAAGATCTTCTATGACACTTTCCGCGGTTTGCACACTTTTCTTCAGCGCCAGTCTCTCTCATAGGAGTCACTTTGCATTAACAGTGACTTCCATCTGACATTTTAATGTGCGAGGGCTCTCTTGCACTATATATGAACGATTTGGAGCTTGAAACTGGTGCCCTGGTATACCCTGTCTATGAAATGATACCAACTGAATCATGTCAAACGTGATGTTTAGTGGAAGATGGCTTTCTTGGTTGTGCATTCTGCGTGACAAAGATGTAACACAATATGCTTTTGTAAAGAAGATAAGTGATGTTATGCTCTATGAATAAAAAGAATATACATTCTTCAAGTTCAACATTTATTCTTGCATATATGCATTTCAAGATACAATGAATGTGCAGGGAGGTGACAAAACAATACGTTCATTGTTTTGTGACCCCCTGCAATGACAGTATATATCTCAGGAATGACAATGTACTGGTACACTATGTAAATTTGTTGCACCCAATTTTCATACATGCTGAATTTTAAATTTTTGTTTTGCTGCCTAAGTGTTCAGTGCATTACAGATTGCTTTATTCAAACAACGCTTTATTAATTTCAAGCTTTTTGCCCCCATCTAAGATATTCCTATCCTGAAGGAACCGCCACTTCGACACCATAAAATATTCAGTAGGTTTCACTCTGGCAGGCCCTGCCACTGCATATTTCCTGCATTGAAATCCTTCAAACTGTGTCATAATCTTAAATACGTCAATATTTTTGCAAGTAGTTGACATGATGGAGGACACTCCTCCTGCAGCTAAGGCAACTACAAAGAGTTCCAAGAGGCCGAAGGTAAACCTACAGCTGCATGAGTTTGATCAACAGTAGTGCATTCTCAAGAAATAACTTTCTTCCTATAGCATATCTGTGCATGCCATTAACTCAAACAATGATCACAGTTCCCCAACAAGTTTTAATTCCTGACGGTGTATACTGTAGAGGTGGGTTAGATATACAACAGTTAATACAAGGTATTATATACTATGAATACATTTAAAAATCTCATGTGACACATATGCTTTTACTTTTTGGAGGTGCTGCGGTTTTCAGGCGGTGCTCAGGTGCTGCTTGCGGTGCTCAGGTTTTGCACCCATTTCTTGAGTACGTCGAGGCAGCTGTGAAGGAGAGAACATTGGTTAGGATGCAACTAGTTAAAAATAAATATGTTGTTTAGTAAAAGCATTGCATAAATGTTTAAAACATCAGTTTAAAACAGGGTTTACAATCCCGATATTTTTTTACAAATTTCAACGTTTAAACGCTGTTCTAAAAATAATTATAGCTTCATCACAAAGACACAGTGCCGGGTGAAGGGGCCTAAGGTGTATATAAAACTCTCTGAAGTGATGTGTTCCATGAGATGAACATGTAAAGAGAATGTGCAAAATTGAGAGATGCTCACCACAGTGCATGCACTGAGGTGGTTCCTCCCCGTGAAGTAGGAACCCGTGGATGAGGAACATGATACTTATATGTAAGCTCGATCGCATCACACAGCACAGACGGTCCTCTGGGTAGCCCCGTGAGGAAACCTGTATTGAGAGACCACTTTTGCCTTAAAGTCTGCTACAAATAACACGACAAGCTACAAATTATTCTTATCGCAACAAGCTGACAACATAGCTCAGACACAAAGGCGGTATCCAAGTCACACCACACCACCGTTACGTAGGATTCTTTGTCACAAATCAAACCAAGGCACAAATAATACCAATGTTTTGGGTACAGCAAGATGGCGGTCGGTTGCCGCACGCTCGCGCTCCGTATCCGCATTCCAGCCTTTTACAATCGAGATCAGTGGGTGTACGTGAGAACGGCAAGCGGAAAAACAGCACCAGATTTTGAGAGCTCTTTTCTAGAGCTATAAAGCGAAGCGCTGTATGGGGGAACTGGCCTTTAGTGATTATCAGTAACTGATGGCTGCGAACAGATAAGCTAGTGACGGCAAAATACGTGATTGTGCACTGTTCCTGCACTCCCCCTTTTTTTCTCTCTTTTTTTTTTTTTTTGCTCATGTCCCCAAGCAGCAAAATGTACTGAAAGTCGAGTGCAATAGGGGTGGACGGGTAGGTGGAAGGCCTTGAACAGACTCGAGAAACTAAAGAACATTCATAAGACACATACCGTCCACCCCTATTGCACTCGACTTTCAGTACATTGTGCTGCTTGGGTCGTTTCCATGTGCAGTGGGAGTGCCTTCGGACCGTGCTGATAGCCGCGGCACTGCGAAATCGGAAAGCGCGCTTGCAGACACGGCATATTTTCGGGTGTCAAACAACTAGGGAATAGTTGACTAAACCTTAAATAATGATTGGAATAGCATGTTGTGCCACGGACTTTGTAATTAACGCAAAAAGATACCTTTCCTTTGCAAAATTATCAGTTCGATTAAGATACTTTGCTTAATTGGTGAGGCACACTAACGCAAACCGCCTGCTTGGGTGGCGAAAACCTCCATAAGTGTAACCCAGAAGGTTTACCATTTTTATCTCAGGTATATAGTTTCTTATTATATATTTTATATTACTTATGTTTTGCTTTCTTATTATATCTTTTTATTTTTTTGTAATTAGGAGTCACTCTCTCGTGCAACACCGTATAAAACATATCTGCAGCAGAAGTAAATGCGTAGAGAAGGGTTATGAAGTTTATTCTTGTTTACTCGGCATATTTGTTCCACCAGAGACAAATAGGTACCTCGATGAACTGCAAAAAAGCTGCTCAATGAGATGGTATCATCTCATTCATCAAAACCGGTCGACGATCAAAATTCATGCCCTCCTGGGTAGCGCTCATAAATGTCTTTGCCATGGTGGCCGCGTTATGCATTAATTCAGCAAATGTTACTAATGAACTCGAAAATTTGCGTAGCAAATCTAGGATTTTAATGTGTTCGATCGCTAATACACACTATGCCCTATTCCAAGTCACATGGTTTGTAATCACATTTTTGTGAAAATTTGACAGCCTAAAATCCATCACTCGAAAATTCCAGTGGGGAACAAATGGGCTTCACAGTGACACGTACGCAACATACCGCAGGTGCGATCAGTTGTTCCCTTCTTTCTTGCTGACTGTGACTGTGTGCTGACAATGACCACCATATAGAGCCGTTACGTAAGGTGACTTTCATGAAACCACCATGCGCGTTATTTCACGGGTCATCTCCATGTAACACCATCTAGTACACAACGGATTTGTTCAAAGTAGACTTGTACGCACTATTGCACATTTGCAGTTCGCCAGGGTGGCCTTCGCGCACGTCAAAAAAACCCCGGGTGTCCGAAATTATCCCCAGCCCTAACCTGCGGCAGGTGTAGGATGTCGCAACACAAATAGGCTGACACAATGTTCGTGTACACGTACTCTAATTACCTTTGGTGTTCGGAGCTCCACACACACGTTTCAAAGCAACATGGGAGTGGAAGCAGGTGTGTCTAACAGAACTTGTGCCCTGAGAAACAGGACGCGTTTGACCATCTTACCTTAAAGAGCCGTTCCAGTAAACAACGCTGAACAGTGGGAGCGCCTTTCCTGGCTGCGTGCCTCGTCGAAATGTAGCCCCACGTCTTTATATGAATATCATATGGCGTCATCAGGTGTGAAATTCCAGGGATGCTTCAATAAAGCTTCGGTGAGATCATGTTTTGAAATATTTTGTGTTCTATTACAGATAGATAACTGAGGCAGAACAACGGTGTGTAATAGGGCGAAGGAGACATTTATAGTTAGATGCCGCATTAAATTTACGATATCTGCTCATTCATGCGCTTACCTGCTATCTGATTTTAAATACGCGCGTCGTATTCTCGGCTGTAAAAGTCCATAAAAATCTTTAGAGCAAGATATTTCCTAGGAGCGCTTCACGCCGACGTGCCGACTCCTTGAATGCTTCTATTCTTACTCACGTTTCTCTTTCTTTTCATTGAACTATGATAATATGAGGATGAGCTGTATCCGAAGGGGTTATATCAACATAATACGTATATTACGAGTCTGAACCAGTACATGCCGTGTATGTGGGCGAGTTGGTACGATGATCTAACCGGACAGGCAGCCGCTGCCAAACATATTACATCCGCGATTCTGACCCGATGTTATGAGCGCCCCTAATATATGTAGGGTGTGTCGGTGGAGAATACGCCATTGACACGGACGCCGAAACAATCGGTTTATTAGCCGCATGTTTGGCACACAGCACAGGAAAGAAAGATGACGCAGAGGACATACAAGCAACACAGCCGCCATCACAAAAGCATTACAGACGATGAACGTTCTAATTCCTGCTTATTGAGCAGGCTGGAAGCGCTTTTTTCCATTGTCCATTTCG
The DNA here is from genome assembly GCF_037126465.1 of Ornithodoros turicata. NCBI lineage: Eukaryota > Metazoa > Arthropoda > Arachnida > Ixodida > Argasidae > Ornithodoros > Ornithodoros turicata. The sequence goes on along the minus strand of NW_026999445.1, from coordinate 281,725 downwards.
TCCATTGCACTCGCTTGCATTCATTCGTGGTCTTTTCAGGCATAAAGAAGAAGTCGTGAGTTGGGTGCAACATGGAAAACGGTACTGGTCCTGTCTTCTTCTTTCTTTCATTTTTTTTTCACTCTTATCGGAACTCGCCTGACATGTCAATATAGCCCGGGTAAAAGTCCAAAGAAATTAAGCTTATTAAGAAAGGTGCGGTATTCGACGAAAATAAGCGAACGAAAATGACAACACTCGCTTTCGGATGGTGTCATGGTGATTAACTAATTAGCCTTGTATGTCCTCATAGATAACCCATAATTTTTTTACGTGCCTCCTCGCATTCCTAAACTGATAGTTCAATACTTCAATTTCGACGCTATCTTGGATTGTCCCCGTCACGTCCCTGTTAAGGGGGTTCCATGTTGTTTGCGAAAAACCGCCAGCAAGACGCAGATGGAGACGTAATGACGGGGTTCTGACTAATGCTAAGAGCTTTAAACCTCGAAACGTAAGCCGTGAAACCTGCACTGCAGATTTTCAGTACTCATGTCATGGAAGGTGCAAATGCTGCCACTCGTAATAGGTATGTCGCAGGCTGTTGTGGTTATGCGGCACTAAAATAGTCTACACTCCGCGTCAGAGGCCTGGAAATGCGCTACTTCTAAACAACTTCAGTCGGGGGGTACAAAATTAACCAAACTATTTGCAGGGAACGATATCTTGTTCACAGAGTTAATAGTTGAAGGGCACAGTCCCATGAAGTGCTGCCATGTTCTACGCGTTGCTCACGCGTGGTGTACGCAGAATACAGGCTACGTATGATAGACAGGAGCATAAGAGGGCAGAAAAAGTAGCAGAAAATCTTCTTGGGGGGAGGAGGAAGGTTCGCACGTTTTTGGTGGGAGCTTGTTTTTTTTTTTGTTTTTTGTTTTTTTTTTTTGGTTACGAGACTTTGAAGCTCTTTGAGGCACAAATAATGTTGTTAGTTATGTCGTTAACGTATGCTTGTTAGGTATCCCTGAACAGTTCCGCAGAAGTGAAATTAACGCATCTTGCAATAATTTAGTAATAATAATGAGGTAGACTACAACATGCAATACAATACAATTATATGGTCACGTGGCTCCATTTTTTTTCTACTGTCTTCAACATCTTTTTCTCCAACTTTTATTGCACTCCGTTAAAGCGCTGTTTGTTTGATGAGGCGAGGGGGGTATGTTTAATGGTTAGATAAAAAAGGGGAAGGTTAGCCATACAGGAGGCTTGCCATTAAAAAAGGAATGAGGAAAACGTATCATAGTGGAACAACAACAACAAGAACAACTTTATTTGATGGTTATGATTGGGGGTTTAATTGCAAGGGACGATACGCTACCCCATTGCTGGTGTTAATGTTGTGAAATGGAACAAATGAGTCGCCTCACGGTGAGGAGCGAAGTCCTACGGTGTCCAAAGAAGTCACAAGTGGTTCAAGCGTAGAGCGTTAGTGGGCTCGACTTGGCCATGGACAAATCAATTTTGACAAAATGAGGGGCGAGAATGCAGCTGACTAAGACACCCTGAAAGTGTGGTTCGGGAAGGTTGGTAATAGAGGAAGACCGCTCCTGCACTTTCGCCCCTGTTGCTTTAAACGTGGCTTTGCCAATTGCAGTTTTCACCGCGCAACAGGACTCCCTGACCCACGCTGTGGGCTTGATGCCTTGTGTCACTGCGGGGTGTTGGAATTTTTGAAACTGCCTTGGCACCCCTCACGTGTTGTTACTCTGCTCTACCATCTCTTCCCGCCTTGTGCAAGGTCTTCTTTCTTCCCTCGGCTATGGGAGCCGCGCAGCGAGACATATTCCCCTTCTGGCTGTGGAAAACTAAGCCTTCCGCCTTACGTGCCGTGAAGCTTCAGCGAGCAGAGACACTCTCCTGCTTCCTTGCACAGTGCTGGACAATAGTTTACGGAACACGTTCCGGCGCACTCATTGCTCAGAGTGCCACACTAGCAGTGAATTGGGCAGTAGGGAATGAAAGACATGTGCCTAGTAAACCCAGTCACCTATCTGCAAGTCCGTACGATACCATTCGCTGCTAGCATGGCACTCTGAGGAAGGAATGCGCCGCACAGTTTTCCGTAAACTTTTGTCCAGAACTATGCTATAATCTCAATCTTGCTCTGGTCTTGTCTAAAACACGGTCATAAAACATCACGCTCGAGCACCGCACTATCTATGTTTACGTGAGCGATACGAAGACCGAATACGAAGCCCAATGCCACTATAACGGAGCAAGAAAGGCACCTGGCATCTTCCAGAACCGCCACGTAAAATATTTCCTCTGGTAAGCGCGTATCTCATGAGAAATTTACTTACAAAACTGCGAAACCTCTCACACCTCCTCGTGCGTTAGATCACCGAGCACTTTCATTGGCTGCCCAGAATTGTCTCCTACGGTGAGGGAATACGGTAACCGGTCGACTCCTCTTTGACAGACTCGGCATGGACGAGGCATGTACATAAAACAGAAAAAAAAGGAAAGAAACCCCCCACGCTATTGGGTATAAGGCGTGACATTGCATGCTGGCTGTCGAGGAAAGGGGAAGCCAGTTCCCTGACCCGCGAACCTCACGCGGACCAGGATTCCGCGCTGCAATCGTACGTGCAGATAGCCCAGAGCATGTAACCCGTATTTCTACTCATCCTGGAATATTGCTTCCGAGCCTTTCCGTGGTCCTCTAACGATAACAATTTTATTTAAAAAATCAATTGACAAAGCTCATACGCCTCAGCTTTGTCAAGCACGGCACAAAATATGACGGCTAGATTTGTTTTTAACTGTATGAGAAGAGAGGTGAGTGTATCGGAAGTCTAGGCACGTCTGGGGTGGAACATATTATCTGCTCGTGGGAGCAACTGATGGTAAACGTCTTTTAAAATGTTACGAATGGTAAAACTTCCATGGCAAAGGAGATATTTAAAACCTCCAACTTTTATATCCCCAAGGGTCGATCACTATCAGTTGGTTAAACCGTATGTATGTAGTACATACTTTTTCAAGAGTTCTTTAAAAAAAAAACAGTAAGTGAGTGTCGCATCTAGCTTCAGTATGATGTGATTAATATTTTCCGCAATTAAGATGCCCACCATGTATATACGTAATTTAATATTTCGGTTGTATAGCATGTATCCAGGTGTGCATAATGCATTGTATGAATATATGTAATGTAAATACATCTATGTGTATAGCGTACCCCCCGCTACCGCGACCGCCTTCTGGCGACGTGGCGTAAACACATAGGTAAATAAATATATTAAAAAGGCAAGAAACACGGCACATAGTCAGACTCGTGAACTACCCAGCTCACTCACTGACAACTGTTAATGAAATTTCAGGGATACGTTCACCTTAATAAATTGGACACACAACCTTGTTGCGAGACATTTCCCTTTAAGTGTGCACCACAATAAAATATCCTGCGCCATGAAAGCAAATGAAATAGTTGCTCAAAACGCAGAGCTGTCCGACCATTCGTGGGCGTGTTCTTGGTGGCGGAAGCGTCATCAATGCCATGCAGTTCGTCCGGGCGAACAGACGAGACTACGATGACTGGGCATCCAACGGAGCCGAAGGTTGGGCCTACGATGATGTGCTACCTTACTTCAAGTCCATCGAACGCTTCGAGATCTCACAGTTTTACGAGGAAGGCAAGTTGCTTTACCTTGGACTGCACCAATTTACCTATAGTGCTGCGCCTTACGGCATTTTGTCACCACTAAGAAGACTGCTTTGCGCATTTCTAGCGTACCACAGCAAAACTGGCGAGGTGCCTGACAACTACGCGCCATTTCGAAGCCAGCTCAGTCGAGCGTATCTGCAAGGTTTGACTGACGTCGGCTATAATGTAATCGACTACAACGGCGCAAGTCAAACAGGTAAGATGTGTGTGTAAGGAGCTTCAAAGCACGTATATCAAATATTAGCGCGCACATATTTAGAGTTCAGTACGAGTAAATTCGTACCCCCACCCACACCGCACCCACGGATGTGCCACCCGCGGCTACAACCCACAGTATGCGATGTGGGTATACCCGCACTACACGAGGATGCAGTGTCGGTAAATCCTCATTTGATCCGCAACGAGCATCACTGAATTCCTACTCCACCTATGGCGCACTGTGAAACCTTGACGGGCGGTCACTCCAAGCTCTCCTTCATGTGTATAATACGCCTTGGCAACAAGGATCCTTACCACCTACCTGGAAGAAGGCATTGGTGGTTCCCATCTTGAAACCAGGCAAGCCGCCAAATGCCCTATCATCCTTTCGCCCTGTGAGCCTGACAAGCTGTATGGGAAAACTGATGGAGAGAATGGTTTTGCATCGCCTCGACTGGTGGCTCGAAAAACAACGTGCGTTCCCTCAAGAAATGGCTGGATTTTGTCTCCACCGCAGCTCCATGGATCCAGTTCTCGACCTAGTCACTACAGTCCAACATGCTCGTGCTATTCGGCGAGTCGTCCTATCGGTTTTCCTTGACATCAAGCGCGCATATGATACCGTCTCGCACATTTGTATGCTGTACGCCTTGCGCTCGTTTGGGGTATCCGGCCGGCTCTTCATCTGGCTCCAAGACTTCCTTACAGACCGAACTGTCGCTGTCCGTACGTCCCAAGGCCAAAGCCCTCAGCATCCTGTTCATCAAGGAGTCCCCCAAGAAAGTATTCTTAGTCCGACACTCTTTAATGTGGTGATGGCCGGCCTCCAATCAGTAATTCATGGCAAAGTGTCGTTTTCCGTGTATGCAGATGACGTCGCCCTTTGGACAGTAGGAAAATCACGCCCAGCCATACACGCCGCCTGCAGCTTGCTCTACATAATGTACATACGTACCTCACGCACCTTGGGATGGACCTTCCACTCGAAAAATGCGTCGAGCTCCCTTTCATGCGCAACGCTATGACCAATTTACCTTTTTGGGTTGGTGCCGAGAAGCTCGAGCCGGTACGCTTCCACCGCTTCCTTGGTGTGGTAATCGACTCGGACTTACGCGGGGCTCGCCACATTAAACACATTGAAACTAAAGTGCAGCGATGGCTCCCCGCAATTCAACATCTTTCTGGCTCAAGATGGTGCTGTGATCAGCGTTCCCTGCTCGCAGTTCACGCGGAGTTGGTGAGGGCGACTGTGCTTTACAGTCTTCCTATTCTGCACAGTATATCAACAACATCAATAAATACCCTTCGGTCCCTGTTTGCTCGAAGCATTCGTCGCTGCCTCGGAGTTCCAAGAATGGCGGAAACACGGCAAGTACTGGCTGAAGCTGGTGAACTCCCGGTTGATGTTCTACATGAACGTGAAACGGCTCGGCACTTCCAACGTTTGCGTGCTCACATTCCCCGTCACTCGCTCCTCAGGAAAATTCGATACCGCCCTGAAAGCGACTTCCATCGAGTGGCGCAGAGGACACGCCAGACTGTCACTGGCTTCACAGCTACACTCTAAATCCTGTGACGAACATGTGCTAGTTAAAAAAGTTCCCTCAGAAAGTGCAGCCGGTACACATCCGTAACCGTATGGAACCAGCCGTAACGGTTACCAAATAGCAAGCACAGGTTGCCTCATCGCCAAATTTCAGCAGGTACAAAGCCGTCACGTTGGTATGAAACGGCTTTGTGCCCGCTGAATAATACGTGTGCCTTCTGAACCTTGCACTCGTGTGCTTCTTGAATAATGCGTGTGCCGGCTGAATATCTGCTTTCGTTGGAGCGTACTACGTTGCTCCGCGCTCCGCCGGTGAGGAGTGATATGGCACAATGTATTATCGCGCAGTACGTTCGAGTGTACCCTGTTACCCACTCTTAATAATAAAACTTTCGAAATCCACGCTAAGAAATCCACCCTTCAAAATCCAACCTTTTGAAATTCACGCTGTCAAAATAAATCACAATAGGTCTATGCAGTCCAGTGTTAAGCATGGTTTTACGTGAGAAAATCAGTGTTTAAGACGGTCGCACCCCAGAATAACGAGTCTTTATGCAATTCTGTTTCTTATTCAGCATGTATCTCTCAATAATTCTTTAATTTAGTGTCATTAAGTTACAGGCGTAAATAACTACGCGTATGAATACTAGGAAAACAACGTTTCAGCGGTTCGGCCGTTCGGCTACCATTGGGGACGAGGCTATTTGAGAAAATGGAGTAACGACGGAGCTGTATGGTGTTGCGGGATGTGCTGCATAAAAAGGATAATCACTGCAAGCTCTAATAAACCATATGTTTCTTCTGCCGATTTCATCAGGTAATTTTCAGACGTGTAACGACTTGGTGTGCTAACACGTGCGTGCAACTCATGAAGGAATTCATGGGTGAAGTGACATTGACGCAGTCGTAGCTGTTTTGGACATGAAATCGGATAGTGAAAAATGTCCAGGAGGAGCAAGATATAAAACGTACCGTAAAACTGCTGTGTCGACCATTTGTCACGACGGTAATCACGTAAACATCATGTAATCGTCTCTTGCTTTCCTCGGCCTCAGCCTACGAAGAACCGCTAATGTTATGTATGATAAGAGCCGCGAAAAGTGGTTCAGCAAGGTAAAACTGTGCCGGGAACACCGTCACATGAGGGAGGTGTTTAATTAAATGAAAGATGTGACAGATAGACACACAGTGAAATATAGCAAAGGACGGTTACTGGTCATATAGAAAGCAGAACTCGTTCACCAACACATCAATGGATTGTATAAATAGTCTTCCTGTCAATGGACAACTGAGATTTTCCTCCCGTCTGTACTGAGCAATGTTGACCCAGAGGTTGGTTTCTGGATGCAACAAAACACTTCTCGCCAAGATGCTGCACTGTAACTCATGAACTGTGACTCAATGGGGCATATACAGCTCAGTGTCATTACCACATGAGGCAGGTTGACTCTCAAAGATGCTCTCACTGCAGTGCTATAGAAGACCCAGAGTATATTCTTTGTCATTGCCCACACAACCGAGCTTTCCAAACTGCCATTTTCGCACCTCTCAATAATCTGAACTCCTGCCCCTCTCTAAAATTGCTTGGCCTATGGCTAAATCGAGCCCACGAATGCCTGCCCTCAAAGCTCTTTTGGCAATTTTGGACTCCATGGGACATTATTTCCTTCCTCACACCACCAGCAGCTATGGGGTAGAGTGTTGCCCGTGGCGATGAAACTCCCTGTCCATCTCAAAATAAAGTTGATGAACAACATCCGCAACTTCTGCGAGGTAGTTTAAACCACTCTTATAACTACATGTTACCTGTAACCTACGAATGCTGGTATGTGGATGGAGTGGCTAGTTTGCTACAGTACCACAATTAGGAACACAAATGGCTGATAAATCTGCTACAGAATCTGGGCCAAGACAATGAGCACTTGGAATCATCACAGTTTTTAGTACCATGCAGAGGAAGATAGAGTAGAGTACCCTCAAATTTTGTACTACTTTTTCTGAATTAGTTGTAATTATTCTGCAGCTACATAGGCAGCAGTTAAAATGCTACTCACAATTACCAAAACTTTATGCTAGCACTCAATTCTTTTTACAAACTTTGGTTTGTGATGTGATGAATGTTTCAGTGACTTCCGTAGGCACGGTTTCACCAACTCTGGTTAACTGAACCAAGATCCATCGGTGATGTGGTGAATATTTCAGCAATAATAACTCCTTTAGCGAAGCAGATAGTTTAATGACCGTTCATCCTAGTTCAGATGCTGAAAAGGTTGGTGAAACTGGGTCATAATGTAGCCTTTGTGTTCTGGTGCTGTGCAATGGTTTTTTGAAGGCATTCAAACTACAAGAAAGGTTAATGATAAAAAAAATTTCTTGGCATACCTAGCTACATACATTTCCCGGACAGCACGTAAGAAACTCAACAGAATATAAATGTCAACATGACGTTGGTAGACAGACTGATAGCGAAACAAATCGGAAGGGGAGGGCTGGGTTCCACGAATGGGCACTTGTTCGCTGCCTCCTCTTGAAAGAAAAGTAGGACCGAGAGTCGCGTGCTCTTTCAGAGATCACCGTAATCCCCTCAAGACCGTGCCTGTTAGACACGAACTCGTCCCCCCTTGCTTTGAGCGTAGCTCAACTGTACCAAATTGGTGGCTCTGTTGAACAGTATGATGTCATTTGTACCCTTTTTAAACCGTTTCCAAACCGTTTCCAAGGCACTTTGTACAAGGGTTTTGTATGCCAGCAGTGTACTGTCTGCGAAAGGTAGTTTTCGTGTCCACTTCAAGAAGACATTAAGAGGCTTAGAGGATGCGCAACTAATGTGTGATTTCCACTAAATACCAGAAGAGAGGCGCACACCTAAATGCCTGAAACCCTCAACTCAATTAATTGTAGGATAAAAATTACATGGGAATATATTGAGGTTTGTCTTGTTCACAAAAGATATAATTGCACAATCTGCAAAGTTCATCGGTAGTTGCCATGGCCTACATCAATCATAAACACTACAAACGACTCATTGAGCATAGTCTGTACGCGGTACGGAAAGTGAAACGCGTCATTGCCCATTGTGAACATGGCCATGCAACAGTGCTTGCGGCTTTGCATTTCTCACTACTTTCTTTCATCACTTTGTTATGAGATGATTAATGATTTGCCAATTCAACACGAACATAATTGTACTTTGGAACAACTTGTTTGCAAAGCATATGTACTCGTATGCACTTCCTTTAATCTCTTCAGGAGTATTTCTTCTGTAACATATCTCAGCAGATGCAGCATGTCAACTAGGTAACACAATTTTGGCACAGTATTTGCTTGATATATCCAACAAGGAGAGATATCAAATCTTTGTGCCAAAATGGTGTGCCACGTGTCCGTGTAAAGACGAGTCGCTTGGATGGAATAGGTATAGCACCTTGATGTTGAATGCAAGAAGTTTATGTTTGACAACATATATGCCATGGGTTAAATAGAGCAGTACATCATACACATCAGAAGAATGCCAACATTTCAGCGCCTTACATTTACCTGTTATTCCAATGTTTACTCTCCCTTCTATTGGAATTATGTATTTCAGAATCATTTTTGTATTATTGAATTTTAATTTGGCAATCCTTTCACATGTCTTGCGATAGATAGGTTAGCAATGTAAGCAGTGTTTATGTGCCTCTCACAACCTGCATCTTTATGCAAAAATGCTCCAAAAGCCGGGAGACGACATAACTAGACAAAAAGGTAGAGAACTCCGACTTAACATAACGAAATAACAAGGTTTACTCAGACGTTTCGTCCGTCATGCGACGGACATCATCAGTGCCAAACTGAATGAGAGATTGCACAACCGGTCGCTATTTAAGGAGATTTGATTTTGATTTTATTGGGTCATTTCTTCAAGTTAAAAGGTCACAAAAACTGAGTGGTCCCTTAGCAAAAGCTAGTGATGGGTCCACTAAAGATGTTCATCAATGACATTGGCAACAGTGACAGCAAAAAAAGAAAAAGAAAAGAGATGTCTAGAAATATCACTGTAAAGTACAGCATATAACCACAAAGTGCAGCATATACCACAAAGTACATTCACTGTAAAATAGAGCGACTATTGGTTGTAATCGGCATATTACGGATTTACCATATATGTACTCGATCCTCCGACAGAATGAAGTCCTGTAATGATTTTGAGAACAGCTGGGTGTTTCTTACTTCTATCGGCAACTGGTTCCAAATGCGCACTCCCAAATGCTGAAGAGTCCTGGTACCATAGACATTATTTGCACTTGAAATGATAAGCTTTTTATCTGTTTGCATCCTAGTTGGTCTTCGCGGTTGCTGCAGGCTGGAGACGTCAATTGGAATGTTATTTCTGATTACGTTTTTCATTATTTGCGCCCATCGCTGAACCACTAACTGCTCCAAGGTAAGAAACTGCAGGGTATTGAAAAGTACCTTGGACGGGGAACGGTTATTGGTACCTGTTATAATCCTAACCGCACGTTTCTGTAACGTTATTAGTACCCTTAAATATGTATGGTATGTACTACCCCATGTTTCCAAGCAGTAGGTGAGATGACTCTGTATAAAAGAGAAGTACAACAGTTTCATTACGTGCAGTGGAAATATGTGCCTACACTTGAGGAGTAAATGACAGCCATATGCCAATTTTCTTCTAAGTGACTCTATATGTTGCTTCCAACATAGTGTGTTATCAAGTATTATGCCCAAGTACCGAACCTGATTGGACTGTGTTATGGGACTATCACACAACTTCATTTGAAAGCTGCTGGTGTCTATCGGACTTTTAAAAGAGTGAAATATAAGAAATGTGGTTTTATTTGTATTTAAGGTTAGCTGATTACGAAGCAACCATCTTTCTAGTGCACGCAAATCTCCTTGCATGGTGTCTGAGATATCCTTAAGTGTTGGACTCGATATAAATAAGCATGTGTCGTCTGCATAAAGGTAAGAAGTAAAGACTTTTAAGCTGTTTGGGAGATCATTTACATATAGGGCGAACAGTATCGGCCCCAGCACAGAGCCCTGCGGTACACCGACATTTATGTCCAAATACGCAGATGATGTCCCATCGATAGTTACCAACTGTTTACGTCCTGACAGGTAGCTACGGAAGAAGCTATTTATGTGTCCCCTAAATCCGTACGAGTTTAATTTATCCAACAGTATAGCGTGATTGACAGTATCAAAGACTTTTCTTAAATCTAGAAACAGCCCCAGCACAAGTTTTCTGTCATTGAGAGCAGTGTTAATAAACTGGCTTACTGCTAAAGTGGCTGTTGCAGTGGATCTGCGCGCTCAAAAACCATGTTGACTGTCGCTAATCACGCCATAGAAAAGGAAGACCGTCCTTTTCAAGAAAGGACGTCACTCTCTTACATATTATTTTTTCGAATATTATATTTATTGTGTTAAGAACAGAGATAGGGCGGTAATTTTCAAGAACATCTTTATCACCACCTTTAAATATCGGAACAACCTTGGCAACTTTCAAAGCATCGGGATAAACTCCTAATGAGACTGAGTGGTTGTAAAGATAACATAACGGATGGCTAAGTATGTCCACCAGCCTCTTAATTATCGAGACACTGATATTATCAACACCCATTGCTGTATTGGACTTCATGCTGTGGGTTATGCCGATTACCTCCTGTACATCAATAGGTTCAAAAACAAAGCTGTTACTAGGAGTCTGTTCTACTTGTTCTGCGAGCTCTCCATCTCCATTTCTAATAAAAGCATGGGCAAGACTTTGCCCTATCGAGACAAAGTAATGATTGAAATTCTCACACAATTCTTGATGTGTAACCCCAGCCCTGTCTCTGTCTGGGAGGACCTGAACTTTTGGTGTAGCAATTACAGAGTTGATAATTTTCCACATCTGCTTACTATCCCCATGAGAGCGAGATATAATGTCATGGTAATACTTTGATTTCACTTGGCGCAACTCCTTAGTTACTAAATTTCTGTAGTATCTGTACCTGTTTAAATAATATGCGTTATCCTTGTGTTGTCCAAATTTGCGATACCATTTTTGCTTTATCTTTAGAACGTTCAAAACTCTATCTGTCATCCAAGGACAAAGTGGTGCGCCGTACGCCTTGCCTACCATCTTCCTTGAATCATATATAGCGCTTCTCACGAGGGCCACAAATACGTCAAATTCAACATTAACGTCTGTGTTACACATCAATGACCAATCCATACAGGAGAGTTGCTGACGCAGTCGTGAATAGTTAATGTGATATTTAGATGGTCTGGTGACATTATGACGCAGGTCCATATTTGGGATAACAGTAAACACAGGGTAATGATTTGTGATATCATAATTCAAAACACCGGAATAATCGTCAGCGTTTTCAATATTAGAAAGAATGTGATCTATGGCAGAACTTGTGCAGGCTGTAACACGTGTGGGAGAGTTGATTAAATTACGGAAACCGAAAGAAGAAAACAGACATTCATAGGCAGCACCGCCATCGTGTAAGGTATCAATGTTAAAGTCCCCGGCGATAAACACCCGTTTCTTCAACGCAGCAATTGTAAACAATGTGTTTTCAAACGCTTCAAGAAATATCGATATGTTACACCTCGGAGCTCGATAAACCACTCCCACTATAAAGGCCTGTTCCGACATATAGCAGCGCATGAATATAGCGTTACAAAGTAGCGCACAAAAACAGCCCTCGGTGTGATCGGACGGTTCTCACTTGCAAACCGGCGGTAGCACTATAATTTAGCGGAAGTTGGGTGGTCGTTTCCGGTCTCTCCCATCATTCCGCTTCAGGTATTCAACGGCATGCGGACGAACAAGTTCCATCACTTGACAAAATTGAAAATTGCCATACATTTTGGATGACAAACTCACCGGTTCCAATGCCGTCGCCGTGCCATGAAATGCGGGAGCAAAACAACCCCACGACTTCCGCGACGTCACCTCTGAAGGGCCTTCTCATTGGCCGCACGAATGTAGTGCTAATATTAGCGCTGAAAAAGTTTACTCGAGCTCAACTCCGCCACGCTCTAATTTTTAGCGGTTTGGAGCACTGCGAGGAGGAAAATATCGCGCTATTTTCGAGCGCTATATAGCAAATCGCTATATATCGGAACAGGCCTTAACACTACCTGGCAATTCTAAAAAGAGAGCCTCACAGAATCCTGGTATCTCAAGAACGATATCAGCTCGGAGATTACATTTCACATTTTTATGCACAAATAGGCCGACACCGCCTCCTCTATGTCGGGACTGTAACAATCGGGGTTGAGAACAGAACACATAGTCATGAAGGTGATAACACTCATCTCGCATTAGCCATGTTTCCGTTAGAGCTATAACGTCAAATTTAAAAGTTAGCGTGGACAATAGAGCAACTAGTTGATTGAAATTCTTTCGAACACTCCTTATGTCCAAAATTAATAGCTTAAACATAGTACCATTGGACAGGTTGTTCAATTCAGTAATCGATAGAATATCATCCATATAAACAGTTTAGGAGTAGACAACAAAATAGCATATAACAAAATTACACACAATGTGACAGCTGTAATTCCCGTAGGTTTTTTTTTCAGACTGAATCTGGACAGCTTTAGAATTCTCAGTTCGACGGACGAATATCTTTCCGTCCCTGACCCATGCGTACCTCCACTTATTTTCTTTTTTTTTGTGGATAGTTTTTCCCAAAAGAAGCTTAAGCTCTTGACACAGGTGCTCATTAACATAGACTGGCTCGTTGTGCTCATACCCAAAGTCCGAAGTGGTCAGTCGCCTACGCCTTGACGCAGACACTAACGAATCTCTAGCTTCTCGAGAGAAAAACCGAGCAATAATATTGAGCTTTGACGGGTCCTGCGTAGGCACCCTATGAGCAATCTCAATTGCGTCTGGTGATAAATCTACACCCAGTTTTGTGGCTATTTCGCAAACTAGGTCGGTGCTGTTCTCGTTAGGCCTCAACGGAAAGTTTCTTATTTCCACATTGTTCCTGCGTGAGTACTGCTTAAGACTAGCCACCTCGGCCCGGAGCACAGACAGTTCACGTTCCAGGGAACAGTTTTTACTTGTAACTTGTGCAACTTTCGTTTTTAACGCAGCCGTCTCTTCTTGAACGGACTTAAACGCAGTTTTCATTTCTTCAAATGAATCGCTCATGTATTGCATGGAAGTGGACAATTCTAAGCGTTCTTTCTCAAGAAGAGACTTGACATTGGTTATTTGTGTTGTCACATGCTTAGTCAGTTGACTGAACTGAGCAGTCAGATCGGGTATGGCCTTATGAATTTCCTTTACCTGTGCTACGTTGGTCATATTTATATGCAGGAAGTCAGCAATCAAATATCATGCACGTAGCTTCAATGACAACAAATTATCAGGCAGCGGCACAGCGTACTCAGGTGCAAACACGGAATATAAAATTCAAACCAACCTGCAATTCAGAATAAGACGCTTAGACGTGTATCACACAGCTGCACCGCTGCCAAAAGAGTAGTGCGTCGGGTCCGTAATCCGGCTTTTAACAGTTCATTCCAAACATTGGTGGGCGTATCCTGTTGCTGCGCTCCGAGATATTGTTGTTGTTCCCTGCCGAAGTCAAGCGCTGGTAGATAGGTGTGATGTTCCCAGACAGGCAACTCGAAATCTGCAATTTAGAATAAGACGCTTAGACGTGTATCACACAGCTGCACCGCTGCAGAAGAGTAGTGCGTCGGGTCCGTAATCCGGCTTTTAACAGTTCATTCCAAACATTGGTGGGCGTATCCTGTTGCTGCGCTCCGAGATATTGTTGTTGTTCTCTGCCGAAGTCAAGCGCTGGTAGATAGGTGTGATGTTCCCAGACAGGCAACTCAAAATCTGCAATTCAGAATAAGACGCTTAGACGTGTATCACACAGCTGCACCGCTGCCAAAAGAGTAGTAGTAGAGATGCCAGTATTGTTCGGGGAGGGGCCACGGTTTTTGTTACAAACCGAGGGGTCACCGCGTATGTGCCAAGACTCTAGAAGCTTCCTGTGTCCTCATCGTTGTTGTCTCTTGTTATGTTAAGTTGGAGTTCTCTACTTTTTCGTCTGCATTTTTATGTCTGAGGCTGTTTTTGCGACAAGAGGGCATGGGTGCCGGCAACATGGCACATGTTCACAAAAATGCAGAACCAGAGAGAGACACACAAAAAAAATACAACATCACACAGTCCCAATCATTTTGTCGTGTCCTTTTTGCTGTGTCGTCTGTTCTACATTTGGTAATTTTTTTTCGTGTATAGTTTCTGGATTTTAAGCCCAAGAGCAGTTGCTGTAGATGATGCTGAGAACATGCGAAGCATACATTTTCTCATTCTCACATTATGCTGTAAGCAGTGTGAAATACTCAAAAGGAATTTAATGAGAGACAGCTTGTCACCAAGATTAGTGTGGGAACATCGCAAAGGAAAAATAATTCTTAACCATAATGGATTCCTATCCTATTTAATGGTACAGTATCAGATAAAAGTTATTCAAATTATATTAAAGAAGTAACCGTGCAAATTATCAGTCAAACAGTGAAGCTGGCTGCAGTACACTACAATGTGTCACATGTAACAATATCAGTATTTCCAAAACTGACACACAAACCTTAGGGAGGCGGCAATAGTCAAAGCGGGGTTTACACCACTTACACCACACTCGGAAACCGAGCTAACGTGCTTTCCGTCAGGTCCGTCGCATTATTTGTCACTGTATCACGACGAGACCCTCGAACCTACAGCATATGTCACTTGCGCACAGTAGTATAACCAGGGTGTCGAACCGAACCCGAACCCGAACCGAAAACCGTATCCAAACCGTTATTTTTGCCGGAACCGAACCCGAACCCGAACCGAAATTTTCATAACACTGCTGAACCCGAACCGGAGCAGAACCATAAAAAATAATAGCGGTAACCGGTTCGCAACAAAACGGTTCGGTCATAGAAGTCAGCACAAGAGTTCCTCTCTATCCCCGAACGAAGACACGTCGGTATGATCATAACGCGCCTATATCATGGATTTCAGAAATTTTCACCTAGCAGTCAGACGACGACGTATAGTAAGGATACTTTCAGCGTCTTTTTAACATGTTGAAGCGCGGTTGTTCTTGTGAGCGCCGCGGCTGGCGCCCCACGCACGCGGTGATGAGGCGTCTACTCTTCAGAGACGAGGTGCCACGAGGTGGACGAATGCAACAGGAATGGAGTAGGCCAGTTATGTAGCTCTACACGACGAATAAGTGTTTATATAAGCGCCCAAGATTTCTTTTTACACGTGAGCAGTAAAAATTAAACAAGTCAGAAACATGAGAAGTGGAGAAGGAGCGTACGCAGAACGGTGCCTGTTTGATTGGCCGTGGTTTGAAAACTAAATGTGGTTCTGCTTTTTGGTAGTGCAGTTGTGTCGTGATACATTGCCTTTGTGAGGTGGATTAACTAGTACACTGCTGTGAGCTCGGACAGAGTAAGGATGGCAGGCTTATTTACGACATGCTTCAGTACGGTTTCAGATCGATTCACGCTGCGAAGGCAGTGTGCCGGCAAGTACTGTCGTCTATCCTACGCTGTCCATCTTATTAGGCTTCCTTTAAGTTTATCTTGCTGGCACTGTGCGTGTGAAAAAGAGATTTTGGGAACAGAAAGAAGCGGGACAACACCGCTTCATCAGCGTGGACTCTATTTGCAATAAGTGTTCATCCATTTCTTATTTCACTCGCTAAAGAGCTACCTCACCGCTAAAGACGTCAATGCAGACAACAGCAGTAAGCTATTAGCCACGCATTTCCTGATAAAGGCAGTTTTATGGAACATATAAAACGGAAGCGTTGAACCGGTTCGCGAACCGGATCGGGGCTGCGAACCGGTTTGCGAACCGGTTCGGTTTTTCGCGTGGCCGAACCAGAACTGAACCGGAACGAAATCAAAACAACGCGAACCCGAACCCGAACCGAACCCGTATTTTTTGCGGTTCGACACCCTGAGTATAACATTTATATTATTGTATATGTGTTAGGGCGCACACATGCACAGACGAGGAAAGATATCAACTGTCGCACACACAGCCATCCCGAAAGCTATGCCCATCTTCGTTGATGCACCCACGAATCCACAAGAAGACCGCCGAGGCTTTCCCACTTGGATTAAGGCTACGGTCTCACGGTAGCCATCTTGAATTTACTTACGGACTTCCTACGGCGGGGCGCCACTGTCGCGGTTTCCGTGGATGACCCCGTTAGGGAGAATCGCGCGTGGGACAGTTGCCGACTGGACCCTTTGACCTTGAATCTCTTCTCTATGCCATTGTACCCGGTGTTTATACATGTGTAGAAGGGAGGATTGTCTCGTAAAAGTCTTCTGAAACTGTCGTGCAAGACGGCGAGTTGATTTTCGTGCTTTCGTGTTTTGAGTAGCACGGGGGTAGCTACCGCGCGCGTAGCCTGCGACGAAGACTGTGCAAAATATAATATATTTGAGATATATAAAAATATATATCTCAACTGCAAAATGACCAAACAGCCTTCATAAAAAATGAACTCAAATACTAAATAATTGCAGTCAGCTGTGAAGAGTCTGTTCACGTGCCGATCGGTAGCAGTTTTATCTCAATACAGCTTACAGAAACAGGATTTCTTGACATGAATTATGAAATTACCACTTCTGTCGAAACTGGAAGTTCAGCTCACAGTACGCACACAAAATGATAAGAATCAAAGGAATGGCATAACCGAAGTAAAATAGGGAAGTCGACAATTATACGCTATGTAACCTGTCCGTATTCCGCATAGTAGCGGCCGTGACTAGTAGGTGAATATTTTTTTTTATTTGGCTGCGATTCGTGTTATCGCTTTGTGAGATGACGAGGTGTGTGATCCTTCGCCACGAAATGTGGTCATTTCACTAGTTTATTTCAGTCGTCTCCATCGCATTACGCGGCGCTGATTGCCCACACTTTGCCGTAAGACGATCGTTGTATTTGCGAGTAAACGGAGGATCCGTCTACAGACTTCAGAGTTCAATCCAAGAAATTGCATTTGCATTGCAAGATAGTTATGGTGCGACAAAAATTCCTCGTAGCAAAATGGACGCGACAGCACTTCTCCCACTTGCCTACATAATAAACATTTACCGTGGTGCCCCCTCCTTCCATGCTCCGGTTCTTCGTTCAGTTCCCCCACATGTAAAAAACAAAGACACTAGTTGGAAAGAAAAAGGAACGAGACAAAGACGCGCGTGCTGTGGGGAAGGGGATTGGCTTGTATTCTTTTCTCTCTGGGCAATAGTATTCACGCCTAGCACTGACAATTGTTTTGTAACAGCCTGCTTTCCGCCCCTAACAGGCTTCGCTGACATAGAAGTTGTCAGTAGCACTGGGAGACCGAAGTTGATTCGTCATGCGCAGCGAAGGGCGCAATTGTTATGATTCGAGCCTATTGTGATAATTGCAGTTTCATTGTGATAAGTATCATAATAATAACGAATACAGTTCTATATGACATTTGACAGCAGGGCTGCTTGTCCGTCGCGTAGCGAAAAGATTGCAACGAGACAGCTGTTGTACGAAATGCCGCAAGCGTTCATTGTACACGCACGCATTGCAAACTAGGGGAAAAATAGGATGATACGATTTTTAGTTCTGTCCACAACAGTTGTTTCGATCCAAAGCCAACATGTTACTCTGTGGAAACCTTGCAAGAATGTCAGGAATACAAACGAAGAGACACTCAAGAGCCTAGCTCTGAACAACAGCTTTGTTGCGTTCCCCTGTGATTCCCTCTTACAATGAGACATGAGATACAACAACCGAAGTAATGTCAACGCGTGCACATTCTCGTTGTTTTTCCTTGGTCGTTCGTCCTGTGGCCATGTGTCACGTTGACCCGGTTGCAGCAGCACAGTGGATGCCAATCTCCCGTGAGGTGGTCTATTTCCAGGTCTCGCGTAACGGACTGTTACACTGGTTACACACTGGTCATTTCAGATCTACCCGCTGCGCCGTGGAGCACTACGTAGAAGGTAAATGATCATGTTGGTTGGGACTCATCAAAGGAAGACGTCACCTTTGTCGAGAAACACGCCCTCGGGTAGGGGTAGGGAAGATCTGTGTCAAATAAACCTAGGTTGCTAGTTGAACGCCGTCCGTGTCTGTCGTGTTTGTGTTCGTCCACCACGTTGCGTCGCCGAGAAAGCACGAATTCAGCTGAAATCATCCGCAGAGCGCTGTAGTCACTTCCGCACTTCGTTCGCAGGCCATGGCGCAGACGATATCCCCAGGGTTCAGCTGATTTCGGTATTATCGCTGCTGAGTAGACGTTTCATGCTGCTCTCATTTGTTTTGAGCAACGACCGCACATCAAAAACGCTTAGGAAACGTTCTTGGGTGGGTTTCCGCGAATCTGCAGTTTGAATGTAGAAAGGGGAAAATAGGCTTCCCCCACTTCCTGTATTTTTCCTTTTTTTTTCACTAATAGAAAAATCGGGAACTCAGACTCGGTGAAAAGCATGGCGGCAAATGATGCGCAATGGTTCGTTTTGCTTTGTTTCTATGATGTTGTTTTGCGCTTGATACACATAACCAACCAGCCAACCAAGTACAGTCGACACTACAGTACCAGAATACAATAGCATTTTAGTGGTTACATCATTTTTCTCTTTGGAATACAGCGTACTGAGGAACGTAGACCGGGAAAACGTCACACCCGAAATTGATACACCAATGCTCCACCGTGATCGGGAAGATTAAAATGTATAGCAACGGGAGTGGGGCGATTATTGACAATGTCGGATTTATGACCGTAAAACCTCTGACGCATGGCGTTGAGCCGAGCACGACATGGATACACACCTGTCCATTGCAATTCTGGAATCTGGCTACACCACCGATTGCAAACGCAAAAATCGCGAGTCCTTCTTCATTTCTAAATTTTCTTCTTTAAAACCACGGGGACTAAACGTTCATGGCGGTCCTCTGCAGTTGTTCAACCCATCATCCAGCTAATCTACTACATTCACCTTCTGTTCTTAGCATTCTTAGCTCCATTTTCCCTTCAGCCCATAAGGTCACCCCTACCTTCCCACGCAGTTCAACAAAAGCTGTGTTCCCCTCGTACACGGCTAGACATCCACCTGTGCCCCCGTTTCTTCACCACCAAATCTTTTGAACCCCAATTCTCCGAATGTCTCATTTACCCGTACACCTTCTCTTTCCTGAGTCTTATGTGACGGTTGCTCACGTGATGCATTGTATTACTGTCTGGTTGTTTTGTGTTTACTTAGTTCTGGAAACCTGTTTTATTGTATCTGTTCACTTGGTATATATACTCGTGTCGCATTTAGTTGTGTAACCTGAAGAAGTGCAGTCTCTTGCACGAAAGTTCTGTTCGAATAAATATTAGTTGCTCCTAACCGTTTTTCATGTTACGTGTGTGATTCCCTGTTCGCGGGCTCCTTGACAGTGTTTTATTTTTATTTTACTAAGTTATTTAACTAACTAACTACTAACTACCACGTCTTTGTGGCTTCATAAGAAGAACTATTAGCTGGGAAGCCACATATGTAAGGACGCGTACATGTTCACTTGCAAGAGTCAAGGACGTTGGAGATGGAAGGAACGCTTGACGGAAGCTTTTCGAGATCATGCAATGCGAAAGACCGGAATACAGGAGGCGTTGGATAATTTTTAATTCTGGGAATTTTTTTGTTCAATTGAACTTTGAAAATTGCCAAGCGAGCCTTACTTTCTTTTTTTTTTCTTACAAAAATATGATGTCCTACACGGATAACAGCAGACCCAACAAAGACTGTGCACAGTATCGCATCAGAAATAGAGGAAAAAAATTACTAAAAATTACGATGTAACCCCTCCTGCTTGATTTTTGCAGAGAACTGTACGCGAAATCTAAGGCTGCGTTCCAATACCCCGGTTAGTCGACTGCCTAGCGGTCTAACCGGAAGCGCCGCCATGTTAAGTCTCGTTCCAAATCTCGCCAAGTCCGCTATTCAGTCGGCTACTGCCTAGTGCGCATCGATGCAGTCTAGTTATACACTCTAAACCAGGTAACGCATATGTAACGGTTAAGTACCGCTTGGCCAAGAGGTACATTTTTTAAAAAATGTACCTCTTAAATTTAAGAGGCACACATGCGGTACATGCAACGGATAGCGCGCAGCGATTTAGGCCTATCCGTCGGGGTGATTCCCCTCCTCTACGATATATTAACAGCCCCAGGAAGCTACGCTGTACGATAAATATCACAAACAAATACCTTTATTCGAAAATTACATTAATATCACTGGTGATGCTTGTCCATCGCGAGCGTGCATTGTCATGATGTACAAACGCCGAACACACGGGGCACACAACGTATATGGATGAACGCTGACCACTGCATCTCTCCTTCACCATTGCAGCTGCTCTGTGGTCACGCTTCTTTATCTTTTCCACACCTTTGCTGTTCTTCCCCAACTTCCGTTTCTTGAGCAGAATGTAACGCCAACCACAGTAGACGATTGACTCACCCATTTACGACATCGCCCGGACGTAACCTAGGAGAAAATACAATGTAAAAAATCCAACAACCGTTAATAGCTTGCCTGAAAAACATGCCTACTTGCTTGTGTAATCCAGGTGTAAAGTGCAATCTAGGCTTCTCTAATTCACGCATCAACGTTCGTGCATGACGCTCAAAGTTCGTTGTCTCCGTCCCTCAGTCGTTGTGTCCATCCTGCGGGTGATCAGGACCACTGGGAATCAGAGCGAAGACGAACGAAAATGCGTCGTGCGGACGAATAATTACTTCATAGATATAATACCCACCTTAAATGACTCCAATCTTGAAAGCGTCGAACGAGTTTCTTCAAAGACGGAGCAGACTCGTCCTCGCTCCCCGACGTTTCAAAACAAACTGATTTGCCAGCGGTTGCAAGAAACGCATTCTTCCCAAACGTGCGATCCCTCACGGTCACGGTTTCTAGTTATTGCACTTCTTTGGTAGAATGATAGTGCTGATCCATTACGGCACTGCTGCATAAGGGAATTTATTGACTGGCATTCGGAATCACGCGAAATACTTTTGCAGCGCATGGAGATCGTGAGAAGGCGTTCGTACTCATGCGCCGGAAACACGCGGTACACATGAGGTACAGCTCTGCTAGACCGCGCCTAAAAGGTACCTAGCCGGTACGGATGGGTCTCGGAGCCCTTGTACCGCTTGAATTTCGCAGTGGTCGCGAACTCTACCTGCTGGTTGAGGACTGTACCTCATGTGTACCGCTTGGCCCAGATGCGGGACCTCTTTCATGCGGTACATATCGGGTGCCGGATTTAGAGTGTACGCCTGACCATCTGACAGCGGGGATGGAGACGCGCGTTGACGGTACTAGCGTGCCAGCTGTTTCTGCTGGCTTTAAATGAAAAGTTGCACATAGTGGTATGTTTTTTTTAAACTGCGTAGAGAGTTACAACACATGTTTAGTTGTGAAGGTGACAGTTTATGCACGATGTCCTACAAACATTAGAGAGAAAAGCATTAGAGTCCTGCTGCGCTTGCGCCGTACGCATTTCTTGCGTGAGCAACGAGATGGCGCCACAGGCGCCTCGGCTAGGGAAGCCTGTTCCAATAGTGACAAGCAAATGGGTCTACTCAGCTGCCTAGTCAGGCGGCTTCGCGGGCGCGAGGTATTAATTGGAACGCAGCCTAAGTCTAGACGAGAAAGTGTCCCCGCCTTCATTTTTTTTGGCCTTTGCGATGAAGACGGTTGTTTTCTTTGTGATAAGAGGGTTGTCACCAGCGTCAAGGTCAACTCAGCGCAAAGGAAGGTAAAACTCTAGGTAAAACGAAAGGGCGGGAACACTTCCCCCTCTCCCCTCAAATACTTTTTCAGGCTTTTCTTTGTGACAATCAAGCAAGCGGGGCTAAAGCTGAGTTTGTACTAATTTTTTGTGGGCCTGTCGTTGTCCCCTGGAAGACTTCATATTTCTGTAAAAAAGCGAGGTTCGCTTGGCAATTTTCAAAGTTTAATTGAAGAAATAAAATTTCCGCAATTAAAACTTCTCCAAAGTATTCCTCAATGGTGGCAAAATTTTCCAGAAGGTAATTGCCGGAAGTCTGACAATCCTCCGGCGAGTACGTAGCCCGTTAGAATTTTTTATCACCTTAGGTGAAACACCCTGCATAATATAATACAGGAATGATGTTACAAATGAGTACTATATTCTTAGCTCGGCTTTTGCTTACGTGTGCTGATACTGAGGAATCCAGTCATTTTTTACTCGTAGCAACCATGCACAATTGCTTTCCCTATATCAACGGAGACGACTTCCACAACAAACGTTACCTAATCTGAGCTGTTTGCTCTCTTGGTATGGGCATGCATGCCTTCTTTTAGGGTTACAGTACCCAAAGGTTTCTTAGACGATCCGCAGGGGAATCACCCTGCAAACGACACAAAGAGGAATTCCCCACGATCAGAGCCGTAGCGAGGCAAGTTTGCGGCCAGGGCAGGGTAAATCTGAAGCGTCCCATCCCCTTCTTCAACTGCTGTCAGAAGCCCTGTAAACAAAAAAATTAAAACGCTTATTTGCACTGCCGAGATCGTAAATTCGAATTTCCTTCGTTCCCGCTTTATCCTGTCCAACCAACCTGCCAGGGCCTGCCGTTCGACGCCCCCGAGGGCGCCCGGGGCGGCTACCCCTCTCGCACACCCGTCGCTACGGCTCTGCCCACGATCCCCAACCTGAGTATGACTACTCTACGTTACATTCACAAACAATACACAGGGGCAAAAAGACGCATCTTATCGCGTTCTGCCATACACAAGATCAACCAAGGACCTGAAGGAAACTCCAGATTGTGTTTTCCGGGGTTCATCCACCGATGGAAGTTGCACTGTTCTGAGCATGCTTTGCTAATGTGTATCAGAATGAGATGAAAATAAACGAAAATTTAGCCTATAGTTCGTGTCCTAGTCTGTATGAAACTGATTACGGATTCTTGTACAAAATTGATTATTTATTCTAGGCACAACCTTGTTATGCTACAGAGGACACTCCTATTTGCTTTTCGTATTAGAAACCGATTTGACTGACCAGTAAAAAAGAGATGATGCAAGCGCCTCCTCAGGTACACGTGAATTTTGCAACTTCGCCATTCATCTTTAATAATGAAATGTTATCTCCCTGGAATTTATTATGGCAACAATCTAAGTGGCTAGACCCACGAACGTTATCGAGTTGGTTGCATCTAGGCAAACTATGCGCGGATTAACTTAGAGGGTGCGGACATCGAATAGAGACCTTTTACGAACAAGATACAAACACAAGATAGGAATAAGAACAATTGTGATTCTGAGATGGGCGAGCAACACGCCCTGATTACCACTCCAAAATATAAGCCGGAAAAATGTATGCGGTAGGCAGTCTTCTTAGTGTGAACCTTTGCCGTAATCTACCGTTACGTATTTAATTCATCTTAATTCCAGTAAATATGCTGATAATATTGACAAGCTAATCCAACTTTTCTTTATCGAAACCAAAACTGCATGGCAAATTTTCAGATTTTGTGGAGAGCGAAAGGCACAAAGCGCACTGTTAGCTATGTGGATTGAGCTTAGGAACTTTCAGTTCGCGAGTTTACGTGCTTTGGTATCTACCATTCGCATTTTGTCTAAAAATAATAATAATGAAAAACACGAGGAAGATAAATACGGTTGAAAAGGAAAAAGGTTTGCAGACTGACGCCTCGGTTACAGTGACTGACGGCAAGTTCCCGAGTTCAATTCAATGAAACCAATACACTACATTAAAAAGAAGAATAAAGAAAATGAACGGCATAATTCACAGAAAGTTCATGACAGAAAATAAAAAAAAAGAAATAGAAAAGAAGGCAACGAAAAGTGCAGAAACAGCTGTAGCAGAAAACGACTTATTTCGGTATTTGCCTGCGACATCTCTCGGGGAAGGCTGGGACTTACAAACCATGGCTACCAACTTACGCGGTAAATCTGGCTTGCCACAGCCCATCTGTTTCGGTTTCGCTGGGCGGTGAGTGGGTAGCTTTTAGGCATTCGGGCTTGATACACTCCGATTAGTCGGCCTTAGAAGTCGGCCCAGGACGCACATTCCCCCAGGGCGTGAGTCGTGACGTTGCCCACATACGTGAGGCCGACAACGGCAAGCCCTATCACCACCACCACCACCACCACCTACACTCAGATTACGGTGAAAATTTCAGGATTTGTTGTGTGCATAATTGTTTCTCTTCAGTGCGGCTTTTGCTTTCAAACAAGCACTAGAACAATCCGAAATGACAAGTTCAAAAATCCAATTTTTCAGCGTTTCTTTGGAGTGTTTATAAATTGCCTACGTCAAATATCAATAATACTGGGCTGTGGCACACTTTGTGTATCCCAGGACACAACGCTGCAAAAAACTACATAGCGCTATTTTCTTTTTTCTCCGCGTAAAACCTTGGCGAAGATGAGCAAAAAATGAGAATATGGTCATGTTCTTCGCTTTATAGTAGAACAGCTGAGCGATGTATAAACAAAAGGACGCTGTAGCACATTTGTATAGAAAAAATGCTTTCCTACGACATCAATACCTCCAACGTCAGACAAATAGGAGCGGCGCAATCTCTTGGCAAACATGGCCGTTTTCACAAGAGGAGTGGGATCGAAGCCTTAAGTACCTGTACATTGAACTGTAAACAGTTTGGTGTACACTCCAGAAAACGAGAACAGCTGATTGCCGATTTCATGGGCGTGCACATGCGAGCCGACAAGGACAGTTCAACAGAGGAGCAATTTTAGGTGAACGCGAATGTGGCGCCAGTGGTGCACTTCAAACGACGTAAAACACCAAGAAGTGAGCAGCGAGGATGCTTGCTTGCTCATTTGTCATTATTTGGGCCTGTAATTCACATCAGGGTTCAGAAAGGCTTCTAAATGCCGATGGCCGCCACAAGAAAAACGTGTTTGCAATGGTTTCCGTCCCGTTACGGTTCCAGCGAATATACCTTTTTTGCTGCTTCCTTCCTCACTTTTCTTTCCTTTTTTTCTTGATCGTTTTTTACTGTTGTCGGTTCGTTCCGGAGCCCTACCTTGGAAAGCTGCTCCTGTTTAGTTTCGGTATAAATCGGAATGTGGGGGGCAGGGGGAACAGTCCACCGCTCCTCGAGGTTTCACGGTGGCTCTGCCCCTTCAGTTTTTGCTGCTCTTGTGCGAGTTTTTCCGCATCATGGTAACCATAACGCGAGATGGCCTTCCCCATCTGCATTATAACGTCCACCAATGGCGTAGCCAGACCTCCAAGGTAGGGGGGGGGGGCTCTATACGAAAACCCGCCCTCTCCCTCCCGGACGCTGATCCTGGGTGCGACAACACACAACACTTGTGCACACCGCAGCATACGGTTTAAAAAAAAAGACGAAAATAATTGATTTGGACATTCGCAATACGATTATACTGTGATGTCCAATAAGGTGGTGTCACGAGATTGGAAGGATTTTGAAAAGCTCATACTTTGGAAACCATTCAAGTGTGCCGCTTAGATAGACGCCATGAATTCTAAGAACTTTCGCGATCGTCACACTGGTCCCCCTCCCCCCATATATTATTTTCTCCTTGGATTTGCACGATTTGCCTGGGTCGGTCAGTGGCAGGTAGGGGGGGCTCGGGCCCCCCCTAGCCCCCCCCCCCCCCCCCCCCCCCGTGGCTGCGCCACTGACGTCCACCGTCATCAGATCACTTGGACGAGTCATATTGCTAGGGGATCCTATTTTTGTATATGCCGCACTTCTCAATCTCGAACTCCATGTCCCGCAGTGCTCTCCTTCAGGTCAGGTCAGGTCGGGTCGGGTCAGGTCGGGGTGGGGTGGGGTGGGTTAGGTTAGGTTAGGTTAGGTTAGGTTGGGGCTCGCTCCTCCATGCCGTGAAGGACTTCCGACGGCCTTACGGATAAGGGAAGTAGAATAATGCGAGCGAGGTATCTCCGTAATGGAAAACCTGAAACGGTGCAATACAAACAAATGTCACCTCTGTGGATAATAATTTGAAGCATGCAGATATGAAGGATTCATCTCATATCTGAAATGAACATCAAGGAAGATTGCCAGGAATTCTGCTCTTTCTGTTTCTCGAAAGAAAGAAAAACAGCTTCATAAAAAAAATTACATCTTAGTGAATTATGGAAATTAGAATGTCAAAATACCTTGCAGATAAGGTTTTGCTCCACTCGCATACCGTAAATGCGAAACTAATGTACAGGTAGTCCTAGTTGTTTTATTTTAAAAATTCTGTATTAAATAGGACTACGACCACGAAGTATGCCGTTGTGGCACGTTCCCGTCTATTTTGTGTGTGTGTGCGTTTCAGCTTGGACAAATTTTTATAAAGAAGCCGCGAGAACACGTAATTTTCACAGTTCAGTTCTACGTTCAGGCGCAAATCTTTTCCAATAAAGACTATAATGGCTAATAAGGACGACTAATTAATGAAGTTCATTAATTAACTCTTTAATTGCACGTCTTGAACAAAAGCCAGATACCGATATGGAAGACTGTCCTAGTTAAAATCCACACCACGTTTAAAAATTTTGAAACACACACGTGTATTAAAATATCCATCCCTGAATTTTGACGTGCAAATGGGCGAAAACCGAAGCCGCGGCAACCACGTTTGGGGTGGTGGTCTTCACGGTACGAGATCTGTATATAATTCTGTATGTCAACTGCGCTGGCAACTATATTGTCTTGGCTCAGAAACCGTATGTTTTTGGAACGTAGAGAGAGGAAAAAGGAGTAATAAAACACGAGTATATACATCATAGAACACGAGTAATCATAAAAAATCAAGTACTATTCTCCTTAGGGAAGCAAGAGTTCTCCGTTCCTTTGTCACACGCTGTGAAATTGAACCGCTGTTTTTATACCAGCTATTTATTGACTCTATGTTGGACTAGTGTCAGCGCGCTGAGCGGTTGAGCCGTTGAGCTGGGATTGGAATTAGAATTGGAAATTGAGCAAAAATAATAATAATTAATACTAAAAAGAAAAAGAATGAAAAAGTGTTGAGCCAACTGAGCTGATCGAGGTCGGTTCACTCTGGAAATTGTTGCACCGAATACTAGCGCCGCCTTCGAACTCAGCTAAAATTGTCCCTCTGTTGAACGTTGAACGTTCCTTTTCGGCTCGCATGGTCGCGCCCATGAAATCAGCAATCAGCTGTTCTCGTTTGGTGGGGCGTGTACCAAACTGTTTGCAGTTCAAGGTGCAGGTACTTAATATGAGTGGGAGAGCTTCGGCAGTCTTCCTGTGGATTCGTGGGTGCATCAACGAAGATGGGCATAGCTTTCGGGATGGCTGTGTGTGCGACAGCCGATATCTTTCCTCGTTTGTGCATGTGTGTTAAAATTGGGAGTTAAATAACGTCGCGAGACAACTGAGATCACCGTCTGTGCATGTGTGTGTGTGTGCCCTTGTTTAGGAAGGTTGTACTATGCCCAGATACATATACAGTAATATGAATGTTATACTAGTGCGCGCAAGTAACGTCTGATGCAGGTCCAGGGTCTCGTCATCATACGGTGAGGAATACTGCGACCAACTGCGACACACTTGATTCAAAGCATTGCTGCGAGTTAGCTTGTTTCCCGACTGAACTTGCATTTTTGTCAAACAACTTCAATATAATGCAGTTGTAGCGAGATAGTTTCCTTGGTTTTGTGGCATATTGTGCTCACTTCATCTGCTTTCTCTTGGGCCCCGTTTGGGCTATCGCGGCCTCAATGGGGGTCCTGACACATGGTTTGGGAAAAACTGAGGCATACTATATATTGTTACATGTGACATGTTGTAGTGTACTGATGCCAGCTTCACTGTTGTATTGTTTGCTAGCATGCATGGTTATTTCTTCAGCGTTATTTGAATGAGGAATGCGGAGAATGAGGAAATGTATGTCTTGCATGTTCTGGATGTTCTCTAATTGCTGACCCCCGCTGTTGGGCTAAAATCCAGCAACTACACAAAAAGATTAACAAATGTAGAACAAGAGACAGAAACACGGACACAATGACATGATTGAGATCATGATATGCTCTCTTTTTTTTTCTGTGTCTCTGGTTCTACATTTTATGAACATGTGCCATATTGCCAGCACCCTTTCCCTCTGGCTACGAAGAGAGCCTCTCAGTAATAAAAAGGCAGGTTGTCAAATGCACGTAAACATGCCCATAACCACGTGCTTACATTTTTTGGAGTCTTGACTCATCTAACGTTTATGCCAGAAAATGCTCCCCTAGTTCACAAGGGATACTGAATATGAGCGTGGTCCACAGCCACAAACTACATTTTAAATTAGCACTGCAGTATGTTTATCGGCACACATGAAATTACCCTTCATAAGTGCATCATGCAAGCTCATTGATTCTGATGCTAAGTGCTCATGAAATAACATGGAGTGGGGTGAAAGACACTGGCATCACATGCTATGTGATTGTGTTCATGTTAAGTCAACTGTTTGGATGTGGTAGTACCAGCTAGCTTCCTTGTAGTGTAACACGTATGTGACCGCACGGAGGACAAAGAGGATGAATTAGCTAGTCTGGGGTAGGAGCTCTCACATTGGCATAGCTGGTCAAAAGGAAAATGTGGGTCATACATCACATAAAACACAAATATCAGTACATTTTCAGCAATCACTGGATAATCTCTAGTAGGCGCGGTGCATATAGCGTGTCCATGGACTGATATTTTTATTCTAGGAGAAATCATATTTTTGCAGTTATAAGGGATGGCAACATGTTCTACACCCGAAATGAATGTATTAATTAGGTCTCGTTTAATTATTGGAAATAGAAGGTCGGTGCAAATGCAACGTCGGTTTCCCTATGTGCCACTATAGTTTTCAAAAGCACGCTCGTGACCATTTGGTATGAGGACATGGCCCCGAAATAATGGTTGTGTGAGAGTAAGTCTCGGAGCGTTCTTTTTGCCTTTTCACTTGAACGTGAGGGAGAAACAATGCTGCAGAACTGCAAGCAGCACATTTAATGTAATGTCGCGCGGGATGCAAGTTTGCGATTTCATATCTCAGCACGATGTTTATACGCTGTAAAAATAAGTGCAAGGGTACCATTGCATACAATGAAGTAGCTGGTACCGTAAATTTTAGACCTCTTCTTGGCGTGGGTGCTCAACATAAAGAGTGACCTGTTAATAAACGTACTTGGGGATTTCTGAATGCGAATATCATAGAAGAGAAAGGAAGGCAAACAAATACAACAGAGGGTGCCATTCGTTTCTCACACTTCTGATTTCAGTTACTTATTGTTCTTGGTTTTCTTCAGCTCCGACATCGACTAGAATTTGCACTGTATATCCACGCGAATAAGAAAGATGCAAAAACTTCTCTGAGAAAATTTCATGGTTTTTAAGACCTTGAAAATGGCATTCTTAGGTTCCAGGGTATTCAAAGACCAGTGAAAACAAAGTACTATGTCTACTAAGTATTATGTCTAGATACATCTCTTGCAACTTTTGCATGGCAAATTGTTGTCTAGGAATGTGCGCGAATCAATGTGGATCTTCCTGAAATTAGAATCTTATTTCGTTACATTTTGAGATTACCGTATGCTGGTTCCAAAAATTAAAGCACCTCCGCTTACTGAAGTTATTCATGCAAGAGAAAATAGTTTGTACCTGCAAACAAACAAACAGTTTCTTCACATTCTTATGCAGCTTATTTGCAGAAATGCAGTTCGAGAGTCTGTCCAGTACCTGTTCCCTGCATATATCAGAACGTAGTTTCACAAGGAAAACCACAGGTAGGAAAGTACACAGGCAGGTTCCGATTTCACGATTCTACAGGTCTGAGGCTGGAACACACACAAACAAACACAGACGGACAAACACAACACATCCACACGGTATCGGGCTTTTTCGTCGATCGTCACTTTTCAACTCTACGATTTCACAACCAAGGGAGCCCTGCAGGAGAATGGAGATGTTCGCGACAATGTTCGTGATATAGCAAGTGTCCACCATAGTTGGAACCAACACCGGGAACTCATTCGGTGACTTACGACACGAAGTCAGAGTTTAACATACTCAAATTTGACAGGCGAGCAGCAGAACAGAGCATTAACTGCAGTGTCAACAGAACCCTGATAGCCGGCGAATACAGCAAACGATTTGTCCAGGCTCGGTACTCTCGTTCCCAGCCCACCGCAAAGAGTCACACCCTGCGGGGAACTATTTTGAGACTCGGGAGCCGAAAGCCTTCGCTGCTCTGAGGCTGCCGACCAATCGGTGACGATTTATTGTGAAAGTTCGAATCTGAAGCGTTTGTATTGCAAAAGTTGATTTTTACGGCTTAATCTTTGCACCGTGGATTTTTTCGTGATTTATTTTGAGGAGTTTATCCTCGAAGTTTATTTTGCGAAGTGTAAACCAGAGTGATCCCGTACGTTCCTTCCCGCTTTCTTGCCCGCTGTCTGCGTTGCAACCTCGCCTTTGAGAAGGATAACACCTGGCTTTTTAAGTACAGGTCTAATGTTTGCTTAAGGTAAGTCAACCTAGCTGTGATGCATCGTACGACGCCTGCGTTTTAATCGTGTTAACAATCGAAGTACATTCCGTTGCAGACGGTGAACGCATTGCAAACGGCGGCAGGAGAGGATCGGCTGCATCGGTGAAGCGACGATGTACATTACAAGCGAGGTTAATTGTATTCTTTCGTTATAGGTGACCGTGGGACTGCATCGATTGCGAGGAGGTGAGTTACAAAATGAAGTACTATTCCAGCATTAACGTTGGAACAATACCAGCGTGATATTCACTTCGGTTTCTTTACAGGTTGTTTCCTGTCTCAACGGTCACACATACGCGTGCAAGATTGCAACTGCTTCTCACATGGAATTGGTGTCTGTTGCCACTTGTTGGGCAATTGTTCCTCGACCATTTCGTTTGAGGAACCGTCGTGTTCGTCACTAAGGATCTTCATTGAGCTTTGCAGTGCCAGCCTGTCCGAAGTTTCGAGGATTGTGTGTTCGGCGTTTGGAGTACTGCCTGGTGCATCGGATCATCGGATGGGTTGTGTGTCCGTGCAACGCGTGCTCCATATGTGTGTGTTGGGATTAGTGAACCGT
Organism: Ornithodoros turicata; assembly: GCF_037126465.1. Classification (NCBI taxonomy): domain Eukaryota; kingdom Metazoa; phylum Arthropoda; class Arachnida; order Ixodida; family Argasidae; genus Ornithodoros; species Ornithodoros turicata. Next base: position 250,120 of record NW_026999445.1, on the reverse strand, counting down.
GTATGCTTTCCATTTCCATTCGGCAAACGATGATGTACTGCATGCAATTTAAAGGTATGTGCAAGCCAATAAAATTTGGTGTTTCATGTTGGATGTGGTTGGAGCATTTTCTTCCTTGCTTTTTTTGCGAAGCGTGGAGGCAATTTTTCAGTTAGGGAACTCGTGAGGTGCAATGTGTTTCGCGTATTACTCCTCCCCACTTTCCATTTCAAAATAAAGTTGTTGTTGTTAAATCCCTACTCGCAAACAGTAACATTCCAAAACCGAACGATATTCCATAATGATGGTTAGATCTGATCATGGGTATCCGTGGGAAAACGAGTGACATGGTAACAGTGCTTCCACTTTAGCGATTTCATCACTAAATATAGCGACATTTTGCTCTGTTTAGCGATTTTGTCGTATACTGGCTGTAGCGACTTTTTAGCCACTTCCTGAAACAGATCATGGGATTAAAGTCAGTGAAAATGTGAAAACATAGGTTCGGAAATAGAAATTCGGTTCGTGTAGTATTGAAGTCTTCATGGCGTCGGTCCCAGAGAACGCGGACGCATGGAACGACTGAAATCGAACGCTTCTGGTTGGTATGCTATTTCAAACCGCTAAAGCTAGCAAAATATGTGTGCGCTCCTTCAGGAAGCAAGGTATCACCAAGAGACCGTGGTATCAGCGAGTTCTCCCAATAATCAGCAACGGAGCGTCGGCGTGGCACACTCAGAGAGACGACAGCGCCACCAGTGCACCCTGGGCCTGCCCATCCAGGTGCGGTGGAAGCTGGAGAAGAAAAGGGGCATGGGAAAGCGGCCCACATTGCAAGATGCCCAGTGAATGTGGTGCGTGCTGCACTTGTTGCGAGCGTGCGTCAAAGTGCACACCGAAGAAGCGAGTGAATGTGATTGGGAGGCTAGGTGAAGGTAGATAAAAGACTGTCCCCTGTGTGCATCTCCGCTTGTAGTCATTACAACTCTAATACCCGGTTCTGCACCACATTCCAGATGCTACAAGACTACCGTTTTTTTTCTTTTCGTATTTTATTTTATTTTGTTTCAAATTTATTTGCGCTACGTATCCATGCATACACAGATGCAAAGATGTGAAGTAGCGTATCGGAACGAGCTTCCCTTTCTTGCTGTCATATGACTCCTTCTTAGCGTTTACAATCCCGTATCTGGCACTTGTTGAATTCATCATCTGCGTTAATTTTGGGTGTATCCTGTTTGAATCTTTTAAATAATCTTTGAAAAATAAACGCGTAAGTACCCACTGTTAAAAATATATCTCCCAGAGTAGACGCTTAAAAATCAACGCACAAAAGTAATCGCCGAAATATCCCCGTTTAAATAAAAACGCTAAGGAATCCACGGTTAAGAATATACCGTTAAAAATAAATCGTTTCAAAATCCCCCCAAATCCACCCTATAGTTGCTAGAACCATGTGGTGTGGCCCAAATCAAGGTGAACTGCAAGCAAGGGGCTTAAACTAACCTCACAGGACCAAACTATCCTAAACTATCCCAAACTAACCGAAACCAAACTAGCCTAACCTAACATAACCTGATCTAACCCGGCGCAAATTGCGATCAGTCCGCCTCCGTGCTAGATGGTGAGGGGATTTTGAAACAGTTTATTTTTAATGGTGGATTATTAAACGGTGATCTCTAAGCGGGGTAGTAAGCGGTTTATTTTAGGAGATATATTTTTAACCGTGCATTTTTTAAGCGGATTATTCTTGAATGTGTTATTCTTAAACGTTTATTCTTAATGGTTGATATTGGGGACCCCCTTCACCACGTATTCTTATGATGCGCTCTATTAATCGTATATAATAATGCCAAACTTTTTAACTGGTGGCACCATTCTGTAGAGCATTATATGGATCCAGAAAGGCTCCCTTTGCCTCAACGATGTTAATCAGACTGTTGGGAAGATGGATAAGTCGTTAAAGCTGCAAATGACACTAATTTTTGGTATCATTATGCGGCTATTTTAAGCTTGGCGACTTTTAGCGACCTTTTGCACAAATTTTTCGAGATTTAGCGACTTATACCCCAGATTTGGCGACTCCAAGCAGAGAAAAGGTAGCAACACTACATGGTAACAGTCAGGGACGGATCTTGAGGGGGTTCAGGATGTCCTGACCCCCTCCTCGATTTCTGTCTTCACACTGTACTGTAGATAGTCTATCTACCATGCTGGCCAAGGCTGGACTCCCCCCTCAGCTGAATCCAGGATCCACCCCTGATAACAGCTCGTGCAATCTGAACATGGTTCCGTGCGATAATCATCTCGTGTCTTGTCGGATAGTGTTCACTTCAAGGACACGAGAGAAACTTCTACGAAAACATGTTATTTCGCTTGACGTTCGGTGTCCACCTTGTCAGGTGCTTAAGTATAAGCAAAGGGTGGTCTGGAGCAACTCAAGGTGACGAAAGGTTAGCTTAGTAGCGGGTAACGCGTTCTTTTTTTTTTCACATTGCCGGCGGATGTATGGCGGGTATACCCACATTTTCCCGCGCAACCCACAGCGACACTGAAGTTTTATCAGCAAATTGCAAAACCGCGCGGGTATTCGCACGCGTATAACCGTCGGTATACCCGCACGCACTCCCATTCATATGTAAATAGGTTAGCCAACAAGTTCGAAAAAGTTCCCAGCAAGTTTAGCTCTCATATGTTGTCACTACACCCCTTAGGTTAAGAGTCCCCCAAGGGTGCTCCTCTCCCGCGACATAACAGGGAACGCGCGTGGTTTGAAACAACAGTTTCGCTCCCGTTATCTTCACGGCGATATGTCCGTATTTTTCACGACTGTTTTTGCAGTGTGGGTGTACCTTCCGCACTCGAGTGTTTCGAATTCGCTCAGTCTTTCCTTTGTTAGCCATACGACACCGCCATTAAGTGACCCGCTGCTATACACGCGTGTTTCTCTTTCTCTAGACACGCATGATAGCAGCAATTTTGATAATTTTATTTGCCTTGGTAATGCATAGTTCCTTGAATATTAACTTTGTGAATGTGTGGATATTCATATGGAGCTAACAATATCAACATTTTGTTCTGTTCAAACTTAGGTCACTCGTTTACGCAGTTCAACCAAGATCGTGGAGAACGCTTCAGCTCAAGCAGGGCATTCATTACCCCTGTGATTCAAGAACGGGATAATCTTCGCGTAACTCTGAGGAGTGTTGCTACAAAAGTAAGCCTGAGTCTAGGGTTTATGGCACTGTTATTTTATTTCTGTGGCATCCAGCTTCGCCTTTGTCATGGTGGTTGCCAGAAAAACGGTTTCACCAATGTCGATCATTGTTTTGACATTTGATTTTTTTTTTGTTCTAGTGCATGACAACAGCTAGGTCAATAGCATAATAATCGGTGCACTTCCACAGGAGGATTAAAGAAATTGAAGCAACCAACAAAGCAGTTAGATATACAGGTCATGGGCACAAAATTAAGCAAAGGAGTGCGAAAGCACATTTAGACAAAAACTGGTACGACAGATTCGCGTAAAATTCTTGAGCATATACTTTTATAAGATGTGGTGTTGAAGTATAACACTACCAAGTGTGTAATCATACAGAAGAGCGCTCCACTTCCTGCTGAACGACACAGTTTTCTTTTCCCGAGTATTAAGCAACAAACCATATTGTTTTCAACAAGGTACTGACTACATCAACATAGTCGTCTAACATATGACTGTCTTCAAAACGTTTGACACTACGAAATATTTTGATGTCGCCATCAAACTGCAAGGTATCACAGTTCTGAATGTATAGACCGCTTCACTGTTCGCAAACAAACGACGCAAACCGGAATACTTGCGCGGTATAAATCCAGTTAACGCGCACTGGCGCACACTGGCGGCACGAAATCGTATATAACGCCATGTTACAGAGATCGATAATTTCAATATTAACGCATTTGTGTGGAGTGGTGCCTAACGTGCCAAACGTGCGCCGTAATCTCAGCACACGGCACACCGTACGTAACGTCACACGCGGAAGAAGCAACTCTAAGCTGCTTGTAACCTGCCACACAATTACCTGCGACCTCCGTCAGTTCGTACCCGCCACATTGGGATCAGTAGCCGTAATGCGCTACGAACTGATCAACCGAGGCCACAAATCCTAAACTAATGGCCTTATAGATATTGGGAAACTTACACGCCGAATCTTAGAAGTGCTAAACATAAACCTCATAAAGTCATCCTCATAAAGTCTCCAACATAAAGTCTCCGAACGGCTGTATTTACCTCTAAATCACCACTTTAGTGGCTAAAGCCCGAATCCCATAACAAGCGACACGCGGCAGATACACGCGTGAAGCGACAAAATCGACGTCACCGCCGCCACACGAGCGTCAAAAAAGCTTTGTCGCGGCTCAATATTTCTGCATCTACTCCCAGTAGATATTTGTAGCATGTTGCCGAGTTCGTTGCCTGTTGTTTGACAAAACCAGCTAGATTTGACGGCGTGAAACAAAAACTGAACCCGTGGGCAAGGGAAAGGTTGGAGAGGGCAACCAACAAAAGTAGCAGACGAAGAAGTGGTCGGGGCGTTGGGAACTTCAACCGCAGCGCCACTGCGTTACGGCGAATATTACATAGCACATTCATTACAAGTTCTCCTCGTTTTGACGAATGAAATACTATTTTTGGTATATTTATGGCAGTTTACAACTTAGCTCGAATAAAATAAGCATTGCTCCTCCAAAAACATCATTTCTCGGCGACGAAATGTCGCTGCTCAAATGGACCGGGAAGTCGCGCCATGACCATACGCGACTGCGACAAATTCTGCAGCGCGTCGCTTGTCGCTTGTTATGGGGTCCGCGCTTAACGCGATCAGCTTTCGACAGTTGGCGGTATGTGAGAAACTGGATCCCCAATGTCAAGTGCGCACAGCAAATATATCTAAAACCGGGCTGCAGTGAACACCGGGTGTCGATCTACACATCCTGCCCAACGGCGTGTTCAGGATATTAGATTTACCGTAGTCGCCTAAAGACAAGTGGTTTCAGTTTCCAAGAGAATCACAGTGCACGCTTCCTCCCAGGTACGGTTCGACGGACAACGAGCTATAGGAGTTGAATATGTCAAAGGTGGACTTCCGCGTTATGCAAAGGCAAGGCGTGAAGTGATCTTGTGCGCTGGAGCCATTGGTACTCCTCAGCTTCTTATGCTATCAGGTATCGGACCAACAGATGAGCTTCAAAGGTTCGAGGTACGTTATGCGGACTTTACGAAATCGATCAAGTGTACCTGTGTGTGTGTGTGTTTCGGTACTTAAAATCCCAGTACAGACACCATATAAATGTTATAAAGGAGAATAACCCGTAGGTATTACGAGTAGATAGTACAGTATAGTATCGAAGCATACTTCTTCCACATATGGCTGTAAAGAATCAACGACTGATCCCCCATAAACAAGGCGCAGCACAACTTGTGTTCAGCACCGTACCGTAGGCCCTGCGCATTCTCTGGTGGAAAAGGAGCCTGTCGTTCCAAGTTCAGGAACTCCAGGATGAAGCCTGTATATCTGTTGATAGTCGTGCGTGTAGCGAACGCCAGCTCAGGCTCGCGAAGGTCCCAATCGCGGTGGTGCTCACTTGTGAAAGCAACCAACATCATTTTTAGACCTTCATAACGAACCCTGAGAGTCGGGAAAAAACACACTAAACATTTTTAGGTTCCGGTTAGGACGTTCGGTAATGTTGGCTTGAGGGTGATGCGGGGAAGATTTCTTCTGCTGAATGCCTAAGACGGCGCAAAAATCTGAAAACGCCTTACTTGTAAAGAAGGTCGCATTATCAGTAATCAGCTGAGCGGGAAACCCGAAATGGCAAAATGTATAGCCTTTCCCATATTTTCCGGAAGGTCAGTGTCCTGAGAGGAAACAGCTCAACCCATTTCGTGAAATTATCAGTAACCACAAACACTGGTTACCTCTAGGAGTACGGGGTTTTGCAAATAGAGGAGGAAGCGGGTGCCAACCGTTGTACGGGAGAGGGAACAGCGGCACGAGCGAGTCTGTTGATAATTGCGATTAAAACCATTGAAGACGTTGGTGACGGGTCTATGAGTGTCCCTTCCTTGCGTAACATTATTTGGTGCCGAAACCAGGGAGACCCCCGACTGGAAGGAACACCGCGGTACATGGTCCGGTACACCCGCCTCCATATGAACATTTCGCAGGAGGCCCGCGGCATCCTTCGTGCTGCTGGCACACGGGTCATCAACAAACTGGAAGCCCTTTCGACCACAAGTGATCCAACCCTTAGTGAAATCGAAGACAACGTACATTTACTCGAACAGAAGGCTCAGCAGTTAACAGAGCTGGACGATGCATTTGACGAAGAGTTCACTATCGCTGCGCGTCAGGACGCCTTATCGAGAGCTCGTCGTACAACAATGCGGAATTCAGCTGCCAGTCCATCTGCTCCGCAAGAAACCTCCGGCAACTCGTCGGGAAGCGGTCAGCCCCCAACCCAGTATTCGAACGATGACCCTTCCAAAATTGCACCAGCCGACGTTCGGAGGCACATTAGAGTATTGGCGGGGATTCTGGAACCATTTTAGGAAAACGAATCATCACTGCGCAAGTTTACCCACGATTGAAAAGTTTAAGTATTTGCTCTCATTCCTATCTGGTTCAGCCAGGTGTGCTATATATATCGTGCTATATATAGTGGATCAGTAACTCAGAGGCCAACTATGACATCGCAATCACAACGTTACAGAACCGATTCGGAAGACAAGGGGTTCTCGTGCACACTCATATCGGCCAGCTTCTAAACTTAGATCAGGTTACAACTGCCAAATATGTTGAGAAGCTGCGGGAACTCTACGATACAGGTCTGGGTGCCTGCATATCTTAGGTGTCCCACAATCCCAATACGTCGTCGTGCTACATCGTGTCACGATGCGTTGCCTCCCAGAGGGGCTTGCCGTCGAATTCCGTCAAAGGCAGATAGAACAAGCTCAAGCTGAATCCTCTTCTCGGACATCGCAACCCAGCGAGCAGCTTCACGACGAACGAAGTAAGGCGGTCACACGCATGATGACGTTTCTTCATACCACACTGAAAGCCGTGAGGACTGCAAGCTCGCACAACGGCGGGCCCACCAACGTGAATACTCGTCTGATCTGCCACAGAGACCAGGACTTCCGACGGCATTATCTTTAGCCGCACGGGCTACAAATCATCGATTACGAAATTGCCCATTGTGCCACAGCGCCAGCCACGGAACACAAGAGTGGCACGCTAGAGTTCCCTCGTCTGAAAAGCGCAGACACTCCTGTCCAAACGCCGTTGTTTCAAATGTGTGAAATACAATCACACTGAGCGGGAATGCCGCTCGTACCGATCACTAACCTGCTCGATCTGCGGGGCTCATCATCTCTCCTTGCTGTGCAAAATCCAACGCGGGTCCTCTGAACGTTCGTCCACACCGTCCGACAGTCCTCAAACATCGAACGCACCTATCACAAAGGCAACGTGCATGCGACCGGCCACGCACGTCGTTTTGCAAACGGCCCGTGATTGGTGTATTGGACCTATTGGCAGTCTCCTCGTTCGTGTTCTTTTTGACACAGGGAGTCGTCGGACTTACATGCGACAACATCTAGCCAGAAAACTTGAATGCCCCACACTCAGAACGGAAGACATCACATATAGACATTTGGCCGCAGTAAGGCTCCTACAGGGTACTGTTGCCATCTAGTAGCCTTGCGCCTAACAAGCCAGTACGCGCCTGTTCCCATTACAGTAGAGGCGCTCGAAGTACCTCAAGTGTGCTCCCTCACAAACCACGCCTTCTACTCTGCCAATCTAGAGGATTCACGAGCTGTGGGATTTGATGCGGCCGATGCATTGCCTATCGACGAGCACGATGACGCCGAGATTGCCGTACTCATCGGTTCCGACATTTACTGGTCGATGGTGTCCGGGAGCATTCAGCGGCCGACGTCAAGGCTCAGCGCAGTAGAGACAAGTGGTAAGTTCGGGTAAGTGATTCAGTGGTCATAGGCCCACTCCACTCTAGCGTGCTCATCAGTGGTCGAAGCATTCTCGGTAGCATGTACACCAATCGAACCTCATCTCAGTCCTGCGGACATGTTAACAATGGACGCTATCGGAAACACCGATGAACCCTACGGTCTGGATCCTGCATTGGAACAGCCTGAAGAACACGTTACCAAAATAGGGAAGCGGTATCGAGTACCCCTTGTTATCAAGTACTCGGAATACTTTCTTGAGGGTCACGCAGAACGGGTAACTGCTGATCCTCACGTATAAGAAAACATTTACTGCTTCCCGCATCACGCAGTGATACGTATGGAAGTAATGACTACTAAGGTTCGTGTAGTTTTCGATGTGTCATCCCACGTGCACGGCGAGGTATTACAGGATCAAGTACTACACAAAGGGCCTAACCTGAATGCTGACTACATGGGGCATGGGGCTGCGCAAATGGTCGTCAAACTCTTCCAACTTGAACAAACAATTCCTCGAAGAGGGGATGACATACGATCGCGTGTCAACCGAGCCAGCAGTGAGAGTTATGGGACTCTTTTGGCACCGGCCCACAGACGACATAATCTTCAATATCGACAGCGTCATCGTATACCTCTCGAATCAATGTACCACAAAGTGAACTGTCATTTCACGCGCTAGCTCGCATATTCGATCCCCACGGGTACTTGACGCCCTTCACAGTACGCGGTCGCTTGCTATTCCAATCTCTGTGGCGTCTAGGACAGAGCTAGGCCAACTTGTTGAAGCTCGGGAGGAAGCTGACTGGGCAGCATGATGTTCTGAGGTGCCTGTCCTCAATACTATGCGGCTTTCTTGTCATTTGGCATCATCGTGCGACATCACGAGTCCGTCTACTGAGCTTCACGCCTTTGCTGCCGCAAGTCTGCGCGCCTATGAGGCGTCGCTATACATCTGTGCCCCAGGGCAGAACGGGCTGCGGACCTCCAATTTGCTCGTTAGCAAGAGCCGGGTAGCTCCGCTTAATCACGTCTCCCTCCCACGCCTCGGACTTATCGCATGCTTGGTCGCAGCAAGACTTGTTGCTCGCATCGAGCAGATCCCTTTGCTCACGAGCTTGCCCACCCATCTCTGGACTGACTCCACTATCGTGCTGCAGTGGCTCACAAGTACACCCTCGCAAAGGCGAACATTTGTCCAGACCATGTAGCCGGGATTCGACGTCTCACCACCGCCAGACATGGCATCATTGCCAGGGACAGAACAACACAGCTGATATGGTCACTCGCGGCATCGCCGCTCATCGTCTGGACAACGACTCCCTCTGGTGGCACGGTCCGCAATGGCTTATCATGCCGGCCGAAGAGTGGCCAACCGATGTCCCACGACGGGTCTTTTCCGAAACTCAAGAGACTGACGACACATCGTCCAATACAGTGCGCAGCGGGCCTTCAGGCCCATCGACTTCTGTTTCCGACCTGGACCGCTACGCAACCCTCACTCGCGTCCTACGGGTTTCCGCATGGGTATACCGATTCATAGCGAATTCTCAGCATCCGATGCCTCTCACCTTCAGGACCCCTGACAGCGTATGAATGAATTCAACAAGGCCAATTCATATTGGATTCTTCAATCGCAAGCCGCTTCGGCTTGCGATTGACACATGATTGGCACACCCAACAACCCAGTAAATCCAACACATAACAAACAGCAGTGGTTTCCATGTTACAGCGGGAGTTGGATCAGATATTTCGTAGACTCAGTCTACAACATGCAGACGTTAGTACAGAACAAGTTTTTTTTTTTTTTTTTGCAGATTCCTGTCCGTGCCAACCTCCCAGTAGGTCGAAACCTTCAAGATCATCACATTACTGGTGGCGTGGCAGCAACGATGGAAGAAAACGCAGGAATAGATGCGAGAAATTTATCCATGGCGTCGGACTACTTTATTAGCAGATCTGGTGTGTTCCCCCCTATATTTACAATGTGACCATTTTAAGAGCTAAATCGGAGTATCATTTCACAACTTTTTTGATGCCGGGCGTACTTAGGGAACCGAACATGGTGAGGTAGTAGTCCAGAAATATGTGAAGATGTGATTTTTTTTAACGGCTACATTTAATTCCGGTATGAAGTTCTAGTCCACGGCCATGAGCAAGAAATCGATGATTCTGTGACAAATGATAAATGTCGAGACTTCTCCTCAACTGTCGTATCGTAAATATCTAGGCAGTATCGGTACTGGTTGATGAAAAAACATTAATGTGGTCTGCTGGAAACCACCGTTATAGGCCAATGAAGCCCCCGTTTTGTTTTCGTGTGTGACCTGTATTATTCCGCTGCCCCAGTGCTTGCTGTAACGTATCATGTGTTACGTGTAATGTAACATTTTTATATTAAAATGGGGATATATTTTTCTGCGAAGACAGTAGGCGTTTCAGTGCGATATACGAGGGGTGTTGAAGTCAAACCGGGACTTTTCATTTTTCGCAAAGGTAAAATGAACTTACAGGCGAGAAATTAGTTTTATTTTTCAACGTAATCTCCAGCTGCACTAATGCACTTGTCCCAGCGTTTCACGAGGGCTTGCATGCCAGCATCGTCGAAATCCTTACCGGCGCGTAGTAGCCATGATCGGACCGCATTCTTGACCTCGTCGTCGCAGCTGAAGTGGCGGCCCCCACGGAACGCCTTCAATGGCCTGAAGAGATTGAAATCGCTGCTGGCGAAGCCTGGACTGTAAGGGGGATGTGACAGCAACTCCCAGCCAAGTTCCTGTAAGGTTCGTGTCGTGAGATGCGTGGTATGCGGGCGTAGGAAGAGGACTTCTTTGGTGATGAGGCCCGGCCGCTTTTGCTTCAGCGCCTTATGCACATCCCTGACAACCCGGCAGTAATATGCGCTATTGATGGTGGTACCACTGGGCAGAAAATAAACATGAACAACGCCAGCCTTGTCCCAGAAAACCGTGGCCATGACCTTACCCCCAGACGGTGTGCTTCGGAACTTCTTGGGAGCTGGCAGGTTCGGATGCTTCCAGTGTTTTGATGCGCGTTTAGACTCAGGAGTGAAGTGGTGCACCTACGTTTCATCGCACGTGATGATCCGATCAAGGAATATGTCCTTTAGTGTCGAAACATTACCTTAGCTCTTGTGTGATTTCCAGTCTTCTCTGCCGGTCAAACACGGAGAGCTGCATCGGGACCCAACGGGCACTAACTTTTCGAAACTGGAGGTGTTCATGAATGATAGTGTTCAACGTTCCCACAGAAAGTCTTTCGAGCCAGTTGGAGACATGTTATCCGTCCGTCCTTGAGGATCAGGCGCTCCACAACTTGGATGTTCTCAAGAACTCTGACACTGGGCTCTGAGCCGCCCCGGCCGGGATCGTCCTGCACTGATGTACGGTCATCTCGGAACCGTTTGCACCACTCAAACGCTTTGCTGCGGCTAAATGTATCGTGGCCCTACTGAGCCTGAAGTCTTCTGTGAATTTCAGATGACTTTACGCCTTCATTCACGAGAAACTGCATGACAATTCGCTGTTCGATGTGCGCGCTCACCTCGTTGTCGGCCATCTTGTCCAGCACGTGTCTTCTGTTTTGCACAAACCTCCACGTGGTAAACGCAGAGGCCTGTCGCGTGTGAACTTGACGAAAAAGGTGTAGTGCGAGCCATTTGTAAACTCAGGAGACACAAAGTCCCGGTTTGAGTTGAACACCCCTCGTAAAAGTACAAGACACGAAACCGACTGAGTGGATACCATGCACAACACCTAACACTGTGAAGTCTTTGAGGCGGCTAGGTTCTAATGTCACCACTGACGCCGGTAACCGATGTTTCCTTCGTGACTACCCGCGTGCTTCGATGGAAATATCCACGCATTTCCCCAGGGGTTCTACCAGGACATGCACAACCTCCATCTCCCTACTGTCTGTGCTGTCTCATTCGGTCACTCCATCTGTGCACCACCTATAGTAACAGTTCTTTTACGGCGTCTACACGTACAGAGAGACAATGATGAACACGAAAGCGCCGGATATACTCATGATATAGATGGTGGTGGCGAGGGTAGTTCTGAATGAGCTCTCCTCTCGTGTGAGCTCATATAACAGAACTGCATGTACCGCATAGAACGCAGCTAGCCAACCATCATCCAGAATGACATCGTTGTCTCTCCTCACTGGTTGAAAACGGGAGGCGTACGCGTTTTTATGACACTTATGAAGTTACGTTAATTGTTATACAAAAGCACATTAAAGCTAATTAGAGGTGACAGCTGTATCACTCTGTGCAGTGGCAGGCCTTCACCGTGCTGTGTGGTGAAGTTCTGTTTTAGGAATGTGGGAACGTGACGGTGGCGAACACGCTCAGAAGCAACCGTCACGAATGACCATACATTAATCTTTGTCTCGAGTTGTTGAACATAGGATATGAACAGTTTCTTGTGTCAATTTAGATTGATCTTGATTGATAGAAGGATGCATACACTCCTGATTTTCAACATTATCAGGAAACAGAAGGATATCAATTTAGTGAGCACATTTCTAGGAACTAACAGGTAGCGCTCTTCGTCGCATAAATCGTTCTAGGCCAACCAACATTCAGAACCATGTCGTTGTGTCTTCCGATTGAAAAGGAAAGTTGATACATAAAAAGGTGTGCGTCTCCTCTCTCAGCTTATCGGGATGGTGATTGGCATACTGCGTGCTATGCGGTTAAGAGCGTCCCCTGTTGTCCCTAAAAATCTGCTCTCTACACATCATTCTGACTGACGCTTCTGAGCGTGCTATGCGGTGAATTACTGTTTTTTGACGGGTATACGTGAATACGCGGGAGAATACGTCTTTCAAGTCGACGCGGGGTACGGTGGCATCCAGGAAAGCCAAGCGACACGAAAACTGTCATTTTCGTTACTCAAGCTGTCAATCCGACATTACGAGTTCATAAACGACTTCATAAACGCTGATCTCAAGGTTGAAGGCCATAACGAAACCTATCTCAACCTTCTGGTCAGCTCCTCTCGTGTGTGGCACGCGTTTGAAGTTAACTCTCAACAGTCTGTCGTCCTGCTGAGAGCACATGTCACGTTTGCGTTTCAGAAGTGTGAAGTTATGAGTTGGTTCATGTACACAGCACTACAGGATACAACTTGGGATTATCTGTGCTAATGTGGAGGACTCCGCTGTGCAGTGGCGTCAGGAGTATGCGTCACCATGTGAGGGAAGTCTTTTCCGTTTCCCCAATAATGAATTTCTATACATATCAGGCGATAAACGATAAGTAAAATCACGTGCTAACAAGAGGTCTCCGTTTTTGTAGTATAGTATAATAGTTTGTAGTATTGTAGTTTTGATGGGTAGTTTTTGTTCGTCGCATCACCCGATGCGGACCGCTCCCTCCGCACCCCTACAATGAAGTCACTGTCTTTGTTGAGGTATTAAGGGCATCAGCTACAAATGCCTCAGTTCGTGGCTAATAAATGGCACGGTGCTTTGAGAAATAGGATGCCCTCAAACTCTTTTGGCCTTTTTGGACACCACAGGACTTTCATAGGACTCACTATTTCATACCCCACATCCCCACCAGTAATGGGGTAGAGTATCGCCCCTGCCGACGAAGGCCCAGCCAGCCAGCCAGCCAACCGCTCCCATTCATCAAAATAAAGTTGTTGTTGGAGTGGTTCCGGTTACGAGCAATCGGAGCGTTGTCAGCTCTATCACGTGAGAAAGAATGCCGAACGTGAACCCAAGCAAAGAACGGTACTGCGGATTTCGCCAACTTCGGAGTCGACGCTTCCACAAAGGAGAGAACGCGCAGTTTCCATGCAGGTAGAGGCTTCGGCAACGAGCACCGGCTGTCCGTTCCGCATCTAACAACGGTTGTTGGGAGCCAGCGAGGATGCACTTCGAAAACACTTTCACCTTGTAAACCGACGTCTGCTGTTTCAGTGTCCCCTCAGCGACGTATTCACGAAACAACCTAGCGGTATAGTAGCTCGACTACTACCTACCACGAATTTTAGAGTTAGGTCTACCCACGTTCTGATTCATGCAAAATGGGTGTTTTAATGCCGCCACAATTTGCCGGTTCCTCTCGTGTGTTTCGTACGTCCATGAAGCCGGTCTGGAGGCGAGCAAAGTCCAGGTCAAATTCTAATGACTTCAATGCAACTGCTTGCAGGTCCGCTAACCGTTAACGCTGGTGTGGAAATCCAAGCCTTCTTCAAAAGTGCCTTGGCCACGCCAGAAAATGATCGTCCAGACACCCAGGCATTCCTGGTGTCACTTTCTCCTGCAACGGCAGAGGCTGAACTGGGATCGAGAGCGTTGGGCATCAGGCAAGACGTAAGCAGACACATACGAAAACTGGCCCTCACCAACGCAAATGACATATTCTCAAAGGAGATGGTGATTGTCGGACGCCGAGTTGTCCTTGTTGGTATTAGTCGTCTAGGGGGAGTCACGAGTGAAACCCAACTGCGATCGGGTGGAACTTTTGTGTAAGATTGTCAGATTCTCAGCAAGGGTCTCGTGCTGTTTGACCCTTCTTTAATACATTGCAGAACAGGGTTCAAAAGGAAGGATACAAAGAATCTGAAAAAGCATTCGAGTTCCAGCGAAAATAGATCACAAAACAGAACACGAACTGCACAGTACAATGCTAAATTGAATTATGTCGTGTGTCTCCCTGTTTCCTGAAGCCCAAGGAAATGTGACATTCTTCGCTTCTATGCACCAGCTTCCTTGCATTCTGGTGTTACGTCCAACCTGGGTATCCTTTTATCTCTGAACCTTTGTGTGTTGTCTCCAAATTCTGTCTCTGCCACTGTACCCGAACATCACGCAAATACTGTTACTCGATGTGTTAGGAAAACAAAACTAATGAGAAGCCTGCAAGCAAACTGCTGCACTGTAGACAGGGTAACATTCCCTTCGGTCTGAGGAACACAGCACCAAAAAACAAAACAACGCGGATGTCGAAAACCGCCCTGGTCCGAAACACAGTACCTGAGAAACACTCATGTCATTTCGTTTCCAGATATATGTCGTCAGTCAGGGTAATAATGGTAGGCAAATATTGTCAGATGGGATCAGCGTCGTCATCATTGCAATTATCATCGTCATGGTTATCCATACCATATCTTCATCCATACCATGCGCTTGTCTTGACATCCATGCTATCACACTAAAACATATCACACCTTTTGAGTGTAAAGTTGGAGTTCGATAACTCACACAAAATTCGGTGTAAAGTCAGTATGGTGTAAGAATGTGCACCCTTTAGAAGGGTGTAAACTGAAATATTTTTTACACCCCTTGTGGCGCAAAATTGGTGTTTGATAACTTACACCAGTCCTGGTGTAAAAGCAGTGGGGTGTAAGAGATTACACCCTTTAGATGCATGGGCCGATGGTGATCTGTGCTTCAACTGCAAGGACGGGTACAGCCATCAGAGGAAGCTGTGTTGCATAGCAGCATTATGCGTGCATCCACCCACAACCATGCGTCTGGCGGAAACAAAATGCTCGCATGCATTTTGAATATATTAATTTATTCCTGACTATTCAGGCATGGACACAAAATTTAAACAGAGACTGTCTGACTAGACATCACACTTGTACGCTTGTACAAGAACCATGGGTCATTTTGTCATCAAAAATCACTTTGAATGAGCTAAAAGTTAAACGCTGCAGTCAGCTGGGATATGTTCATATTGATGCGTATTAATATGCACGTTAAAGCGCGATCCATTGTCACAATAAAATGTGTCACTACTGGTATGCTATTGTTTCACATTTTTGTCTCAGCACCACACGCAGTAACATTATTAGTAAGCTGTATGACTCACTCCTTTCATTGTATCCGCAAGCGGCCCTGTATGGTGTCTTGTAACATTGTAATCAATTTGAGAAACTGCAATGCACAGCTTACAGGAGTGCTGAAAACTGAATGCAATTTATTTTAGTACTCTTTCTTTCTCTTCTTCTGTTCTTAGCATGAACTTTTACAGCTATAATGATACTTTATTTATTTCCATTTTAAGCCAGCAGTTCGCTGTCATTACCTAATTACACTCTGTAAGCACCCAGAGCAAAGAAATCTCATAAATGAATGAGTAGTGGTGTACAGGTTCGGTCAAAAACTTGCGAGCAGTGCCAAATGAAAATGGAAACCGGAAATGAGTACATTCACTCAGGGGTGGATGGCTGACAATGTGCATCGAAAACAGCCTTATCGCATGTGATAACAGCCACTGGCACCCCTCTGATCAAGTGGACGTCCCTGTTTCGCAGGATGTCGCTCCGCAGAGGGTTGACGCCGCTCGTGCGTGTCCCAAACTTTTGTCTCAGCCGGTACACCATTTTTACACCAAGATAGGTGTTGCTATTTTGACTGCGGGGTGTAAACTGTACAGTACACCATCTTTGCACCTTGATAGGTGTTCTGCTTTTGGCTGTAGGGTGTAAATTGCAAAATACACGCCTTCAGCGCCTAAATGGGCGTAAATGGACCATTTCCGACAACGCGTATGCGCATGCCCAGCCCTTGAGTACCCCTTCATTGAGTGGAAAACATGGCTATGGACGCACCTGCGGAAGACTGTCACGTTCATTGTGCGGAGATAATCGGTTTCAAGGTTACGTGGACGTTCAGGTCTGGTAATGAGTACAGTGCGCTTTCACTCTTTCCGCATTCTTCTTCAAATGTTCCCTTGCTACATTCTCACGCAACGTGCCAGTCCGAAAAGAGCATCACCATTATTGGGGGGAAAGACACGACGTTCGACATTCAGTCGCCAGGAGCGACGCGAATAAGGAAGTGGCCCATTCTTAGTGTCTAAGAAAACTCGCGTTATATGGAGGCTTCGTTTTCTGGACAACACGCTTTTAGCTATCGACTAGTCAACACTCCTCCTTAATTCGACTCCCTGCCTCTAAACCTATTAAGAAATATTCATCGATCAATCAGCAGTAGAGAAACAAGAGAAAGAGCGACGGGTCAGAATATACAGGGAGGGTGCTGTAAAGGGCCACTCACACTATCGCGCGTGACGCGGTACGTGCTTGACGCACAGGCTTCCGCTCCTCAGAGTAAGGAATTTACGGGGAGAAACCTGCGAAAAAATCGTGGTTACCTAGCATTCTGTAACAAAATAAATACGAGCACGCAAACTTCCGTCTTCATGCGGGGGGAGGTTGTGATGTAGGGCGAAGGTGCGGCCAGCCTGCTGTGAATTGGTGCAGTGGTGCTCGGTGCACCAAGAGCTTGGAGAACAGGGGGGGGGGTGAAAGAGGGAGGAAGAGATGATGGTGGCACAGGAGAGGGAGGGGCGTGCTAACCCTCTTGCTCTGGGATGTGTCCTCTCGGACTACCCACCATAGAGAACATGCGAGCATCCCTCAGCAGCCTTCATTGGGGCGCTCCCGGCACCACGGTAACCGCTAGGACTATTGGCGAAGTTACCCCATGTCGTCAAAAAAAAATACGACCGCGCAAACTTTTGTTTTCATGCATTTCTTCTGCGCAATACCGATGTAAAACGGCAGTCTGCGAATGGTTGTGTGCAGCTTCCGTCTAGGGGTGCTAGCGACGCTGGCAACGTGGAAACCGAAACAAACTCATGTCAGCTAAGGCACCTATGTGGATGCTACATTCAGTAATCCCCAGACCGCCGTATTTACAGCGGTATAAGCGGCATAGGAAGTGCATGAAAACAAAAGTTTGCGTGGTCGTATTTATTTTGTTACGCACTGTCTAGTAACCAGGATATTGTCGCACGTTTTTCTGGCGCAAATTATTCACTGTGTGGTAGCGGAAGTCTGTCTGTCAAGTAGGTATAGCGACATGCGCGAAAATGTGACTGACGTTTTAGGTCTCCAACCCTGTATTTATTTAGTACAGTTTTATCTATCAAGCTTTACCTTCCTCAGTATATCGATACGTCGCATGGTTATGTGTTTCAGGTGTACGACGCGTACTTCAGACCAAACAGAGACAAGTTTTGCTTCATGATCGTTCCCATAGTCCTGAGGCCAGCATCCAGAGGTAGCGTTACTCTGAGAAGCGCAAATTATGAGGATTCACCTGTCGTAGACCCAAGATACTTTTCCCATCCTGACGACATACGTGCTGCTGTTGAAGGTATGCTATCAAGGCTTTTCTCGACGCTGTCCAACGCCATTAGCTGATGCCATCTATGCTCGATATGTCCAGTTCTTGACGTGGTATGTCTTTCCTTCCAGTTACGGTGGCACTTTTAACGAGAGTAGCCACCCCTTAATGCAAGCCCTCATCGCATAACATGCTGAATGGCAGCCCTTGCACATAATAATGCCGATATCGCTTCTGCCTTGTGGAAGCCGCGGACATACGCCTTTTTGTGAAAGATGATGTAACTGCATAGGTGTCACTAAAGGGCGTACGCGAACCGCATTCAAGGAATCAGGGAGAGACTGATTTAACTCTGGTTGGTTCGGAGCATATTATCCGGTGCAGTTCCGGTTTAAGAGTCTTTGAGCGCCTATTGTTCACAGGCAGCTACTCGAAGCAGCATGGTTTCTTTCTTAAAAACCGTCTCAGATTATTAGCGGAAGCAGACGACATACGGACTTAGTGCGTGTCACGTCGCTTAAAATGGGTGGGTAGTATAATGAGATTGAATGAGTTTACACTGCAATTTTCAGTTTTCACTAAAGGTACATGGTGTCCCTCGTTTCGCTCACTTTCTCACGAGGGCATATAATATTCTTGAAGTTTCAGAAGATCTGTGCAACCCGCATTATCGCAACATCGTGCTTTTCCGATGTATCAACGGGTTAGTTTTTGAGTGCATGTAGCTTCACATGGACTAGACGTGTTGTTATTTGACTTAAAAGGCATACACTATAAGGCAACATACCATCACGAATCCTCATATGAGTAAAGCTGATCCTCAGGCTCAAATGATCGATGTTTTCCACTCCTCCAAAAAGAGCTCAGCACACATGTGTTGACAGGCCGCTCAGGCACACGAATGGGCACAGTGATGTGAAACTTAGCAGCGGCTTTGTGCAGAGACAAGTCAGGAGAGATTGTCTAGTAAACTGCTTCCCTGTCCATCTTCTGTCCCAAGTAGCGAACATTTGAAACACAGCGTTTCCGGTCTTTGTGAAGCAGCCTTGATGTATTTTGCTGAAACCCACCTTTCGGTGGAAATGGATTAAACTAAATTAAATTTGAATGGAATTTTAAAAAGTTCATTTTCTGATTATTATTAACTGGCTTCAGGCCAGTGAATGGCAACCACGTGGAACGATCCCTTTCGTTTTGGTGTAGAATAGTAACACTCGCACATGACGACGGTACATATCTTACGAAATGTTGTGCCAGTTTTTCATCAGAATTGTGAATCTAAAGCAGCACTGGCCTCGTAGGTGCCAAAGAAGCAATGAAGGTTCTCTACACGCCACCTATGCGGGCACTTGGGGTGAAGCCTTGGAACCTCACCATGCCCGGTTGCGAAGGACATGAATTGTGGAGCGATCCGTACATCGCGTGCCTTTCGATGCATTTAACGGAGACTGCCTGGCATTTTGTAGGCACATGTGCTATGGGGAATGGAACCGATGCAGTTGTCGACGCCAGGCTTAGGTAAGAGAGAGTGAAATACTATGACATTGCAGGCATTCTTTGTCTTGTTATAACTCACTGAATGAGACCGCCGAGATTGTTGCGAACCTTCGAAGCTCAGCTACGCCGATTTTCGAGTGTTATAGAATGGAATGGCACTCACACGATGTGTTCATAAGGGAACACTGAATTATGTGTGCAAAATAGTTATCCCAAACTCCTCGCGGTTTTTCGAAAGAGTGAATTTTTAGTTTCACTGACATTCCGTCTTGTGGCCAAAAACCCTGTTCAAACCCTGTGTCGACGACACATTCGTGGTCTGCCCGGGCTCCGGCTTGGCATGACATTTGGCTTGGTTTCTTCCGTCAAGCCGGCCGGTTTCTTCTGCCGAGCCGTCTGCTGCGCAGATTGACATTGGGGAAGTGATGCACAGTTCGCTATTAGGGAGCCAGTATATTTGTGGACTTCACTGAACTCACGAGGAACGTGACTTTTGCTTCCTTCAACTGCAAAGTATTTGCTAGGACAGTACAAACTTCCTGGTGTGTTTCGTGTTCTGTGCTGCGTGCCGAGAATGCGTGAGCGTTTTGCTCCCGTCTGCAAGAACACTTCAGCAAGCAGTTCCAATGTCTCAAACCACAACTTTCCGAAAGGCGAAAGAAAAAGCTATTGACTGCAACAATCGGTTACAACTCCGACTGGGTGCCACCTTCGAAAGCAGCGATTTGATCTGTTCATTTCGCTCATACGAATGTTACAGAAGCAATGCGAAAGTTGTTTCACACGAAGCCGAAGATATCTCATCTGGGATGCTGTGCCAACCTTATCCGCAGCAGGGGCAGGACTAGGCATCAGATAAAGGTAAGACGCGTAATGTTGGACAAGTCAGTCATGCGGTGCAAATGTCATCACATAGAAAAGAAAAGTATACTATCTGTCAGTTACTGCTTCATCCTTTAGAGATTAGGCCTCAGCGGGTGTATTCTCAGTACAGATTTGGAATTGCCTTATTTTGTTAAATGATTTCGCAGGCATTCTGGCACCACCGAGAAGCTTGCACTACACGTCTCAACTATCACCCGAGCAGCACAATGTACTGAAAGTCGAGTGCAATAGGGGTGGACGGCATGTGTCTTACCAATGCTCATTAGTTTCACAAGTCTGTTCAAGGCCTTCCACCCACCCGTCCACGCCTATTGCACTCGACTTTCAGTACACTGTGCTGCCTGGGCACCGTCTGGGTTTCAAGCTGAATGATGTCACCAGTGCCAACCAGACGCCCCTTCAAAGTTCATCTGTTTTTGTTGACGGAACTGTGACACCTGGTACTGAGACATTTCATTTTCTGATGAATCAAGTGCATTGCATCACTTGTGCTTGACTTCTTGTGTTCGTATACCCTTGCTGTTGCTCGCTAGCTTAAAGCAACCATGCCTGGGGTGTTTGTGTCCTTACTTCAGCGATTTCAGAGTACATTTAAGCAATATCATCGTGTCATATGCACGGCAGCACATCTTGTGTATTTTGAGTAAGATATAAATTAAAATGTTGGCTCAGCAGTTGTATTTTGGTCACAAATAAGGTGTTCTTCCAGAGCCCCCAAGCAGTTCAAGCAGGTTCATGTGTGCAACAGCACATACCTTTTCTCAGTTTTCAGTAAGGTAAATCGAAATCTTCCAATTGATGTATTTCTTTCATAAATTATGTTTTTCGAGAAGTTTCAGGATTACATTCAAACCGCATCATGTGTGCAACAGTACATTATTTTTCTCAGGTGAAGTATGGTAAATCTGTCCGCTGTTGTGTTCTGGCATCGCAGTAGAAGCTTGTGTTGCATTCAAATGGTATCGTGTATACAAAAACTTGTTTTATGCCTTTCTGTAGCTGCTGTACTAATATTGTGAGTACAGAGACATTCCTGCAGAACATATCGGAGCATCTTGTGTGCTATTGTTAGTATGATCTGCAGCAGTACATTGATAATTTTAGTCACACATTGACTTCAGCTAACATTTACATTCTCACTTCCAGGTAAACCTGTCACGGAAATGCCCTACCCCTTGGTATGCTTAGTTCAAGATTGTACCGAAACAATCCACCTGGAGCATTATTTTTCAATTGGCAGTGGCATTACTATCACAACACACCACACACTGCATGTCTAAGGTGCGTGTAGAATGCATCAAACCTATTCTCAGGTACAGGCGAGCTGGTATGCAATTACAACATGAAACAACTCACACAGAGATCGTAAAGTCATGCCTTTTCCTCCGCGCCTCGGGTTTCATGTTGTTATCCTCACACGCAGTTAATTTCGCCTGTGGTGTGCAGCATGATCAAAAGCACATATTGTTTTTGGTCACATGACACGGGACATAAATACAGTAAAACTTTCCTATGTTGGACACCCGCGGTGCAGCCTAAGCGTTGCCTACTTATAGAGGTGTCCGAGTTACAGAATATGAGGGAAACAAAAATTGGAAAAGATCATAGCTGAGTTGCCAGAAATGCCCCGTTTCTTCAATTTATGGTCCTTAGTGGTGCCTGGTGGTGGTGCCGGGTAGTGGTACCTGGTGGTAGTGGTACAGCTTGGGACAAAAGTTTACGGAACACGGGGTTGTCACATTTCTCCATTTGAGCGACACCCTAGCAGCAAACAGAGGTGGACGCACACATTGAGAGATGGACAGAGATGGACATCGATGGACAGAATAGCCGAACACCCGTTTCTTATTCAATATCTTCTTGATATGTAGCAGGGGGTCGCTCACATGAAGAAATACGCCAGTGCCGTGTTCCATAAACTTTTGTCCCAAGCTGTACCTCTACCCACTCTTCACTGACTATTACTTATTTTGGTATATTCAATTCCGTTCAGATTCCACTCAATGCCATTAGCTCTGGAGCTTTTCGAGCAATGAGGGCTTTTCTCTGAAGCGTCAGCCCGCTTTTCATTGCTTTGGTGCAGTGCGCGTTCAAAGGCTCTATACAAACCGAAGACAAGTGCTCACACAAAGAATGACAATGTAGACTGACAGCACTTGTTTTTGGACTCGAAAAACTAAAACAACAAAATGCTGACACCAGTATAGGGGAAAAAAGTCAAGGCCACTGGCTCATTTTAGGTCTTTTTGGTGCAAAGATGGGCCGAGATTCGGGCAATTTGGCCAGGGTTTTGTCCGACTTAGCAGGAAAAACCCTGTCCTACTTTCGAGATAGGGAGGTGTCCGACATAGAGAATTTCGTCCCCATGTAGTTTCAATGGCAGCCTGCCCGTGCAATGAGATCTTGTCTGACATGGGGAGTTGTCCGAGGTAGGGAGGTGTCCGACTTTCGAGGTTTTACTGTACTATACAGCATTCTACATCATGTAATCTAATTGTTGTTCACGTTTGGATATTCTAACCATGGAATTTACCCTGCATGCACTCTAGAGCCCTGCGTGGATGAGTTTTTTGGCATCCGCATCCGACCCGCATCCGCGCAACCGTTACCGCATCCGATCCGCATCCGCAGCACACACAACGGTTTACATCCGCATCCGATCCGCTGACCAAAACGCACCATCCGCATCCGATCCGCAAAATCCGCACGTTTCGAAGGACGCGTAAAGACCGCCGGAAGCATATGTTGGTATAATTTCGGATGCCTCCATGCTGTCACGGAACGACTCACGACGTCAAGCAAAGGTAAACATTTCAACAAACGCGTTACGGAGAGCCTTCTGTAACGCGTGGAACGCTACCTCGTCGGTGCTAGCGCGGTTCGAGACGCCAGAATGCCTTCTCTCCCGTCTTGGCCGTGCATGGTCAAAGGTGAACCCGAGCATTCGCTCGCTGTCGCAGCGCAATACAAATAAATTGCTGTTGGAAAAATTATAGCACGCGGTATATCCGCATCCGATCCGCTAACGATCCGCTGCTTTCGTATCCGCATCCGATCCGCATCCGACCTCGCGCCATCCGCATCCGATCCGCACACCGCAGAAAGTTCTGAATTTTCATCCGAATCCGCAAGCATCTTGCGGATATCCGCGGATATCCGCTTCCATCCGCGGATGGTGCAGGGCTCTACACTATACCATGTCCAAACACGAACAACTGCTAGACAGCAGCATGTACTGTTGCCGTATAGCACTTATGGCTTGCGTCCTGTGATCGGAAACGGTGGTATCTTTTTCTGCTACAACCAGTAAACTACAGTAAAGATTCGAAGTACTGTGTCATACCATAAAGCACTGTGGGAAATGGCAGTTTGAAAAACTGGAGAAGACTGTCATTAGAACGGGGGACATGTTCTATGGTGAAATTTTTTACAGTGTGTGCTATACCACGCAATGCACTGCAGGCCCACCACAGTATGGTAACGCTCTGAATACTGATTTGCTCAAAAAAGGAACATGTGCGTTTCTTGTACGAACTTCCCCTTATGCAAAGTAGTAGCAAAATGTTTTCAGCCAAATGGGAGGGAAAGGACATCATTCTGGAGTCTCGTTGACCTACAATGTGTGGTGTGTGAAGGTCATTTTGAAGAGTGTAGTTGGTACAAGACTGTGTTCCCACATTCTTGGCAGTGTTGACTAATAACCATAATAAAGTAGAGAGTACAGTTCTTGCTTAATATATTTGTGTCATAGCAAAGTATGTAGAGGTAGAACTGTCTCAACATGCAGGTGCAAAAACTGCTTTTTGTGCCTAAAATATGACAAATAGTTGTCTGTTCAACACCACTGATCATGTGCCGGCCTCCACGACATGTCTGTGACATTCCAAAGTGATTAACATGTCCCATAGATGTGTGCAATGCTGAAGATGGCTGTGTACCATCTATGGATTCTTGTTTGAAGTACTGTGTGATTTGCTAACAATGCCTGGCTTGCTGTACCTTCACAATTCTACATAAAAATATGTGAAGTTTCCGGAAGGAAACATCATGAAGGTCCAAAACGAAACACCCTGAGACGAGGGATAGGAAGGGACATACACAATGTCTCAAAATGGTGTGTGTATGTTCCTTCTTGTATCTCCTCTTCAGGTCTCGCCATCATGGACACTATCACCAGCTCGCTTACTGTTGAACAGTTCTTTCAACGATAAAGGCCACTTTCATGAACTGGATGGTAGCCAACATGCTGTCAATAAAAAGAATAATGGAAGGAGCTCAATATTATCCTTAGGCTGTGCGTGGTCATTGTTTTCTGACAAATGGTGACTTCGAATTTCAGGACAGTGCCTGCAGTGGTAGCATTCTTGTGTTCTCACCCTTGACGCCCATTGTGTGTCATCGGTCACCTGTAATCTGCTAACATGCGCATAGCTAAAACAAAGTATATTTGTATTTCTTTGAATACAGGGTGGTACAGCACATTGTTTTTTTTACGTGTTCTTTGGAAAATATAAATAAAAAAAATTATCTACTCTGCAAGTCTCCTGTCAGCTCTACAGAGCAGCTTCCAATTTCACTAGAAGCCTCGTGTGAAACCTAGACCAAAATAGTGTTGAAGGTCCATATAGGTCACAGATAGACAGATAGATAGATATTATTATTATTGATTATTATTTTTATTATTATTGTTGGATGCTATTACGTGCCATATATTTATAATCACCTACCTCCAGAGATTGTAACAGTAAGTACAAAATCACAGCTAAAGCGTCTGTTAAAAAATACTATTACTGTTAAAGTTGTAATTTACTGTGCCGTTTCCCTCTGTATTTTTCTTCTCCATGACCTCCGTTTAGCACCTTTTCCCGTTATCTTGTGGGTATTGACGCGTACCGCTGCTGACTCCAGTCCCTGCTCACACGCTCCCTCGGGCTTAGGCAGGACTGTTATTATTATTTAACTAGACACAAGTATAAATAAACATTGAATTGAATTAAATTATTATTATTATTATTATTATTATTATTATTATTATTATTATTATTATTATTATTATTATTATTATTATTTATTATTAGATCCTAGGACAGGCTTAGGTTCTGGTTGGTAGCAACGCAATTGAACCTTGTTAAAAATTGGTGCAGGAGGTGACCAACATAACTAAATACACCAACTGACTCTCACAGATTTTGTGGTGTTATACTTTTGAAACAACATTAATATGCCGCAGTGGTATTTTCTCCTTTGTTCCTTTTAACCTAGAAATATTAGGTCTTCGGTATCACCAACCTTAGTTGCTGAGCATGCAGTTATTTACGTTGAGCGCTGCAGTTTCATGCGCTGCAAGCTGCAGCTGCGCTGCAAGCTCGGGCTTCCCCAATTTGGTAAGGGTCTTTCAGCTTTGACAGGCCAAGGCAGCTTTGTGGACAAGGAAAACATTTGGACTCTGTGTATTTTGCTGCACCGTACAACCGTTTTGTAAGTGCACCGTACAAGGCAGAGGGCAGCATCAACCATTTCCACCAAGGTTATTAAATTTGTGATAAAGTATATATAGCTTTCGTCACTGACTAATTTGGTGGCAGAGTTACTTGAGTAGCAGTTGTGCAATTTCAAGCACATGTTTAAAAAATTAGGGTTTGGGAAGTGCTACCTGGTTGAACATGTGGAGTAGACAATATAATAATTGGGGGTTTACGTCGCGAGACAACTGAGTGTGGAACATACAGCGCAGTGTAATGTTCCTTAATCTGGCAATGTTAGCATGGTTCAAGTAGTGGGAAATGTTGCACTACCCTTAATAATATCTGTATGGCCCAGCAAATCAGGATACATATACCCTGATCTGAAGACACTATGCCTAACTCAAAAGCACTATGAGACCGACCCGTACGTGTTTATTTGCGAAACTATTACGCATGAAATATGGCCTGTGTGGTATAGAACAATGCACACCCTGAAGTAAACATGTAAAAAATACGTACACTGAAAAAAATATCGGGCTCTTTTTATAGAAAAAGCTCTGAAAAAAAAAACGCCCAGAGCGATCTGTTTATTTTACAGAATATCTGTTCATAGTATTTACAGAAACCTTGTGAAAATTACAGAAGACTTAGTAAAAGTACAGAATATCCGTACTTTTTGATTACAGAGCAATCCGTTGTATTTTATTGTATTTTACAGAATTTCTGTTCAGTGCATTTACAGAAGCACTGTGCAGATTACAGAAAACTTGGTAAAAGTACAGAATATCCGTACTTTTTTTATAACAGAGCGTTTCCGCGTGGACAGACTTACAGGGCTTCCCAGTTCTGGTGAAACCCCCGTATTAAATGCCCATGGGGTATTGATTGTTTTCTTTCTCCATATATATGTACACATATCGCATTGTACCTGTGTACATGTATGTGAAAGAAAGCAATCGCCATGGATATTTAATACAGAGGTTTCAGCAGCCAGAACCGGAAAGCTCTGTAAGTATTCTGGCCACACGGAAGTTCTCTGTGGAGGTTCATATAGTCAATGGAGAACCTGAGGAGTGGAGGTTGTAAGGGTCACTGAGAGACCGTTTTTGCCCTTCGCCATTGCTGCGTGCCTGGGATGCTGTACACCAAAACATTCAAGCCACCGATCCAAACATGTGTGACCTTGTAGCATGCTTTGATGCAAAACATGTGATATGCTGTACACAAAATCGAGCTGTCAGATTACACATAGACCAAGACTATTATCTTTGCGACATGCTATTAAGTGAGGATACATTTTGCCCCAGAACAATGAGCACGTTAGACCGCTTTCCGTAAGTAGAGCTCACATTGGGAATGCCATGGGTTTTGTGGGTGTAGGCCGGGTACGGGACATGCATAAAGCGTTCGGGAGCAGCCCGGGCGAGTAAGTCATGGAGAAAGTCTAGCTTATGACGGGCTGCGCATTCACAGAGTGGTCATCGCTCGGGCAGATAACTCAAAGAAAGTAGTCTTGGACCAGGCCTGGGCATGAAAATTCGGCATGGGCAACAGCAACCACGAAAAAAAGTTTCAGCTGCAGTTTTTAAATTCGGAGAACTTCCCGTGCTTGCACACATAAACAGTCATGCACCTGTGACCGAAAAGACAAAGTACAGACAAGTTTATTGTAGTCTTTCTGTGCCGACAGGGAACAGTAAAGTTCACTGGGTCACAGTTGTGGCCCGGTAAGTACAACTGTAGCACTGTCACTGAAAGTTAGGGTGCATCTAAAGGGGGTGGTCCCGCCATCGTATAAGGGTCGTTTCGCGATAGCACCAAGTGGGCTTTCACCTCCGTTTTAATCTCGGAGGGATGAGCGTTCTCCACCGGCAGTCGATATTGACCCTCACGGTTAGGAAATGCAACACCGCTAGGACAAACAGAAGAATTGGGCGGACTGTCCTATGTCAGAAGACACATGCTAAAGCAACACTGGATCAGACAGAGAGAAAAGTGTTCGAACAACAACATCAAATTTACTTATAACAACTAGTCATGTAAACAGATGCAACAGTTACAATTTAACCCGTCAACTAACAGATAAATCTGGTGCAAGCTTCCGATAATAGGTAAAGTTTGTAGGAGAACAAGTGAAAGTCTTAGCTGTCGGATGGATGATGGCAGACGTGGATTGGTTGAACTTCAGGAAGTTGGCTTGCGATGCGATGGCCGAGTCCGAATTGGGTGAAGGCACAACACTTCACTTCACTTCACATAGGAAATATACACTTAGGACGATAGCTGCAATCTGGCGGGAAAACGGAACTGGTCCTGGCTCGTACGTTCGGGGTTACATATCTGGCTGCCTCTCCACACAAAGACCACTATCCTTTTTATTCCCTCCTGTTCTTTTATTTTCTCTTTCTTTAAATCCCTCTCCCCTGACTTGTTCTGCTCGACCCTGAATACTAAAAAAAAAACATATACATACTTCTAATGGCTTTTAGCCCTTAGAGTTGTTTTTCCCCCTGTCCTTGGCATTTCCTGTTCATCTATGACCTCTTAATTGGAGACAGGTGCTTCTCCAGTTTGTTGCAGAAAACACGGCTCCCGTCGTCTAGACAGATGGGGAAGTAAAATACCTTCATGTATTCGCTCACAGATTTTCGGTATTGTGTACAAAACAGCTATGCGGAAGCGCGTCCCTTTCATTCAACCCTTCAACGAGACAAAGTACTTAAGCCGTGCCAGCGTGACCAAAGCACAGCGGGGTGGACCTAGACAAAGCCAGGTGTGACCCTGAGGCCTGCCCAGGTGTCTTGCGGGTTGGGGAAGACTGTTGGGAGAGGCGAAGTGAGACGGTCATCTTGGTTTTGTTACATTACCCCCTCCCGAAGAATATTGTTTCCTTTGAAGAGGAAATTTCAATATTCATGAACCTCGACAAAACAATATGGCAGCCACGACCAAGCGACTAATATGGGAACACTCAATTCACGTAAACAAACATAAGACACGTTTACCATAAAAGTCACACACATGTCGGGGAAATCACCCGCAGTAACGTATTAGAACATGGGGTGATAATTAGCAATGGCCAATAAAAGCAACGCACCGTATGCGAGTGAATGACTGCTGGTATAGACGAAAACAAATCACATTCGCTACTTTGTATCACTATTATTATATATACACCTTTACGGCAATTCACTACTTGCAGTCACTTTCCTGCATCACTCCCAATCACAACACACAATAGTATTCGTGATTCGACGACAACACATTACAATTACATATTAACCATATAATACACAGGACAATAGGAATCACAATCATGACGGTGTCATGGTCATACATAATAATACAAGTTCACAACCACATTTCATTTTACGATAGGGACAATTGTCAACGCTGCATTACCTCACAGTACATACACAAACAATGTGGGTATCAGTATCACTATTGGGGCCAACTTATTCAATTCTACTCATGTAGTCTGCTCCCACATTTTCTTGTCCTCGGATGTATTCTACTTTGAAATCGTATTCTTGTAGAACTAAAGCCCATCGCAAAATCCTCATGTTAAGGAACTTAGATTCATTAAGGTACTTCAGAGGTTGATGGTCTGTCTGGAGCGTGAAGCGTGTGCCATATAGGAAAATATGAAACCGCTTTATTGCCCATACAATCGCGAGACATTCTTTCTCAATTGCCGAATATGCTTGCTCTCGCGGGGACAGTTTGCGGCTTCCAAATGCAACGGGATGCAAGTCGTTTTCTCCCTCCTGTAGGAGTACTGTACCCAGACCTACGTCTGAAGCGTCCGTCCTCAGTACAAATGGTTTCTGGAAATCAGGGGCTCTCAAGATCGGTGGCTCAGATAACGCACGCTTGAGGGCATCGAAGGCTGCCTGATGAGCCTCTGTCCACTCGACTACGTTTTTGGCTCTCTTTTTTGTGAGGTCTGTGAGTGGTGCGGCTAGTGATGCGTAGTTTTGCACAAAATCGCGATAATATCCGGCCAATCCCAGGAATGATCGAACTTGTTTCTTGGTTTTCGGCTTCGGCGCATCCTGAATCCTTTGAAGTATGGCCTCCTGTGGGGACAGGTTTCCGCTTCCCACCGTATGGCCGAGGAATGGGAGCTGTTGGAACCCCATCTCGCACTTGGTGGGCCTTATTGTCAGTCCGGCCCTCGAAATCCTTTCAAGTACCCTGTTTACTGCTGTAAGATGCTCTTCCCATGACGAGGTCGCTATCAGCACGTCGTTGTAGTAGTGGTACACATGGAGTATGCCATCCAGAATCCGTCGCATCAACTTCGCGAATACTGCTGGAGCAGTCTTGATGCCAAATGGCATGGTGACGAAGTGATAATGTCCCCTTGATGTTGAAAATGCCGTCAGTTCCTTGGACTCTGGGCTTAAGGGTACTTGCCAGTAGCCCTTAGTCATATCCATTTTGGTGAAGTACTTGTGCCTTCCAACTTCTGCCAGTACGCAGTCGGCTCGTGGGATTGGCTCTCCGTCGGCGACCAAGTGCTTGTTAAGCTGTCGGAAATCGATGCAAAGTCGATTGGTGCCGTCCGGTTTCTCGACGAGAAGCGTGGGAGAGTTGTACGGTGACTTCGACTCTTCAATAACGCCCATTCGCAGCATTTCTCGAACTTCTTCCTCCACAGATTGTCGAACCGCAAAAGGTAGAGGGAATTGCCTCGTGGTGATCGGGCGGGCGAGTTGTGTTCAACTGAAGATCACACTGGATTTCATTTGTCATTCCCGGAACGTCGGAGAAAATTCCCTTGTGCTTTCCGATGAGGCCGCGCAACTGCTGCTCCTGACTGGGACTTAGAGATGGCGCGATACGAACATGTTGATATGTTTCCTTCGGGACATAATTGAATTCCGGGATTTCGACGTCCTGATATTCGTCACGGAGTTCTACAACGGTCATTGCCACTTGTGTAGGTGTCTCTGCCGATTCAGCGCCACGGTCTTCATACTTTTTGAGCATATTGATATGGAAAATCTTTGCCATGTGACCCAGATCGCCAACATAATCAACAGCTCCCCGCCGTTGAGTAATCACAAACGGACCTTTCGACAGCATGGTAAATTTGTTTGAGTCTGTCGGCAGCAGAAGCAGTACCTTATCGCCCGCTTTTAGTCTGCGCTCCTGTGCTCGTGCGTTGTAATAGCGGGCATAACGTTCGGATGCCCGTTCAAGCTCTTCATGTGCGAGCTTGCACGTTTCTTCAAGCCTATTTCGTAAGTCGAAAACATACTGATATGTGGTCCTTATCTCTGGCTCGATTTCTTCTTTAACCCACAGTTCACGCAAAATTGTCAGTGGTCCCCTAACATGACGTCCATATAGTAGTTCGAACGGGGAAAATCCTAGGCTTTCTTGCGGCACCTCCCTGTATGCGAAGAGCAGGGGAGCAAGGTAACGGTCCCAGTCCCTTGGTCTTTCGGCGCACATCCGTCGCAACATCGTCTTCAACGTGCCGTTAAACTTTTCAACCAGCCCATTGGTCATTGGGTGATAAGGGGTGGTCGTCAATTGTCTCAGTGACAGCAATCTTGCTACCTCCTTCATTAGTTCTGAAGTGAAGTTCGACCCGCGGTCAGAAAGGATTTCCTCCGGAACTCCCACTCGGCTGAATATGTTGACCAGGGCTTCGGCCACTCTTTCAGTCTCAATACTAGGCAGCGGCACAGCTTCAGGGAAACGTGTTCCGTAGTCCATCAGCGTCAATATGTATCTATTCCCTCTTGTGGACGGTGGCTGCAAAGGACCAACGATGTCGATAGCCACACGCTTGAATGGTGTGTCTATCACCGGCATCTTCTGTAACGGTGCCTTGGCCGTCTTGCCGCGTGGGGTGGTGCGTTGGCAGATGTCGCAGCTAGCCACGAAGCGTTTTGCGTCGGCTTGAAGTCCCGGCCAGTAAAATTCCATCAGTACCCGGTCTGCTGTTTTACCGCTTCCCAGGTGTCCTGCCATCATACCAGCATGAGCCAGTTCGACCACTGAATTGCGGTACTTCTTGGGCACAACTAACTGTAACACCTCCTCTCGGCTCGAGTCTGCTGCGCATTTACGATACAGCCTGTTATCCTTTAGCACGTAGCTGGTTTTTCCACTGCCATTTCTTCGTGTTCTTCGTGTAATGCCTATTTCGGCGAAGCATTTTTGTAGAGTCGCGTCTTCCCGTTGGTCTCTTGAAAAATCATCTGAGTTTAGTGTAATCGCTAAGTCCGGAATTTTTAACTTCCGAAAGGAAGCCTCCGTCTTCTGGGCTTGCTGCCTGGTTACAACCGCGTGTACCTCAGCCTCTAAATCAGCAGCTTCCTCCCTAGTACATAGCCGTTCTTCCTCGCTGCTTATTTCTGATCGCTTGTCTTGGGGGCTCGTCTGTTTCGGAGCTATGTTCACGCCGTCCACAGTAGGAGTTTCTGTGGCCTTATCCCAGTGTAAATCAGGGTCTTCCGCACTCCGGCAACCCTCTATATTGCCAAGTACTAAATCATACATCGGGTTCTCCATGCAACGGGCCTTAATTTGCCCCGTGAAAAACGGAGTCTGAACAAAAATATCAGCTTCAGGGAGCATTCTCACTGTGTGGTCTACGAGGAAGACTGGGTGTACAGATCCGGTTAGTTCGTCGTCCCGCACCAAAGACCTCTTCACAATGACAGTATTACACCCGGTGTCCTTGAGAACCTTCACACTCTTGTCCCCGACTTTCCCTTCGGTTACTGGCAACCTGTTTACGCCATAGGCTTCCTTGTCTCTGTATACGGCTGTTTGGATTACCGGGATCTTCGCGCCGCTCTTTAGCTCCACGAACCCTTCCTGCACGCATAGTGACACCGACTCCTTCTGGGTTTCTTTTAGGGGGGGCCTAGGCTGCTCTTCGACTCGAGACCGGCAATTCCAAGTACTGTGTCCTAACCTGCCGCATCGTCTGCATCTGGGTGGTGGTGGCTTTCCGGTAGCGCTCCTACAATCTTGAGGTCGATGCCCAACCCGATTGCATAAATAGCAGTGTGGACGGTCCCTCTCTGTGTTGTCAATTCGTTTACTTCCGGCCTCATGCCTCTTCTCTACCACTGCTCTGCTTTCGCTTTTTGGCCCGGTCGCCTTCTTCCCAAAATTTTTCAAACTGTGCGCTTCCACGTATTGTTCCGCTCTTTTCATGAGTTCTTGTAGGGTTTCTCCCTTCCGTTCCCGCATATACAAGGTGAGTTTCTCTTAGCTGTGAGCTAGCAGCTGTTCCTTTAGTAACAGTTCTTTTACTTCATCATACCCCTTTTTTGTATGCGAGAGTTCAATCCAACGCTCCCAATAATTGTCTAAGCGCGCGACATATTGTGCGACTGTCTCGCCATCCTTCGGCATTGAGTTGCGGAACTTCTCTCGAAACCCATCTTCGGTCATCCTAAACCGTTGTAACAACGCGAGTTTCACTTTGTCGTAATTAACGCAGTCGTCTGGGGCCATTCTTCCATAAACCGCTAACGCTTCTCCCGTGAGACAAATACTGAGGGCACTTGCCCACTGATCTCGCGCCCATTTTTGGCCTTCTGCCACTTTCTCGAACCTGACCAGATAAGCATCTAAGTCGTCCTTCCGATCATCAAAATGAGGTAGCATTTTGTGAGGGCTTATCCCCTGGAATCGAACCGAGTCAATCGGACCGTGTCCCGTTCCTACGCCTTGGCTGTATTGTGTCTTGAGGAGGAGTAATTCTTTCTCCTTTTCAAGTTCTAACAGTTTCTTGCTTGATGCTTCTAGTTCTAGGCGTTTTAGCCTTTCTGCAGCTTCTGCCTCTTCCTTGCGTTTCTCGCGCTCCGCCAAAGGATCCTCGCGGAATCTGTCCCGCTCTAACTTGACCCACTCTAGGAGCTCCTTGCCGTCGAGGCCCAGGGTTTTTCCCATGGCGGTTAGTTTCTCAGTGACTTCTGTCTCCATTTCTGCAATTCGCACCCTTCACCCTTATTCCACAAAAACGGTAACTATTTTCGAAGTACACCCCTCCTCTACTCGGTTATCAGCATGAGCACTCTCAATTATGCACGTTTTCTCTCATGATAGGCAGGCTTCACGTTTTCCCTCCGTCTCGATGTGTGTGGACAGCCCGTCCTGTCGCGGACGCCAGTTTTATTTGTCACCGAAAGTTAGGATGCATCTAAAGGGGGTGGTCCCGCCATCGTATAAGGGTCGTTTCGCGATAGCACCAAGTGGGCTTTCACCTCCGTTTTAATCTCGGAGGGATGAGCGTTCTCCACCGGCAGTCGATATTGACCCTCACGGTTAGGAAATGCAACACCGCTAGGACAAACAGAAGAATTGGGCGGACTGTCCTATGTCCGAAGACACATGCTAAAGCAACACTGGATCAGACAGAGAGAAAAGTGTTCGAACAACAACATCAAATTTACTTATAACAACTAGTCATGTAAACAGATGCAACAGCTACAATTTAACCCGTCAACTAACAGATAAATCTGATGCAAGCTTCCGATAATAGGTAAAGTTTGTAAGAGAACAAGTGAAAGTCTTAGCTGTCGGATGGATGATGGCAGACGTGGACTGGTTGAACTTCAGGAAGTTGGCTTGCGATGCGATGGTCGAGTCCGAATTGGGTGAAGGCACAACACTTCACTTCACTTCACATAGGAAATATACACTTAGGACGATAGCTGCAATCTGGCGGGAAAACGGAACTGGTCCTGGCTCGTACGTTCGGGGTTACATTTCTGGCTGCCTCTCCACACAAAGACCACTATCCTTTTTATTCCCTCCTGTTCTTTTATTTTCTCTTTCTTTAAATCCCTCTCCCCTGACTTGTTCTGCTCGACCCTGAATACTAAAAAAAAAAAACATATACATACTTCTAATGGCTTTTAGCCCTTAGAGTTGTTTTTCCCCCTGTCCTTGGCATTTCCTGTTCATCTATGACCTCTTAATTGGAGACAGGTGCTTCTCCAGTTTGTTGCAGAAAACACGGCTCCCGTCGTCTAGACAGATGGGGAAGTAAAATACCTTCATGTTGAACAAGAGATGTTCATGTATTCGCTCATGTATTCGCTCACAGATTTTCGGTATTGTGTACAAAACAGCTATGCGGAAGCGCGTCCCTTTCATTCAACCCTTCAACGAGACAAAGTACTTAAGCTGTGCCAGCGTGACCAAAGCACAGCGGGGTGGACCTAGACAAAGCCAGGTGTGACCCTGAGGCCTGCCCAGGTGTCTTACGGGTTGGGGAAGACTGTTGGGAGAGGCGAAGTGAGACGGTCATCTTGGTTTTGTCACAAGCACAAAGACACTGAGTAGGCAATCATAATGACAATTTAGGGGACTGAAACCACTGTATCAACAAGGAGTTATTAAGTTTGACATATTTTCTAGCACAATAAAGTAGATGGCTTTGACACGTGTGCAAACCATTTTAGAAAAGTCATTACAAAATAAGGCAATGTTACACTAAATGGCATATAACCTGTACAATTAAATCAATGAAATGTGTTAATGAACTAGCGTTCTTGCTCTGGCCCATTATGGATCAAAGAACTGTCCTGAGCGGAAGAGTGAAAACACAGTAGAACTTTGGCTGTTTCAACAGTTTTCTGCTCTAGAAAGCTGACAAGTACTGTTCTATGCTCGTTTGGTGCATTCACAAATTTGTCTAAAATTAAATAAGCAGATGCAGCAGAACTGCGCCATGCTCTTTCAGGTACACAATAAGTAAACAAATTGTGTGATATTGACAACGAACAAAATGTAAAAACAGTTCCCTGCTCTGAACGATAAAGTTTATGTAGCATTTTACACATTCACACAAATATAACATATCATTAAATAGGTAAAGAAAGTTAGCTTGAATGAACGAGCATACTTTCTCAGGCACATTCCAAATAAGATAATGTTTTGTACCGAAAACAAAATCACAAAGGCAATGCAGAAGCCTCATTTTTCATACTGTTATGCGTCTTAAACGATAAGGCAAGATATTGTAAAATGGCCATGGCATAAACGTGAAGAAAAAGCTGCTACACTGTAAGATGACAGGCACCCATATCAGAAAACAACAAGAAAAGTCCCTAGGTAGACACATGCAGTCATTCGTATTTGATCGCATTTTGTTTTGTCACCTTGTGATGTTTCAGAAGGATTAATTTTTTCTGAAGTTTATTATCACACCATTTATCAAAAAAGAAATTTCCGTAGTTAAGACTACATTTGCATGGCACCAAAACGAAGCCCATCTAAACATTACTCCATGTTGCCATGAGTCTGATCATAATTCATGAACCAAGTAGTGGCAAAGATACCCAGAAAATGATGCCTTGTGGCACCTCTGCAGTTCTGCGCATAGCGAATTCAGCATGCCTTCACTCCATCCGTGCTTAGAGAGGGGTTGTGAGTAACTTACACAAACCTAGGGGGAAAGTGGTAATGAAAAAGTTTGCAGGGTAGCACCACAGAAAAGAGGGTTGCTGCATGCTGATCTGCATCAAATATATCTGTCGCCAATTACACCCCCCAATCTTACCCTCTCTCCTTTGCATTTTTTGTCGTTGTTGTTGTTCTGTGCTCCTGCAGTTACTTTGGCTCAGCTTGCGAACCTCCTCTTGTCGCATGGGGAGCAAAAGCATGCTCAATAGGTCAGATGGGGACATGTAGTTTTTCAGTTTTTTTTCCTAGCTTGTGATGATCGATATGCCTGAGTCAACGCCGAGTAATTTCATCAGGATTTCTCTTTCGAGCCATGGCACAGGGCCTTAAGTGGCCTTGACTGGGTAACTTACTGAGCTGCTTGCTCAAAGATCATCATGATAGAGCTCATAAGAAATGAAGCCCAGTACCTAAGGCCGTGGAGACATAATGGAGCGAAATACTGTTGGCCGCATGCCTTTGTTACAAATCTTTGACGTAGGTACTGGGACTGGGACTGTGTGTAGCTGCAGCAGTTCCTTCACGTTTCTGCTGAGACAGTTCTTGCTACCTCATGCAATTCCTTTCTTTTAAAATATGTAACAATCACATTAATGTTTATATAACATGTTGCTATGCCATCCTGCATATCACAAAAGTGGTAGTACAATATAGTGTATGCAGCTTATCAGCATGGCGAACGAGTGCAATGGAGAGCTCAGACAGACCAATGACAGAATACTCAGAACAGCTCACGACAACAACCATGACTCCTCTACCTTTCTGATGATAATTTTCAAGACAGGTACTTAGTATGTTCTCACTGCCAGCTCACAATAGCAGGAAATGTCTTGTGTTGCCATCAATTACCTGCACTAAATGTGTTTCTCATGAATTTGTCGCTACATTTCTGTGTTTTCCTGCACCCGTTCACGATGGTGAGCACAACAAGTACAATCTAGGTAAGAACCAACTTCATTGCTTTGAAGTCTTTTAGTTTTATGAACAAAGAGAGCGCCCTTGCTGCTGATCCACTCACATGGCTGCTCTTCGACTTCTCATGTATTTTGTAGACAGTTTGATGCCCAGGAAATATCTGCAATGTGCAAAGGTGCTCTTAGGACACTTAACAGAATGATGCCATGATTGCACAAAACAATCAACCCTATGTTAGTCTCTCACAAGTCATGAAAACGCAAAGAAATTTAAAGTATTTTTTGCTGTTAAAATAATAGTGATTAGCTGCGCTTCGGTTTGAACTACCCTTTGCAGAGTAAGGGTACCTACCACTCAAATACAAGAAAAGTAGTTTAATTAGTAGCTGAGCTACAAGTAGTTTAATTGCTTCTCATTACTAGGCGAGTCACACTGTGTTCCAAAAGAAATAGCTTGACATGTATGAAAACATACAAAACACATCAAGAAGGAAGGAAATCATAATCCGCTGGTCAGCTGCCAGGAAGAATGCCACGGTTGCTTATTAGCTCCCTGCATAAGGTTCCTGATTTGCAATGCTATATGATCAGGTTCAAGCAGCATCTACAACAATTAGTGTGAAGTTTGACGTGCCACAGCTCCAATGAATTGAAACTATTTTTTTATCGGATATGTTGTCCATAATTGAAAAAGCTGAAAGCTGCTTAACAAAAAACATCACTTTTGCTCAATTCACACTTATTAGTGTTGTTGCCTTGAATGTGCACATAAAAGTGTGCTGATAATTCAAAGAAAAACTGCTAGCCTCTCGAGTATCAATTAGGTAATCGATTACAATTATTACACACAGCATTTGCACTTTCTTCAAAGCACAACGATGCACTACTCACATTCACTGACGGACACTTTCCTTTTTTGACGGTGTTTTCTCTCGCAGTGCTCTGAAGGTGCATGAAACGTCTCAAATGTCACCCTTTACTCAGGATGGTAGCAAGGAAATAAATAGCTGTTAATATTCATATGGTTGCCCCGGTGTTCCACACCGGCTACAGGCGTGGAGCGGCCCATTTCTTGCACTTGTACGTTTTTCTTCATTCTGCTTGAGGACAACACATATATTCTACTCAAGACGCTTGTAATACAACACTCACGCATCCAACAGTTTGCTAACGCCGCACAGGAAATGTGAACATCATAACTTTCGGGTTCTCATTCACGCCAGGCTCTTGTGAGCCATCAGTTGTGTAAGCTGATGCCGACAACGAATATCACGGTGAAGAGGAGCGGTTCGCTCTTGTGGGTATTGTTATCTAATAACGAACGAGACACCGATTGGGTCAAACGATAACATGCACCGTACCACATATTCTTGGCTCAACTCCGACTGCGCGGTCAGGTGCACGCACAATCATCCCACTGCCGTTACAGCAACTTGCCTTCAGGAACATGCTCAATAACGTACACATTCAAGCATACCCGCGTCAAGAATTGATATGCACCCCGATGCAGTCAGTTTGAGCATATCGCCGTGTCGTTTTATGCTCAACCACATGACTTCACTACGCGGCGAGTATAAATGGCATGCATTGGTGAAGTTAGGCCTAAACAGTTTCTGTTTGTACGACACGACAAACACTACTTGTCTCCGCACAGGCACACACTCTTAGTGGAACTTCTGTTCCGGTATCAAAAAGCTAGCACTGTGCACTTGCTACTGACCATGACAATGGGATTCAATTTCAACAAGAAAGCTGCTCACCTGAAGCCGAGAGATGCAGCTACGCAGCAGAGCGCCAACCGCCAACTTTCGAAACCGCAGTTCGTGAGCCCACGTTTGTGAGAGCACGGTCAACAGACGACGATTCCACGAATCTCACGCTCGTGTCGAAGCGGGAGAAAAAATATTTGATTCGATCGCATTTTTGCTGAACTGATTGCAATATGGCTGACAAACGTCGATCGTGCTCGCTGCAGTTCTTAAACAGAGTATGCTCTGTGAAATGGTTATACAGAAGAGTCTGTACCCATTTACAGGGAATTTCTCTGTTTTTTCTCCGTTATTTTACAGAAATTTTTTTCAGTGTATAAGGGCTCTCGATCTACATCCCGCGATGCGCTCTACAAGATAACCAACACACTACAAAACTACATCCAACAATGAAAAAATGGCTAGGAAGCAAGCGAGCTGGTGAAGATGATGCATAATGTAAAAAACCCCTTCTTTCACAAAGTGTCTCACAACTTGTTAGCCGTTGCGAAGAAGTTTCAAATCAACATCGTTTTCAAGAACAACTTCCGTCTTGACCGCCTCACGCCTTTCGCCAAACCTGAAGTTTTTTGCAAGAATCACCGGAATAAATTTGTCCCTTGTTCTTCAAACGTTGTTTACCAGATCCCCTTAGCTTGTGGTTTCTGTTATATTGGCCAGACAAAACGTTGCTTAAATGATCGTTTGAGAGAGCATTCTTTAAAAGTAAAAAATAAAGCCTCAAACTCTGAAATTGCAAAACATTTGGAAGAATGCTCAGATTGCTTCCCTCTATGGGATGAAACAATTGTAAAGGCATCCGAAGTGGACCCACACAGAAGACTGTTGAGAGAGACACTTTTCATAACTTCTTGTGGGAACTGTGTCAGCAAACCTTCCGTAATCTTCGGTCCGGCCTTGAACAGACTGCTCGTTCCCCCGAAATGACCTTCTATTTTGTTCTCAACTGGTGTTCCTTTCCCTTCTGTTTGTATATATTTCTGTTTTGTGAAGTAAAATTTTCAGCTGTGTTTGAGACTTCGTGTTGTGTCTGTCCCTTCGTGTTCCCTAGTCTCGGGGTTTTTTACATTATACATCCAACAGTTTTTGTGCGGGGCAACTGTAATGACCACTTTCATATAACCGACGAATGGCTGAACGAAGCAGTTCGAATGGTCACGATACATTCCTACGTCGTTCATTGCGGTCACACTACGATGCTGCACAATATATGTATCTCGTGTGACAAGCCTGGCAATCGCACGATGCGCACGGGCAGAAATACGGTCTTTTTTCTTTGAAGACCAGTCCTCTGCAGCCTGTAGGTATATGTTCAAATGACCACCAAGTCTCACGTTGTTGCGCAATCGCTCCCATTCCTGCACTTGTAGTAAAGGCAGCAAACGGGTCGACGTGAATGGCAGCTGAATGGCAGTTGTTGTTTCCATCGTTCAATAGTTCTCGGGATTACCTAGGACTACGATGAGCGTTTCGCTCATCGTAGCCGGCGGCCATAACTGGATTTCCTCGCAAACGGGAGTTGACGCCAGGGAAGTCAGAGAAAGCCTCAGCTTTCATCCAATCAGAAGTACGATTCTCTATCTACGTAGATGGAGCAGGTTTTTCCCATCTACGTCACAAAAATGGCTGCGCTCATGGCTTGTTTTGGTTTCTTTGATTAATTAATTTTCGTAATAGGAAGACAAAAGTGATAAACGAAGATGCGTTTCGGGGGTAGTTGGATGTGCTCGTTCTGAATGTCACAACCGTTCTAACACATCGGGAAATCGGCGTAGCTGACCTTCAAGCATCGATCGTGTTCACTCTATAAGCTTTAGTTTGTATAGACGATTGATGTTCCTTCACAGCAGAACTGGCAAACCCAAAAGGAAT
This sequence comes from Ornithodoros turicata, assembly GCF_037126465.1. NCBI lineage: Eukaryota > Metazoa > Arthropoda > Arachnida > Ixodida > Argasidae > Ornithodoros > Ornithodoros turicata. The sequence goes on along the minus strand of NW_026999445.1, from coordinate 209,166 downwards.
GGGAAATCATCGAAGGAACGAAACGATATGGGATATCGGATGCAGATCGATATCGGGTCGATGTTCGAGAAAAATTGGGTAAATACGGCAAATAAAAACAGGCGGAATAGGCGGTATACGGTGTTTAAGAGTATGGCGTACTTCTTTTACCTAGCCTAACAGGTTACCCTGTTCATATACTGGCGTCAACTTACACTTAGCCTGGATTTTTGCAAATATTTGATAAAGGCCTCGAAGCTCTTCCATGCAACTGTACTTTTTGCTACGTTCCTGGGGGTCACCTGCCCACCAATTTTGACCACATCATAACGTTTGCTGCCATCTGTGCGTCAACGCTCTCGGTCGCTGTCCCAGTGCAAATCCCTTGGTGACCCCCAAAAGGAGCGCAATTTAATGTACAGTTGGCACACTAAACCGAGTAATAGCTTGCTTGACCAGCTTATCGTCTCACAGTGTGATTGCTGGCATCAAGGGTCTTCGAGTGGTGGACTGCTCAATCATGCCTAATATAGTCTCGGGAAACACCAATGTGCCCGCCATGATGATTGGAGCCAAGGGAGCCGCTATGATATTGCAAGACCACGGACTCTACGACCCAAACTCTATGTAATCTTAGCAGTAACTCAAAATAAAGTGAAGAATGTCGCAGCATTGTCTTCCAGTGAAAACGGTTATGAGAATGTTGTGAGCACGCGAAATGTAAGAACTCGCTGAAGGAGCTATATTTAATATGGAAGCACCTCTCCAACTATGTGATATGGATAGACCGCTACCTGCCGTCGAGATGCCAATAGTAGGTACACTTAACTTAGGTAGGTATATGAATTAGAACGAACTAGTAACGCTTAGAAACATAGAAAAAAAGATATTTGAACGAGACTCTCGTGTAACAGTCTACACTCCATCACTTCATCATCACCTGATGACGTGTAGACTGCTACACGAAAGTCTCGTTCAAACAATTTTTTATATGTTTCTAACCTTACTTGTTCCTTCTAACTCACGATCTGGTCGCTTGACATTGTTCATGTTCCTGCTGCAACTTAGGTACACTCTTAAAAATGAACTTCCCACATAGCACGCTCCTAGCCAACCATAATCCCGAATGACAACGTTCTTGCTCTAGATTTGTTGAAAACGGAAGGCGGAGCCTATGTTGTGCACATTATGCATGGCACAGAATAGGCTCCGCCTCCCGTTTTCAACAAATCAGGGGCGAGAACGTTGTCATTCGGGATGATGGTTGGCTAGGAGCGTGCTATGTGGTGAAGTTCATTTCTAAGAGTTTAGGTATAGGTAAATTATGTTCAATATATTAAATAACCTTACAGACATTTTCTCCTTGGAAAAAAAAAGAAAAAATCGAGAGGCAGCAGCATCAACAACTAAAACTTTATTTCTGGGTTCATCGCCACAGGCGATACTCTACCCGATTGCCGGTGGGAATGTGGGGAATAAAATAACGAGCCCCTTCACAATAACGATCGAAGTCCGATGGTGCCCAGAAATGTCAGAAGAGCTTTGAGCGCAGAGCGTTGCTGGGCTGGATTAGGCAGCATCAGTCCTCTTCTAGTCACCCATGTACATAGCATTAGATACTATTTTGTTCCAAGAACAATATACAGCGGAGTGTCCCCGCGGGAACTCACTCCCGCGGGAAACCTTCTATAGGGTATCTCAGTTAAATCCCCGAGCTAAGTAGTTCACGAACCGGAGGACCAATCGAAGAACTTTCTTTTTTACAAGTACCTGTCCAATACCGCCTACAAGCTGCGCACCGTGGGAAAGAGCGGGAGGCGCTCATTATTTAAATGAAAATTCAAACGAGTTTCGAGAAGAAACATAACTTCTAGAGCAGGGCGCTGTCGGCATTAAAATGGGTTCGTCACCTTTTCGAACCTTCAGTGGACACCTTTTAGAGAAAAATCTGCCACGGGAGCGAGTCATTTCTAGCAGTAATTAATTGGTTTCAGTTTACATATTTGTATCGCGGCTGGTCGCGGCGAAGCGCAAAAGGACGTAATTCATTGGCGGATAAGGGAGTGGAAGCGAGTGCTGTATGTCTTGCAACGTTCAGAAAACGTAAAGATCGCACCCCGGCTCATGAACAAAGCGGTGTTGTATAAAATGTTGAGTGCATAGACTGTGATGCAACCTACATTGGCGAGATAGACAAAAGACGTGGGCCAAGACTAAAAGAGCACACAGGGGACGTTGCCAGGGATACTATTGCTACTCCAACCAGAACTGAATTAGGCTACTATTCTTTGCCTAAGGGGCGCTAGAAATTTCTTAGAGTCCTGGTTCATCAGGCGTGACGCATCAGCCTGTAATACGTACAAACCGTGGCCCCCTATCGGATGTGTATGACCCTCCGCAACGCCCCATTGAGCCCATATTAGGAAAATTCACACAACACTGGGCACACGGCCAATGAGAATGCAGCGATTGCTTCCCACATCGTCCAATCAGAAGTCTTTCCGTCCGGCTCGCAGCCGGACCGGTTCTGGCTCTTGTTGACTTCTGCATTCCATACTGGTCCGTACCGGCTACCCCTGACCTCAAAATCTATTAGCTTTCATGCACGCTGTAAAGTTATTCAGTGATTCCAAAGCAATTGTGAAAAGTGTTGTAGTGAACAGAAATTTATCTGAGCCATATATTGGCACAATCGGCAGCTTGACGCGCTTACATGCATTTGGCGTACTGAGTCCATTGCGTAGCGCTGCCTGGCACACTGCAACACAGTTCAAACTTGCCAAATACGCATATCGACACAGCCTATTCCCAACAACGAATAACTGTCACATACTTGCGCACCATATCTCTTGATCATCATGTCCTTGCGTGCTATACGTGAAACATAAAATGATGCTGCTTCATGAATCTATTTTCTTGTCACCGCTATGCAATTCTGATAGAGCTCGAACGTGTTCATCGAGCCAGAATTCACTACAGCACTTCAGTTCGAAATCCGATTGGCTGTCCGTAGACCGATGCTTGTGTCAAGAAACAATACAACACGATCAACGACACCATCATACACGGAGAGACGGCGACCACTTGCCTCCCAACCAAAGATACCGCCGCCTGGCGTCCACCGTTCAAATTTCAAATGAAACCGCCGAGAGAGTACGCAGCACGCAGGCGAGGAAGCGCCGTTTTGAAATTCCGGCAACCATATCCGAACACATGTGGCGTCCGACCAATGGAGAGGCACGGATTGCTCCATGCGCAGTAACACGCACTTTGATACAGATTTTGCGACTGCTGTGGCGGGCTGTCTAATGTGCCCGTCTTTGGCCTCTGTTGTACTGATGACGCCACTCGGATCGGCGGCAAAACGTTTACACTATTTGTTTTTGATCGTTGTGTTAAGCCGGCTTTTAGAATATGTTTTCAAATAAAGTTGTTTTTACAAAGCTTCCCAAGCTTCGTAAGCTTCGCAAGCTTCGTAAGCAAGAGTTTTTAGAGAAACACAAAGCGAGGCAATCCCAATGAAAATAATAGGAAAATACGCATCCACGCAATTATTCCCCGTGGCACGAATTCGGGTTGTGTGAGTGCATCAATTTATGACCGAAAGAGTATTCGCAAAGATGCGTAGTTTAGCATTCCACATGCGAGGGCCATCATTTAATTTTCACGAAATTACCCACACATCTTCCAAATGCCGTGCCTTTTTGTGCGTTGTGGGGGTCCGACCAATTACAAACATACGATATTTCATTATTTGGCCCTGAAATACAACATAAAAACGAAAGCTGGTGTGTCCCTGCATACCACAGCTAAACCTATAACCCGATTTTGACTGCCAGAATTTTGAAAAGTACAAAATCCGAAACCGAAAAACCCTCCCTCATGAACCAGCTCCCATCGCTTAGCGGCTATTACGATCGCCGTCCATGCCAATGATGGGAAGTTTTCTTCTGATTGCCATGTTAACGCCAGGAAGCAACTGTGGCTGTGAGTGGCGTACAGATGTAGACAGATACGAGAGGACAGTAGGGAGAAGTAGGAGACAGGCGGGTTTGCATGCGCCCTGGGCCTACTTGAAGGGAAAGTGTGAACATTCACTTGGAAAGTCTTCGGAAAACCCGGGGAAAAGTTTCCTTTTTTTTTGTGGGGGTGGGGGTGGGGGTGCGCTTAAAATGAAGAATGTTGAGTGGTTGCGACACCACAGCCGGTGGTAGGATTCGGACCCATATCCTCCCAGTCTTCAGCACGACGAGCGAGCGGACACATTACCTGCTCCGCGATGCCCCTGGTGAATCTCGAAAGCGACCCACGCACCAAACAGACATCGGCTGCGCAGCCTAATCTTTCCTCAGGGATTTCCTCAGAAGCTGAAATGCTGAGCCCCCCCAAGCAGCTCCATACGTGAGACTTTTGCTTTAACCTAGCTTCAATGGACCGGAAGCTTCAACTTTTTTGGAACTTGTAACTTTTGGAATGGCTCCTGATGAAGTCTGCCCAGGGCACGTTATTCGACCTCCACCCCAACCCCAAGAAACGTATCGCCGGATCGGCTGCTCGACTACTCGGCAATAACAGTCACAGATTCCAAACACAACTTGACATGACAACCTTTCCATAAACACTCTTAAACAAATATGTTACATTATAGCTCCAACGCTTGCTAACATTATTAACTATTCATTTGAAGCCGGGATATTTCCAGACCAACTCAAAATAGCCAAAATAAACCCCATTTATAAGAAAGGAGACAGAACAAAACCTGAAAACTACAGGCCTATCGCCATCCTGCCAGCGATATCCAAGGTATTCGAAAAACTAATTCTCAACCGACTGGAAAAATTATTTACATCAAGAAATCCATTATCAAAAACACAATATGGTTTTACTAAGGGAAAATCCACAGAACTAGCCTTACTTAACGTCAGTGAAAATATAAAACGAAATATAGAAATTAACTGCCTTTCCTTAGGAATATTCATTGACCTCACCAAAGCATTTGATCTGCTTGACCACTCCATCTTACTTCAGAAACTGTCCAAATACGGCGTGAGAGGCACACCCCTTAATCTTCTAAAAAGTTACCTATCCAATCGCAAACAATACGTTACACTAGGTAAAGGAAAATCAGAACCAAGCGAGATTAACTGTGGCGTCCCCCAGGGATCCATTTTAGGTCCATTCCTCTTCCTAGTTTACATCAATGATCTACCTAACTTTCTTGGATGTAAAGCCATCATCTACGCAGATGACATCAACCTGTTCTTGACAAGCAAAGATATAACACACTTATATGAACTAGGTAACACAGCTCTCCAAAAATTATCACACTGGATTTCGACCAATCGACTAGTCATTAACTTAAAAAAATCTAATTACATTATTTTTAAACCAAAAAACAAACCACTACACACAACATTCAATCTGAAGATATTCAACAAAGCACTACAGAAAGTTAACGATTCCAAATTTCTCGGCATCATATTTGAACATGACCTCTCATGGAAAAAGCATATTAACTCTATCTGTCAGAAGATCAGGGCATGCATCCCCATTCTATATCGTTTGAGATACATATTTAACACTAAGACGTTACTAGTGATCTATAACTCATTTGTACACTCTCACATATCATACGGCATAACAATTTATGGACTAACATATAAAACATCTATACGGCCTGTCGAAACCATCGTAGATAATGCCTTGCGAATCATACTGTTTCTTAACAGACATCACCCCATAGCATTCGCCTATGATACTCTTCAAATATTAACTATGGAGAAATATATTGCGTTCAGATCACTTCAATTAGCATATAAAATTATAAATGACCTAGTTGCAATAGACTCCATAACACTAACACCTCTGCAACCAATTGTACGTACAAGAAGCACATCAACACAAACGTTACACGTTCCCCCTATACGTACCAATTATGGATGCTTCTCCTTTGCCTACAACACTTCCCGTCTTTGGAACTCACTACCACCTGATATTCGGTTGGTAAGTACGTTTGGATGTTTCAAAAAAAAGTTAAAGGACCACCTTCTATACAAAGCGCACCAGTAACAGCAACAGATATTTCGCTTGTACAGCAGCATGTTTTTCATCCCAACACATTTGTTTACCACATTTGCTCTCCATGCACCAACACCAATAAATTGCTCCGCATCTATGAATATATTCCTTGACGAATATATATATTTTTTTTCTCCTTTCTTTTTCTTTTTGTCGTCCCATTGTTTGTCATCCCATGTTGATGCATTTCTGATAACCTCTGAACTGCCATATAGTCCACCTTCTCGTATATTATACATAATTTATTGCATTTTTTGTATAACCTTTTATATCAATGTATATAGAGCTGATAAATTCACATTGTAACTAACACGGGGTCCCATACTAGCTTGCTAGGGACCCCCGTCTGCATATTATGATTTGTATTACCTGCGATAACAATAAAGGTTTCACAACAACAACAACAACTTCCAAAACGATTCTTCCTATCCCCCACTTGAAAATCCTATCTATGTGGCGAACATTTCGTGCTGGTCGGTGAGGTTATTATGCTTCTTAATCAGGAGATGAGTAAAATATTGTGTGTGAACTTCAATGCCACGTTTACAAGCTTGGTCAAGGTAGTTTAAATCTAGTTTCCAATTTTCGGAAAGCAGCAATCTTTGCATGTGTAAGGAGAGTAGGGCAGAGAGCGATATATTTGTTTCGCTGATATGACCCCTCTGCATAAAGTGAACGTCTGTCCATCCTCACGCTGTTGCAATAGGTACTACTTGGTTCACCCCATCAGATATTGTCATGAGCTGTTCGTCACATTTCACACTTTGAGCTGCATTGGAAGCTCGATTCGGTGTAGGCTCACTTAGTAGTCGTATTACACACGCTAGAACACGTGAAAGGTGGTGACATGCAAGTGATTGACGCGAAACGTGACGTACGTCACGTTTCACATCAATCACTTGCATGTCACCACCTTTCAAAATTTCCGCTATCACCTTTGTACCTTTGCGCTATCAGCTACGTCCAAACTGAGTTTGGATATGAATACGAGTGGAAAGTCATTGCCTTGTTTCTCTCACAAAAGGTTAGCGTCGCACATTACGTATTACAGTATACTGTACAGATGGGTACGTGTACGTGGGATGTACGTATTAGAGTATACTGTACAACTCCCCATTTATTTTCCTTGAAGGAATTCCCCGTGACCTTCGTCGTGCGCTCCATTGCTTCACTCGGTCGTAACACAATGCCCTTGGCATTTACGACGATTGCCACAGCAAAACACACAAACACACGGAGAAGCACAGGAGTGATTTTTTTGTGAAAAATATGACTGACGACAGAGTTCGCTATGCGTTGTGGTAATAACGTTGATTTATTTCCTAAGTACCATGTTTTGTTTCCTATCTTTCTCAATGCTTTATGCTGTGAGAAGAGGAACGAGATAGAATCCTATTGTAATAGTTAGAATAAGTATCAGCATGGCATAGCAGGGACGCGTTGTAAAACGAAAACGGGAGGGTGCAGGCACTGTCCAGTTTAAGTACCGGCCATCGGTTTAAGTACCGGCACTTATATTCGCACCAGATAATTTTGGAATTAATGCAGGTAGTGTTCCATGAGTTCGATGACAAGTCTTCAACGCAGTTGGTAGATATTACTTTGTGTGCTTTGAAGTTGGCGCAGGTAGAGCAACGTACCGGGCCTTAAATTCACCCATGTGAACGTTCTTGTCCCGATGATACACCTGCGCAAATAACACGATGACGGTTAAGAGATACATCAAAAAGTCCGCCGCGCAAAGCCGTGTGATACATATACAGGGTGTTACCCTATAAAAGTCTACCCGTGCCGCCATGCCGTACTCGCCAATTACTCAATGCAGGTGGCACATTGTGCGATCTTCATATAAAGCTCATAAGGACATTTAATCTTGGTGAATCCCGTAGTCAAAACAATCAAGATGGCGGCGTTGAGAAGAGCACTTGCCATGCTGCTCCCCAGATGACGACGTGTCGCATATCCTGCCAGCCGGATGGAACTGCAGTTTCCATTTCGCTTTCGTGTAACTGTCGTACTTTGCTCAGAAGTAAGCAACGTGAGCTACAAAAAATGCCGACATACTCAGCAGACGACCGTCAAAAGGGATGTCGTCTGCTTACTGAGAGGCGCCATCTTGGCTGTTTTGCCTACAGGAACCTCAGGTTTTGCGCTATAACTTTGCGTAACGGTGCTCAATCACTTCGATATTTGCCATGGATGAATGTCCTTATGAGGTTTATACGTAGACAACACATTGTACCGCCTGCATTGAGTAATTGGCGAGCACGGCATGCCGACGCGGGTAGACTTTTATAGGGCAACACCCTGTACATCGCATACACCAGCATGCTTTTCCGTACTTTTGTGACTCATGGTCACCTTAAAATGAACCCCTGGTGTGATTTTTGGTGCTTGTAGGGTTACTTACATAAGGTCACTCACAGCAGCAGTCAACTGCCGTCAGCACAAAGTGCACGCGACAAACCGAGAATGCCGAAGGAAAAAGCGACACGAGCTGTCCGGTGCAGGATATGGGTATTCGGAGGCGTGTTTTCAACAGATGGAAGTATCCTTTATTGCAAAGCCTGTCAGATACGGGTTTCCGGAGAGAGAAGTTGAGAGATACCTCTGTGGAAACTCACGAACAGTGAGCTTCACAATTTCTTGGAGAAGCACACCAAGCAATGTGTGCCCGACCAGTCAACGCTCCGTAAAAGGTATATCAGAGACTGCTATGAAGAGACTCTTGCAAAAATCGGAGAAGAAATCGGCGAGAATTATGTATGGGTGTCCGTCGACGAAACAACTAATAGCACCGGCTGTTATGTGGCAAATTTTATCGTTGGGAGTTTGAAGGCCGAGAAAGCTGGCCGTCCAATCCTGCTCAACACAGTGGAACTGGAGAAGGTGAACCACTCAACTATCGCGCGTTTTTCTACTTCGTCTTTGGAACTGCTGCGGCCTGGCAACATACAGAGAAGGTTCTTCTCTTCATGACAGATGGAGCGTCATACATGTGCAAAGCAGCAAAAGGACTAGTAGTTTTATATTTCAAAATGATTCCTGTGACGTGCGTTGTTCACGCTGTACACCGTGTCGCCGATGAAATTCGCTTGGCTTTTCCTGAAGTGGATTCGTTGGTGTCGAATACAAAAAAGTTTTTCTCAAGGCTTCTTCCAGAATGGGCATCTCCAGAGAGCATGCACCGGACATTCTCCTGCCGCCACAACCTGTCCTAACACGATGGGGAACATGGATCAATGCAGCCATATACTACGCTCTCCATTTTAATGCAGTAAAGCGAGTGGTAGAGCCGGTGCAAGTCGATGCTGTGTCTCTGAAGTGTGCAAGAGACTGCTTTAACAATGTAGAAGTTGAAAGGGACCTCGCAGATATTAACGCAAATTTATGTTATGTGACGGCATGCATGAAGAAGGTGGAAAAAGCTGGCGTTCCTCTGAGCGAATGTGTAAAAACTGTCCAACGTGTCTGCTCTGCGCTCCAATACCTGAAACGGAAAGGCTCTAGAGCCACTGTAAAGATGGAAGCACTTATTCAGAAGAACCGGCATCTGTCCACACTGCTCAACATTGGAGAGGTTCTAAACGGGAGCAACACGCCATACCAGGTCAAGACCTAAGCCCGCACGAGATTTCCTGTTTAAAGTTTGCCCCCGTGACGTCGTGTGACGTAGAAATAAGCTTCACCCAATACAGGGCTCTCTCAAGGGCAAGCAGGTGCACTTTCAAGTTCAAGAACCTGCGAATGACTTTTATTGTGGCATGCTACAAGGAAAGTGATTTTCCGGAAGAACTGGATCAATCAAGATACCACAATCCAGTAGCCATCTAGGCGGTCGGCGCGTTCGTTTACGATTGTGACGTCGAACGTCTTGCAATGGAGTTGCAAATCGTGTGTCACTTGTTAAGCTTGGTTGCTCCGGTGAAGGCTAATCCTACTCACCCTCTTGATACAGCTCACTGAGGTTAAAGTCATGTTCGGAATGAGAGGGTTTGCGATAGGGTTTGATCTGCATAGCCGTCGCTAGCTTCCTTTCGGTAGCCCCATTCGGTAGCGGTCGTTCTATGTTGTAAGCGTTATGGGCATTGTTCTTGATGGCATAAGGTCCGTCAAAAAGGGCTCCTAATTTCCCATCTCTGATTCCGTTGGAGAAGAGCACTTCATCACCGATTTGTCTGGAATCTAATCTTGGTTTCAAACCCTCGAAATACTTCGTAAGCTTGCAAGGCTATAGTGCCTATTTTGCTGTTTTTAGAGCCTAAATACCTGCCTATTATGACCCCATGCCACCATATCAGCACTGCACAGGTATTAATGCTGGTAGTACACTAACAGCTGTCCAGTGCTGGTAAGACGGCGATAAGCGCTTATAAACACATATTCGACGTACAGCCAAAGCGCTTCGGTTACTTTTCTTTCTTATCTGGCTAATTGGTTTGGTTAACTTAACTGTGTTACATGTGCCACCCCAATGTAATGCCCTCTTACGGCTATTGGGGTGTTTATATAAATAAATACATTTTGTAAATACTGCGGGGGTCGAGCACGATAAGCAAAACGCATGCAAGCACTACCAGGAACTCGCGTGATCTAACTGGTACTCAGCAGAAAAACAGGACAAGACATAGTACAGTGAGCTTCTCTGAGTACTTATGATGCGGCTACGGGAGTGTACCTGGTCGAAGTGCTCGGGACTGTGATGACATTTATAGAGGGAGTATGCCTGTGGGGAGTAGAAGCAGCTGACGCGTTTTGAATGACACGACTATATTGGAGTTACGTTAGATCTCAGGACAAAACAGAACATCATAAGTTCAGCCGTAAGGACAGAAAGCCAATTTTAAAGTGTTTCTGATAAAATAGAGATGTTCAGCTTCCTCACTGTCCTCAAGGAGACCGCAATCTCCTCATACCGCCATGCACAACCCCGAGCGTGAGATTAGTGCACATACTAATAAGAAAGCGTATACATACAACGTAAAGAATGTTCCCGGTCGTCTTGACTGGTTTTGGGATTGTGAGACCACAGACAATCAGTAGCATCGAAGCGCCTGAACTGCCACCGTTGAACAGTCGAATGCTTTCTATCGTGCACTGCTCTGCCTGTGTTAACTTCACTTTCTCGAAGTGCTGCATGGAAGAATTGCGAGATACGATATTGCACGTGTATAAGACAAAGACTGCAGGCTAACTGGTGCAGCATGACGATCTCGAATTGTTTTCGTTGATCCCTGAAGTATGTAGTCAAAATTGTTTGTGTACCCCGAAGACAGATAATCGTCGTCATCTCTAAAAGTAGAGTATTACTAGCGTAACGGTGCAGTATAAGAACTATACAAATTACGTTGAAGCAAAAGCCTTATTTCGGGAGTCTCCTTCCATCGGTACAAGAACAGTCCCTGGTCGAGATATTGGCGTTTCCTATCTGAGGCTTTTGATTCAATATACAGGGTGCTTCTTGTTATCTTAAACAAAACTTTATAGAAAAGGGATTTGCCTTATGGGGCTTTTACTTTTGTCATTGGACTTCTCGACGGAGCTGCTTCAAGGCAACCCTATTTTTATCTCAGATAGGTGACAAATTAACTCATATATTCTCATCAACTTTTCAATTATTGACTCTAGGGTCCACACTGCAATTGCGATAGTAAAGCCTGATCTCCACATCGTCCGCTCGAACTGCTGATGAAGCCCAAAAGTAATCGCAGCGCGCGCCACAGACCTAAGTATTTTAGCTCTGCCGTCTGCTGCAAAGCGCAGGTGATCGGCAAAAGAGCGACAGTGACGCCGACATAATCGCACAGACTGAAGTATACTCTTTAGATTAGGCTTTAATATCTCAATAGACAGACTTCAGTGTAATCTGTTTCACACCTGCTGCTTCTGCGCAAACTTGGTGCACTGATAATTGATTCTAATGTATGAACTGGGCTTCATTCCTTTTTACCTGGTCACAGTCAGTACATCACAGTTAATGATACAGATTCGAACATTGCCGCTGTTTTGTCCAGTGTGACCCAGGGCTCTGTTCTTGGCCCCTTACTTTTCTTAATATATATTAACGACCTACCACAGTGCCTTTCATCCTCGACAATTCGATTATTTGCTGACGATGGCGTTGTTTACAAAGAGATTTCATGTGATGCTGATACCGTACTCCTTCAGACATACCTTAATAATATACTAACATGGTGTAACACGTGGGTTATGGAGCTTAATATTAACAAATGTATGCACATTCACGATCTCACGAAACGCGGAACGTCACCACTCTTGCGCACTGGACAACATTACATTAGAAAGAGCTCCGAATTATAAATATCTAGGCGTGTTCATTTCATCAGACTTGCCTCGTAAAACTCACACTGACTTTATATCTAGCGACGCGAACCGTTCGCTAGGTTACATTCGACGTAACTTTCATCACGCACCTTCTTACTTCAAGCTAACCCTGTATAAATCCATCGTTCGACCTACACTCTTAAAAATGAACTTCACCGCATAGCACGCTCCTAGCAAACCATCATCTCGAATGATATCGTTATCTTCCCTGATTTGTTGAAAATGGGAGGCGTACGCCTTTTTGTGACACTTATGCTGTTCATAATTGTCACAAAAAAGGCGTACGCCCCCCGTTTTCAACAAATCAGGGAAGATAACGATATCATTCGAGATGATGGTTGGCAAGGAGCGTGCTATGCGGTGAAGTTCATTTTTAAGAGTGTAAGCTCCAGTACGCAGCTTCCGTCTGGGATCCAGGTCAGGTAATGCTAATTAACGCTCTCGAAACCATCCAAAACAGAGCTGCGCGTTTCATCCTCGGGAACTATCAACGTACTGCAAGTGTCACTTCTATGAAAATTAACCTTCAGCTAACCGATCTTGCGGTACGCCGAAATATTTATCGGCTGTGCCTCTTTCACAAATTCTATTATCACAACGAATCGCTGTGAACTAACTTTATCTGTCCTGCCACATACATCTCCCTCCGCACCAATCATCGCCAAAAAGTGCACATACCTATTTCGCATACTGCATGCTTCGCCAATTCCTTTGCTCTTCGTACAAGCCAGAATTGGAGCCACCTTCCCTGTTGTCTCACATCGATTTAATCCATTAATCTATTTAAAACCGCTGTCTGTGTTTGTTACCCAAGTGTGAAATTTCCTAACACAGTATGTTCTTATTTCTATCATATTTCTGTATTACTATCTTGTTGTTGTAACGTTTTTGCAATCCACTCCCCTCTGTAACGCTTCTTGCGCTGAGGGTAAATAAATAAATGTGTCTGTGATTTTTGCTCCACGGCACTGGGGTCTTAGCGCTTTTAACCTCAATGGATCTCTCCCTCTTTACAAACAAATGAGGTCAGATGGTACAACAGCGCCGCAAACTTATTAGACTGGAACTACAAAAACAAAAGTGAATGAGTCAAAAGAAAGCCATGGTTCAATATAGAACAGAGACTGGTCTTCTGCGCACCGTCCTCTTCATTGGCATGGTAATTAAAGGGTCAAGTATGACGTATTAAAGGTCTATGCGAATTTTGAGTCAACAGAATTACCATGTCAATGATGAGGACTGTGCCCAGAAGACAAACATACAGTCTCTGTTCGAAATATCGTCGGCTCTCGTCCTGAGACAATTCTCTTCGTACTTCCTTGCCCGTTCGTTGGATTTCTAGCCGTCTACGGTTAAATATCGTTTTCCATATTGTACTGTTTTTGTGCAATTCCTTGCATACTGTTAGTTGTATGGCCTTGTTGTGCTCCATTCTATCGGCAATCCTATCTTTTCGGTAGCCCTTTCTAAAGATGGCTAGCGGGCTTTTCTATCTTCAAGAGCCTGAAGGTCACGAGTTTCTCTCGGAGTGCATTGGGTCTCTATACAAAGCAAGCACGAACTAAGTCGTAACTAGAGTCACTAAATAAGCTTCGCTTCAGAGTATCGACACTGAGGTCCAAGGGAGAGCAGGAGCGCCATCTTGTTTCCGCAACGCACCGGTACTGTCCCCGGTTGAGGATCAAAGACGGCTAACATAATGCTCGATGTGGGATAGAGAAGCGTGCAATTATTCTTGTACGATAATCCATGTATTGTGAACCAGAGCCTCCCGAGGGTGTCAAGGTGAGCTCAAGGCCGTCAACGTTGATAAGCTGCTTGCAAGAGGAACATTTCACCCGCGCACGATAGATGACATCGTGAGCTAAAGTGCACCAATGTGCGCGTGCGCATGAATAGCGTCACTAGCGTGGCGCGGAAACAAGATGGTGCATGCTCGCTCTTGAAACTCAGTGTCGATACTTTGAAGCGTAGCTTATTTAGTGACTCTAGTCGTAACAACAAAACCACATTCCGCACAGGATTACGACGTTGACCTTCCAGATGCGACGAACCCTTAGGTCGAGCATTCTTTTCTTCCCGTGGTGGACTGGGAATGGGAATGAACACAGGAAAGCAACTAAAAACGTGACCTCATTTGTGTGTACCACTAATGCAAAGAAGCGACCCTTGACCTTCTTGAAGGAATACGGCTTTGTGAAACAGCGGTGTTCTCCGCCCGCGTTGTTTCGGTTTCACTATGGCTACCAACGTCATGAATACGTCACGGTGATGTTTCATCGGCAGAGGGCTATTGCAATGTGCTCTCTAAACTTAATAGAAAAGTCGATCAACATGTCTGTTAATTAGTCCCCTAACTGAGAAAAAACGGTTCGCTAGTAGCAGGCCCGTCGACTGATCCAATGACAAAAGTAAAAGGGTCCTAAGCAACTCCCGTTTTTATGAAAATTTGTTGCAGATAAAAAGAAACGCCCTGTATCTTCACCGAACCGCACGATCCGGTTCTTCAAGTTTTCGAAGTTCCCCTAAACACAGTTATGTGTTTTACAATAAATTTGACCTGATCTGTTCTGCAAGGACTCCTACGTAACAGCCGATGTGCACGGCTTCAACAACAAGGCTTATGAACAATGATGCTCGGACTTTAGGAGAAGGCGCGCGATAGTGTCGCTCACGTTGGAATACGATCTTACCGTGCACCGTACGCGTCAATGCGAACGGAGTCTTTCTGCTAGACCTCCTAATTGCTGGGCTTATTGCCGCACACAAAGGCAGAAAGGCACGCAGATTACCTCACTAATCTTTAACGAGGAGACTTCTTACAGAAGCGAGACAGCAGAATGGGCGAGGACCCTCGTTGAAAGATATTCCATCTTTAAAACTTCCTGGAACGCGCACACGCCTCAATAGTCATCGCCGAATTTCGATATGCAAATGAGCCGAAACTGAAACCTCGGCGAGCGAGAGCGCCGGGAGAACAGTGCTGATTACATGTCAGAGGACCACTTTTCTTCGAAGGTAACTGGAGATTTGCTGATGTGCTGGCAGGATCAACAGCTTTGCGCTCCAGATAAGCCTCCGTCGGCGTATGTGTATGCAGTCGTGCCGCTCGTTGGTCGTTCTCAAGGTCGTGCTGGGGACTGGTAGGTGACGGGTTCGAATCCTACCACCGGCTGTGCTGTCTGAGGTTTTCCCTGTGTTTTACAAAGGCTTTCCAGACGAATGTTGGCACAGTTCCCCGATGCCGAGCCAGGACGTATACCAACACCTTCCACGTCCTCCACTTCTTCCTGGTGCACACTCTGTGTTTCTACGTGTGTGCGCCGCTCATAGTCACAGTTGCTTCGCGGCGCTAACACGGAACTAAAAAAAAAACATGCGTTCGTGAGGCGCACAGTATTGCTGTCGTCTCATTTGCATAGCGAAATTCGGCGATGGTTATTTAACTGCACGCGCTCGTTTCAGGATTTTCAAAAGATAGAATACATTTCAACGAGTATTGTCTCCCGTTCCGCTGTATTGATGTTGCCCAAAATTCCTTGATTAAAGATTTAGTCATGATTTCGGGTAATTAGTCATGTTATAGCAACAACCTCTTCGAGAGGATGTCCGCTTGACCGAAAACGGAACTTCAACAACGACATCTACGCTGCTCTCGTAGCTTCCTTTTAAAAATCCGTAAATCATAAAGGAAATATTCGGTATGTATAGTCAGTGCGTTTCCAACAGATATAGTCTGTGGCTAGCAGTCGCTGTCCATGTGCCTGGGAATCGGCTGCGTGGTTATATAGTATACGGTCATTGCAACGCTACGGTCATGACTGCGATTGGCTGGACTTCTAATGACCACGTCACGTCGATTAGCGATAAGTTCTTATTAAGCCTAGGAAAAGTTAACTTCATGCGAGTTTGTTTGTAGAAGATAGGAGAACATATTGGTTGCGATCCGAGTAACGTGCACGCATACGCAATGCCTTACGGTTTTCGACACTGCCATACTCTTTTTGGTGACTTTCACTATACCCCATACAGGTGGAATATCAAGCGCCTAGCCCCCGACGTCCGAGTGTCAAAGCAAACGAAAAAAAAAAAAAATTGATGAGGAACGTGAAGGAAATATCTGGATGTGGGTGTGTGAACGGCAACAGCTTTTTATTCTCGTTACGGCGTGTGTGTATCTCAAAGCTTAACCAACAGGAATCCTTGGACGTGACGCGATGTCGCTCGTGCAGCCAGTTTTGCGCGTGCCACAACGTCAGCCAGCCACTTGGAACGTTCAAACTATGATGCAATGAAGTCGAGATACGTACCACGCTAATCACGGTTCTCGGCTCAGTTGCCACGCACCAAGTAACCCTGGTCCTGTTCCGAATATCCGGATTTGATTGCAAGACGCCGGACTTGTTCAGAAGTACCACGTCACAGGGCTCCGCGAACCCTGGAAAACTCTTACGTCAGTTTTTGAGTCACAGATTAGTAATCGAGAAAATGTCGTTGTTCGAACATTTCGCCACGCTAAACAAAAGGACACCGCGCTTTTTGAGTGAAAGAAACGGAGATGCAGTCGCAAGAACTTATCACACCAACAAGAAGTCAAAAAAAAAAAAAAGAATACACACGAAACTGGATATCGTTTTTTCATGTGCAAAGTTAAGTTCTCGCTTTGCTGTGCACCAAAATAGTGTGTTGGTGAACTGGTTCCGATCAAACGTTCGCCAACGATTTTCGGGATTTCGAAACCAGAGGATTCCGTTCAGAGTAACTCCCTCTTCTCACTGGTGGTCCGCGATCACGTTAGCGAACCGTTTAGGTGCAGGTAATTCTTTGAAAATTATCTAATGAAAAGACCCCATCCCGAGAAGAAAAAAAAATATGGATGACCCTTCATGCTCAAAACAAAATTCAGGAAGGCGTGAAGAATTCCTGAATTATGTAACTCGGGATTTCTAATAAACATTTTACAGCGACAGCTGTTAGGGGCTTGATTTCGTGAAGAGCCTGTCCGTATATCGCATCGTCGAAAACCCTGCTCTCTCTTGGCGCGAGATGAAGCGCAGAAACGAGAAAAAGGCGCGAGATGCAGATTCATCATTTCGCAGAGCCACGTTGTGCATCACGCGCCTCGCAGAAACAGCGCAGCGACGGTTGCGGCTTCATGAGAGTTCCGCTGCGCGAGTGCCGGCTTCTCGTTGCCAGCAGCAGCAGCAGATACGGTATTGGGAGTATCTGTGGAGGCGAACAGCGCCTATATGGGTCGTCCTAGGAAGTGTATGTACGTTAGTAGATCTTGCTGTGGACCACAGTCGACAGGGCAAACGATGCACATTGCGACGGGCGAGGTCAGCTCAGTAATAAACAGCTCTGTCGCTGTCATTGATTTGATGCCACTGTATCTTCCATCATATGTGCACGTTCTGTGACATTGACATGTCCTAGCATATCGGCTACCGATGCATCGACCATTGTATCGTTGCTGGCGACAAATATTTTACAGTGGAACCTCTCTATGCGGTTGTCCACTCTCAGAAAAAAAGGTGTAAAAAGTTGGTAACTCCACGAGTTACCACCTTATGCGTACGGGGTGTAACCACAAGTGGTACGACTGCCCTGATTGCTGCCTTCACGGTAGGGTGATGAAATCTTGTGACTGTGTGCATTTAGCACAAATGTTGCGTCTCTACGGCCTTGGTGGCTCATTCAGTAGCGTGTTAGCAGGCTGATCACAAGCTCGCGGGTTCAAACCGGAAGGACGTGAGGTGTCTGGTACTGTGTGTCGAGCCCGAATTATGATTATTATTGCATCCTTCTATAGGTGGCATAGTTACGTGCTGGGTGTGGTAATGTTACACCCAGGGAAGGGTAAGGGAAACAGAAATGCTATATTACCGAAATTGAAGATGGTAACGATAACGGAAACGGAAACGCATACCACGGTCCTCCATTACCGGAAACAGAAACGGAAACGAATTTATCGTCCGGTATTGAATTCGGGTAATGGCTATTCCTGTTGTGCAGTGACATTTGAGTGATTTTTGATTTTTTGTTTTTGTATTTTGATGACTCCATTCCCTGTAATGCCATAAATACTACCCGATAGCATGGAAAGAAAGCGCAAAATAGATCGCGAGGGTAAACAACAACAACAACAACAAATAAACCATGACTATGGCCTAGGGCGATCACGGCTTGAGAACAGTACACTACCCCAATACAAGCGAAACATGAGGTGTCTATTTTGTACTTTTTTTCTTTTCACTGTGGCCATGACAGTCTTATTTACTATTGAGAGCGTCCGCTTATGACTGCGACATTTGATGAAAGTTACGCCCATCTTGAGCTGCTGGCCTCCGAGTGACTGAAGACTGAAAACATGTTCCTGGCTCCCAATCAACGGAAAAAAAGCCATTAAAAAGACAAGTAAATGACACTAGACGTGTTTGAAATTCAAAATTACAGATTAAGATGGCTCCTATGGCTACACGCAGAGAAACAGATACTCATGGAACGATGCGACAGCACCAGAGGACACGTGTTTCGCCGTGTTTGCGACTCGTCAGTTCTGGGTAGCTGCGCATCGTTCGGAATTCGCAAACCAGGAGTCGCTCAGCGAGCTATATACACCTAGGAGGGTGACTGAGCACTCCATAATGCCACAGTGCAGGGCTGGGCACTATTATAATACTTTGTATTATTATAGTATTACTGTAATACATTTTTGTATTAGTATTACGTATTATAATACATCAGTAATACTTTTGGGTCTGCCCATGGGTTTTTCACCCCGTATGTATCATAGCCACCTGGCGAATCCAAGAATAGGAATTGTAAAGGGAAGGCAGGAGAAGATCCTCAACAGAGGGTGTTAAGTTCTGTGTTTGTTAATATTATTGTCTTCACAATATGTATATGATTTTGTGCTTTTCTAAGTGGCCCCAGCCTGCAGCATTATGGCGCGTATGGTATGCTTTTATTTTTGTGTTTATCACAAGGGTCTCGGCCTTGCTCTTTGATAACAAAACCGCACCTGTGACGACACGCTAATGGGTTGTGTCGCAGTTGGGACCTAGACTAAGGGAATGACAAGGACGTCTCGGGCACGCGAAAGTTGACTTCCTTTGTATACTAGGAAGAGTGTCTGGGGACAGGCTAATCCGCTGTTTCCTTGTGGTTTAGGGAGTGCCACTAATGTACTTGCTTTTAGTTGTGACAATTGTGTTTTCGGCTAAGTGTCTTTTAAGCAAGCTCTTCCGGAGTACATTTTATTGGCTGCATGGATTTTTGATGTGCCGAATCAGGGTATTGGGAAAGTGCAGTCATCAATTGTGATTCGTTGGAAACGTTTGGGCTGTACACTGATGGTTGTAAATAAAAGGGCCCGGACAAACAATGGAAGGAGGACTGGACAGCGGAAGGCTACACCTCAGTTTGGGGAAGAGACAATCAGTCTCGACCTGAGGTAACGTGTACTATGTATATATTGTAATTAAACAGTTATTGTTGCTAGTATACCCTGGAATGGTTTCTGCTCGCTCCGTGACGGACTCGCGTCATCCCACCACCACCACCCCTTCACGACAACTTCTACCAGGGCGTCTTCGTTTCTTCAACGGTGGAAGCCCGGACAGAAAGTTGACTGGCGCAGTCGACAGGATGGGATTGACAGAAGCGAGGTGAGCAAGGATCAGCCAGGACTGTGATCAGCAGAGTGACGCGGAACAGTATAGGCAACATCCAAGCGAGAAGCCTGCTTCGCTGAAGCTGACTCCAGGAAGAAGCAACGGAAGGCGGAGCGATATCCAAGTGAGAAGCTCTGGGAACAACTGGACAACGACGGACAGAATAGGGCGGTAGCTACGTGTGAGACCTGCTTCGTCGGAGTCGGTACGACAAGGGATCGGTGACATCTTCGTGAGAGACCGGGGACCTACGTGGTTACATCAGCGAAAAGAAAGGGCCGAAGGTGGACAGATTAGGCAGCATCGGCAAGAGAAGCCTGCTTCACCGGAGCCGGAACAACCAACACCGACGACATCTACGTGAGAGGTCGGAGACCTTAGCGGTCAGAAACGTGGAGCCAGGGGTGAGCGGCTCAAGATAGCGGAGGACGTCATCTACGTGACAGGTCCATCACCGGCCGTGAACCGACATATCGGAACGTCGTCGGAAGGTGAAAATTGTGCAAACGGTGACATAGTGGACTTCATCAGATTCCCAGGAGTTGCGGACAGTGACCAGGAAGACAGTGTCCAGACGTCCGGCAACAGACACAAGCAAGGCATCGAAATTTCGGGGTGAGTCTGTTTGTCATCTTGGGCTTGAGGGCTCACCATGTCTATGGTTACTAGGCAGATGGCTAGGAACGGGAGTACAGAGCTCCTCAATGGAAATGCTAATGATGACACTGGCAGTCGCGATGAGATCGTAGATGAAACAGGAGCCGCTACGCGGGAAGTGCATGCTAGTGTGCTAGAGAAGCTTCGGCTAGAAATTGAACTGTACAAAGCGAAAATGCAATTAGCTCAGATGGAAAATGATAGGACAGGAACGAGTACTAGTCGGCCGAGCGCAAGTCGATGCAGGGTAGGCGAATATGCCAGAGACCTAAAAGGAGTGCTAACGGCGATGCCGGAAAAGGAAGCGTTGGTGCCTGCCTGGTTCACCGCGGTAGAGACAGTTTTCACAAATTTTGAGGTTCCTGATGATGTGCAGGGCCCAATCTTGTTAACCTACCTCAATGAGAAGATGAGAGCAGTCATTGCTAGGCACGGTAATGGGCAGATTCTCAATTACGAAGAACTAAAAGGAAAAGTTCTAACGGAGCTACGTTTGACTCCTGGGGAGTACAAAAGATTGTTCATTCAAGCGCGAAAAGATGACTCTGAGTCTTAGGGTCAGTTCACGACGAGGCTAGAGTCCCTCTTTGACCACTATATCACCAGTCGCAAAATCAAAACACTAGACGATCTACGTGACCTCGTGATCACAGACCGTTTGAAGGCTGTGATGCCGGAGGAAACGCGGTCGTATATCTTGCTGACAGAGGTAGACACATGGTTCAGGCCTAGTAAGTTGGCTGAGTTAGCTGAGAACTTCGACGAAAGCAAAAAGGGGCCAAAGCATCACAAGAATCAAAGTCATCTTGTGGAAAAAAAGGTGCAGCCGGGAGCGAAAGAGAAACAGTCACCAGTTAGCAACGGGAACAGTCGACAAAGTAGCACTGTGAATCGTAATGTCAGTCGCGGAAGCACTATCAAGTGTTTTGGATGTGGGGAATTAGGGCACTACAGAAGCCAATGTCCGCAGACGTCTGTGAAAACAGGGCAGACGGAGTCACACCCATCTGGAGCAAAGGGAAAAAGGGAAGAAAACGTGGTAGCCAAAGTCACTCTTTTGTGTAAAGAGGTCAAGGAGTCGAATGGATTAGCAGACAAACAAGCTCCAACCATGCGGCTTTGCATAGACAACAACGTCGTAAATGCCCGCCTTGACTCGGGAGCCGATGTCACTGTAGTTAGGAAAGAGGTGGTTCCTAACAGATGGAGGGAAGAAGGGTGTCAGGAAGTAAAATTGAAAGGGGCGTTCGGTCATATTGCAAATGCAGAACTAATGGAACTACCCCTAGGTCTCCAGTCTGAACGGGAATGCGGTCAACAGGTGTTGGCAGTGTGCGCGGTTACCGATGAGCTGTCTGTTGGCGTAGATGTGTTATCAACGCCGGATGATTACGAGGAGATGAAGCGTGCTAAGCACATTTTGGACGAAGAAGCCGAAGCGATAGCAGACATATAGGAAGAATGGAAATGCCCCGATGTATTCGAAAAGCGGGAGGAGGAACAGTCTTCCTTCGAGGAGGAAAATGATAAGGATACACAGCGTGATGCAAAACTCTTAGAAATGTCGGTAAATGCAGTGGAAGCCACGGTAGAGGACAGCATATTGAAAAGCGAAGAATGTCGGAAATTCGCGCCCGAACAAAGAGACGATGAATCGTTAAGGGAATTATGGGAGCAGGCGAAAGAAGGGACACATGGCATGGTGATAGAAGATGGGTTGTTATTTCACGAGGGGAAAAACGACGCGGGTATTTGCAGACAACTGGTGTTGCCGGTAGGGCGCAGAAAAGAGGTGCTCTCCTTGGCACATGACTCGCCCTGGGGAGGCCACTTTTCGATGAAGAAGACAAAACAGCGAGTCAAAAGTGCGTTTTACTGGCCATCAGTCGTGTCAGACATAAGGAAATATTGTCAGTCATGCCATAGCTGTCAGATATTCTCCAGAAGTAGAGACACCGATCATGTTCCTATCACCCCATTGACGAGGCCAGAAAAGGCATTTGAAGTGTATTTATGGACTGCATTGGGCCTTTAGACCCACCGTCCGCGCGCGGACATAGGTATGCACTTAGTATTGTAGACTTAAGTACCAGGTGGCCGGAAGTTATTCCTCTGCGGTCTCTAACTGCTAAAGCTACGTGCCAGGCACTCATAGAGGTGTTTGGTCGGTATGGGACACCCGAGCTAATATGCTCTGATCAGGGCACGAATTTCACTAGTAAACTCATGCAGGAAATGACAACAAGAATGGGGGTGAAAATGAGGTTTTCGGCACCAGACCATCCCCAGAGTAACGGCCTCGTAGAGCGCTGGAATGGGACATTCAAGGCTATGTTAAAGCACGTGATCGAGACCGAAGGTAGAGAATGGGATAGGTATGTTCCCTGTTTGCTTGGGCATACAGAGAGGTGCCCAATGAAATCACTGGGGCTTCACCATTTGAATTAATGTTTGGTCGTGCACCGAATGGTCCGCTTTCCATTTTGAAGCAGACATGGACGGGAGATTGGACTCCTCCAATAGGACTAAACAAGCCTGCAAGTATATATTTGGCCGATCTCCGGGAACGTATGACGTCCATGGCCAGGGAAGTGACCGAGAGGGCAGCTGTAAAACAAAAGGTATACGCGTCACGGTACAACTTGAGGGCAAGGTCGAAGGAATTTAGGACCGGGGACAGTGTTCTAATACTAGAAACAGACAGTGCAAGCAAGCTCAGATCAAAATGGAAGGGACCAGCAACTGTAAAGGAGAAAAGGCGGGACGACAGTTATGTGGTAACGCTAGAAGACGTTACGGAGCGTTGGATACATGCAAATAAGTTGCGTCCTTACATTACAAGAGTGAATGCCGTTGGCGTAATTTTTGAAGAGGACGAGGAATTTGGAAGGGTTAGTACACCGCCTCAACCTGCGAGCGGCGTAGTAAAAATGGGAATCGATAATATATCCTCCCAACTCACTGCAGCACAAGTATCACAACTCGAAGAGATGATCTCCAGATTTCATATGGTTTTTAATGACCGGCCAGGCAGATGTAAGATCGGGAGTCATCGCATCCGGTTAACAGAAGGTGCGAAGCTGAGTAAAAGCTTCCCATATAAAGTCCCTGTAGCACTACGACAGGAAGTTGATAGACAGGTCGAAGAACTGTTGAAATGGGGTCTCATTTATCCGATTGAAAGCGACGTGGCGCACCCTGTTGTATGTGTAGCCAAAAGGGATGGTACTATGCGAATGTGCGTAGATTTCAGAAAACTCAACGCGGTGAGTGAACAAGACCAGTTCCCAATGGAGAATATCTCTGAGCTTATCTATAAGGTATCAAGTGCGAAATACATATCTGTTCTCGATATGACCAGGGGATACTGGCAAATCCCCATGGAGCCAGAGTCCCAAAAGTACACAGCCTTCGCCACACACCATGGATTGTACGCGTGGAATGTCATGCCGTACGGGCTGAAAAACTCCGCGGCGACCTTCCAGCGCACAATGAACCAGATTCTGGGCGACCATAAAGATTATGCTTGTGTGTATATTGATGACGTGGCGGTACATTCAGATACATGGGAAGATCATGTTCGCCACATTGAAGCGGTGATTTCCGCGCTGAACGAAGCTGGCTTCACCGCGAACGTAAAGAAATGTAGGTTCGGGGAGGCAAAAGTTAGATATCTGGGACACTGGGTAGGCTCCGGTAAGCACTCGCCGGATCCAGAGAAGGTAGCGGCAATCACCGAACTAAAAAGACCCGTAGATAAAACACAATTGAGGAGCGTTCTCGGTATGTTTAATTATTATAGAGAATATATAGCCAACTACGCCGAACTAGTGCTACCTCTAACGGCTTTGACCAATCGTAGAGTTCCAAATAAATTGCCGTGGAGCAGTCAGGCAAATGATGCATTCGAGATGGTCAAGAGGGAGTTGGCCAAGCTTCCTGAGTTGACTCCTCCAGATTCAAGACTTGGGTTCACGCTAACCACTGACGCATCCGAGAAAGCTATCGGCGCGTGTTTATCCCAAAGTAGAGGAGGGAAAGAAATGCCAATTGCCTTCCTTAGTAAAAAGCTCTCAAATTCTCAGTCGAAATGGTCCGCAATAGAGCGGGAGGCTTTTGCCATTATTTGGGCATTAGGTCGTTTGGACACCTGGCTATTTGGAGCCAAAATAAAGGTTAAGACAGACCACAACCCTCTGACATATTTGTCGCGCACTGCCTCCACTAGTTTTCGCCTCACAAGATGGTCTCTCGCTCTGCAAAAGTATGATTTAGAGGTGGGACATATACGCGGCACACTTAATAAGTGCGCAGATGCGTTGTCGCGTCTAGTATAACTTAGCTCAGCAGTGTTTGTGCGCATGATGTTATTTTTCTTTTCTGTTTTGGACATGGTGAGTCATCGGACCAGATGATGAAGGGACTCTCCACTTGAGATTATTTGAAGTATGAAAGTTAGAGTTGGGCCTCGAATGAACCTCGTTTTTGTGGTGCTATGTTGTGCTTTCAAGAAGCCCGCACAACATAGTTAAGGGGGGAGGTGTTAAGTTCTGTGTTTGTTAATATTATTGTCTTCACAACATGTATATGATTTTGTGCTTTTCTAAGTGGCCCCAGCCTGCAGCATTATGGCGCGTATGGTAAGGTTTTTTTTTTTTTTTTTTTTTTGTTTATCACAAGGGTCTCGGCCTTGCTCTTTGATAACAAAACCGCACCTGTGACGACACACTAATGGGTTGTGTCGCAGTTGGGACTTAGACTAAGGGAATGACAAGGACGTCTCGGGCACGCGAAGGTTGACTTCCTTTGTATACTAGGAAGAGTGTCTGGGGACAGGCTAATCCGCTGTTTCCTTGTGGTTTAGGGATTGCCACTAATGTACTTGCTTTTAGTTGTGCCAATTGTGTTTACGGCTAAGTGTCTTTTAAGCAAGCTCTTCCGGAGTACATTTTATTGGCTGCATGGATTTTTGATGTGCCGAATCAGGGTATTGGGAAAGTGCAGTCATCAATTGTGATTCGTTGGAAACGTTTGGGCTGTACACTGATGGTTGTAAATAAAAGGGCCCGGACAAACAATGGAAGGAGGACTGGACAGCGGAAGGCTACACCTGAGTTTGGGAAAGAGACAATCAGTCTCGACCTGAGGTAACGTGTACTATGTATATATTGTAATTAAACAGTTATTGTTGCTAGTATACCCTGGAATGGTTTCTGCTCGCTCCGTGACGGACTCGCGTCATCCCACCACCACCACCCCTTCACGACAACTTTTACCAGGGCGTCTTCGTTTCTTCAACGGTGGAAGCCCGGACAGATACTCATGGAACGACGCGACAGCACCAGAGGACACGTGTTTCGCCGTGTTTGCGGCTCGTCAGCTCTGGGTAGCTGCGCATCGTTCGGAATTCGCAAACCAGGAGTCGCCCAGCGAGCTATATACACCTAGGAGGGTGACTGAGCACTCCATAATGCCACAGTGCAGGGCTGGGCAGTATTATAATACTTTGTATTATTATAGTATTACTGTAATACATTTTTGTATTAGTATTACGTATTATAATACATCAGTAATACTTTTGGGTCTGCCCATGGGTTTTTCACCCCGTATGTGTCATAGCCACCTGGCGAATCCAAGAATAGGAATTGTAAAGGGAAGGCAGGAGAAGATCCTCAACAGAGGGTTTTCTGTTGTGAGGAGTGTACGCTTGACCTGGTCCGTTCAGAAGCCCTCATTGCGCTGGGACTAGTACCAGCCTAGTTAACTGCAGAACACCGAAAAAGAAAAGATGAAGGTCAACAATGGAAAAAGGCTGACGTCCTTTCTCTTCCGGGAATTTCCTGGGCCAGTCAGAGGTTATTGCACCAAGAGTTCCATGTATGCCGCGTCATAGAGGATCAGTGCATACGCAGACCACTTCATTAGCGACCTGGGCACCGCTATGGACGGTCGGACCATCCTAGATGGAAAATTTTTCCTCCCAGTAAGCGACACTGGAACATCGGACAATGTACTGAGAGCGGGGTGCCAAATATGCCACAAAGTATTTTCTGCATCCCGACTGTCTACTTCTAATCTAAAGCTGCATCTCAAGGTAAGAAACCTAATTCAATGTTTTGTTATTAGCATTTTAGCAATGTGCCAACTCAACACAAATTGACATTGTAGGGCATTTCCGTATCCTCTAGCGGCAGCTCGTTTCGAGAAATGACAACCACTGGCTTTCTATTCTTTAGAGGGCAAACCCCGCATCACATCTCGATTATGAAGCAAGCGTGAAGGTTAGGCCGCTGACAGAGAAAAGGAAACGCGGTGTTCGAGCACCTGGTGCAGATGCATCTGTCAAGAAGCAGTTAAGGCTGAGCGAATGTGTGCGAGCATCTGGAGAAGTGTCGCAGCAGAAGTTTGACGCGCTTCTAACTGATCTGGTTGTCAAGGGACTTCACACCCTTAGCTTTGTCGAGGAAGAATAATTTCGGGTATTTATCGAATGTAAGATGTGTACTAGTTGCCAATAGCAAAAAAATTGCTTGAATGAGCAAAAAACAAAGTGGGTTACACAGCCCCTTTTGTTTTTCGGTTTTCGCTCGCTCAAGCGGCTTTGTGCTACGAACCTCCTCCTCCAGCTTGCTTGCGTAAATGCTACTTTTTCTGTACTACATATCCATGATTCCTAGCCAATGCACCAGCTGTCAGCACCCCTTTGTTATTGTTTAATTTACATATGTCATGTATTTTTAAACAGCCGTATGCCCAGTTGTTACCCTAATGTCAAGGCGGACACTGGGACGACGGATTGAAGATTCCCATAACGACCTTCTCTCCAGGCTCGTCTCTGCCTTAGGGAAGCAGAACTACGTGTGCCTCAATGCGGACGTGTGGTCAACCTCAACAAAAAGCTTTATGGGTGTGACAGCACATTGGGTAAGTTGAAGACTGCTAATGTATGCTTAGTGAGCGAGGATGTGAGTATGCTAACCTGTTGCACTTGTTTTACAGATGGGCGCAAATACCCTGGAACGGGGATCTGCTGCATTACCTCGCAGAAGGTTCTCCGGCACGCACTCCTATGATCGCATCGCGGACATCATCAATGACATTTGCCTCGAATACAAGCTTCCCTTGGAGAAGACTTCCGGAACGGTCACAGACAACGCTACAGATTTCTGCAAGGCTTCCAAGGAGTTTGGTGTGCGAGTTGATGAAGAGGAGAGCTGCGACTCAGAAGCAGAATTCCAATGCGTCGAACGTATGGAACCAGCTCTCTCTCCTCACGTTCGCTGTACGTGCCACAAGCTAAGCCTGGTTGCCACGAATGATGCGAAAAAGGGAATACAACCAAATACGCCATGCGAGAGATATCATGCAAGTGTGATTGAGAAGTGTTCCAAATATTGGGGCTGCTCAAAACGACCGGAATCTGTGGAGGTCATAAAGCCTGTACTTGGTCAACAACTTCCAACGCCATGCGTCACCCGATGGAATTCTTTCTACGAGGCAATCTCGAAGATACTCTGTAACAAGGACAGTTTACCAGAGCTCCGACTGCACATGGACCTGCCTATCATAAAGGACTGGGAGTTCGACTTTCTGAAGGACTACGTGGAAGTACTGCGACCAATATCCTTAGGTAATTGAGGACATGCTTGGAGGACCGCGAGGAATCTGGAATCTGTAATGTTTTAAGCGTCCTACTAATGTTTATTAATCTCTCGTTTCAGCACTTGATCGCTTTCAGGCCAGCAAGTCAGGCTATTACGCAGAACTCCTGCCTACACTGCTAACAGTCATGGCGAAATTAAGACAGGCTGCGCAGTGTCGAAGAACATCAACCATAGCCCCAATTGCTGCCGCAGTGATTGAAGGCTTCGAGAGGAGGTTCCAGTCCATCCTGAACTTAGAAGAAGATGTCATCATTGCAACAATATCTCACCCGTTTTTTAAATGTCGTTGGCTCCCAGTGGGCAGTAACATCAGACTTGATGACCTTCTGATCAGAGCCGCAGAGTCGCTGGCGTCTACCGCTATGGATGTACCTGACGCTACTGATGATGGTGACGGAGACACGTTTTTTGACTTCCCCACCGCTACCTCGCAACAACCTGCAGCCGCGACGCATGGATGCCAAACACGGTTGGTAAAAGGTTCAACATTACGATGCTCCAGGACTTTCCCACCGTGAAGTCAGTGTTTTTAAAGTATAACACCAATCTGTGTTCCTCTGCTCCCGTGGAAAGACTGTTCTCGCTGGCAAACCTTGTACTTAGACCTAACAGACGGGGACTAGATGATGCTGTCTTTGAGAAGATGCTTCTCCTGAAGTGCAACACTGTGTAAACGTTTGTGGCGCAATAAAACCCCTTTATGTGTATAATAAAATAATCCTTTACGGATCAGATTGGGTGTAGAGTGTTCCTTGTATTACCTAAGTATTATAATACAGTATTACTGTATCAGTATTATATTACATGATTTCAAATGTATTATGTTATTAGTATTATAATACAGATTTTAGCAGTGTATTATGTATTAGTATTCTAATACGAAAAAATGTATTACTGCCCAGCCCTGCCACAGTGCAAGCCAGTGAATTATAATCAGCGGAACAAAGCCATTAAAGAGACAAGTAAATGACACTAGACGTGTTTGAAATTCAGAATTACAGATTAAGATGGCTTCTATGGCTACACGCAGAGAAACAGATACTCATGGAACGATGCGACAGCACCAGAGGACACGTGTTTCGCCGTGTTTGCAGCTCGTCAGCTCTGACGAGCCGCAAACACGGCGAAATACGTGTCCTCTGGTGCTGTCGCATCGTTCCATGAGTACCTATATATGTGTATATATATATTCAATAAGGATCAGAAGTGGAGACAGTGCTTCCACAGGACAAGGTATAAAAGGGGAACTTTATAAAAACTAAGAGGGGTATTCGACGTTTCGACAGCAGCGCTGTCTTCAACAGGAATGAGATATTATGGTGACGCAAGACTTGCGTCACCATAATATCCCATTCCTGTCGAAACGTCGAATACCCCCTCTTAGTTTTTAATAAAGTTCCCCTTCTATACCTTGTCCTGTAGAGGCACTGTCTCCACTTCTGATCCTTATTGAATATCTTCATTTTTCGTGGTCAACCGCATGCCTTTATTTCAACACACACACACACACATATATATATATATATATATATATATATATATATATATATATATATATATATACTATATAGTATATATATATACTACTATATACTATATAGTATATATATACTACTATATACTATATATATACATTATACTGTTGATGAGGCCCAACAAGGCCGAAACAGCTGTCCAGTACTGGCATGGCGACGTTTGAGTTACAAACATATATATATATATATATATATATATATAGTTTTTATCTTGCAAGATGTGCGCATCCCAACGACGTAAAATTACTCGTGCAGTGTGTACGCGTGACACCGAAGCAGCACTTCGGCAAAACAGGGTGCTTATAGAGCCGGACGGGCTGTCCTCCTGCAGCAACAACCGTTCCATTACCGGAAAGAGTAACGGAAACGAAATTGAAACGGATAACGGAAACGAAAATATGGCAGTAACAAAAATGAAAACGGTAACCAAAATACGTCCGTTAGCCTTCCCTGGTTACACCCTTGTATGGGGCGTTACTTTGCACTCATAACCGGGGGTGTAACTTTGCAACCCTTTGGGCACAACATACGCACCAAGACGGTTACCCCCCAAGAGGTGTAACGACTCAACCCCTTTATTATTTTATTTTCTCCTGAGAGTGCACGGGATCAAGGGTGCCTGTCCGTATGACAGATAAACGAATGTATCCGTACAGTAGAGGTATTGAAGTAAGAGCACTGAAGCTTGACGGAGGAAATCCACCTGTATGCAACAGGGAAGTATCCGTCTGAGGGTGGTGTCCGTAATGGGATGTTTCACTGTACCAACATGGAACTGTTCTCTCAACTGGAAGGCAAGTCTGCCTCGAACACTTGGGCCATTTCATAAGTTCATAGCACGCTGGCGTACTTGGCAGTGTAGCCAACCCTGCATTCGTCCTCACTGACCTAGTCACTGCAATGTGATACCTTTGTTACATCAATTACAGCTGCTATATAACCTCGGGAGAGCTTCGTTCGGAATCAACATCGTTCGTCGCTTATAGCGCCGTCAAGCTTGAACTACAGAACGACAACGATAGCTGCGGCTGCGTTATTTGTGTCTTCTATATGTCTCCTCAATTTACAGTCCCATATGATTTATGATAGGCCAACGTAACAGGGAATCTCGGACGTTCTCTGCTTTCTGGAGTGTATTAGGCGAGCAAATATTAACGTACCTTGTAAGAATAGTAAGACGAAAACAACCACCAAAACAATAATAGAAACAAAAATAGTGTAAGATCTGTCGATTTGATTATTTTGAGAATTAGAGGGTGCTGACAAATTAAACAACCAGTTTGTTACACAGTGGCAGCACCGGGATAGGACGTCGATGTTTATTCTGTGGACATGAGGCACTGATCCGTATGCCAGTGTAGTTAAGATAGAGGTGGTCAGAAACGCGCCGCTTAATGAAGAATGGAGGACAATAGTGAAAGAATCAGATACAGGTGCCTCCATATCTCCAGATCAGGGAAGTACCGCAAATGAGGTGCCTCGTTACAGGTTGAAGAACACATAGAAGACAGACACATTCCACCAGCTGGACTGCATCTATGCCATACTCTCAGACACGTACTGCGTAAGAGAATGTCGAGAGGCGCTTTCATCCTCGTGAACTCAACATGCCGCGACGTTACATTATTGGTGGTGTTATGAGCAGCCCAATAAGCCTGGATTTAAATGTCTCATGAGATCTTGTGTAGGGTTATCGAGGGCTCCGTTAGCTCCAACGTGATACATATGCACAACGTACGTACCAGATAGAGAAGGAGGGATTGTAGCCCGGGTCCTCTTAGTTTTTCCTATAATGTAAAGGCGATGTCAATGGCTGTCTCAACGCTAATATACCGTACCACGTAACATAATAACACGCTGGTAGCAAACGACAACATATATTCCGCTTATTTCTGTACTAATCTTATTGTTTCCACGGATTATCCTGGCATCGGCAATGACAAAGAGATACAGTGTCTCCTCAGCACATCCAGCAGTAACAAAGACGTTGTCATTAGTAACTGGTGACACGTTACAATAAAAAAAAACTTTTAACCACATTGGCGCTCTTTGACACACGGCAATGAAGGCAGTCGTGCTGTTGCAAGAAAGGGCGCTTCAGTTCCGTTCAGGTGTAGCTAGCTTACATATCCTGGGTGGCCCAGTTTTCCCGTCAAATATGAATTCAGAATATCTCATTATACTGACCCAGAGTAATTTTGTTCCAACGCCTGACATTGGTGCGGTGTAACGCAGTGGAGGGTAGTGTAGCGCGCCAGTCGCTGCGGGTTCCACCCATTTGTCAACTTGTGGCATGGCACGCGTAACACCACATTATGGTACTACCCTACACAGTATGACTCTACTCTGAGATGTCGTCTCTCAGCACACGAAAAATCCTCTGTTCAATGTAACATCCCATCGAAATTTTGAGTAACATTCCTGAAGGCACGTGTGCTAGTACGCGCTAGTACGCTAGTAAGCTTGGGGGCCTGCTCGAAAAAAAACAAAAAACAAAGCAAACTTCACATCCCCTATACACGTAACAAAGTATGTGTCAATGATAGCTACACCCTCTCCTTCATCCTATAGGCAGCTACGCTCCATTAAACGAATAGGAACCTTCCACGATGAAGGTAGAGGCTCAACTCCTTCCATTCCGAACTCCCAAGATGCTGAAAGAGGAGCACCGAGTGGGTGCGTGCACACACAACACGTACTTCTGGTCGTCCTTGTTGACCTCGGCGTACTCCGTGTAGGTATCTTGGGTGTTGACCCTGTACGTGTGGTCCTTCGCGTAGTAGTCGTTGTCGTAGTTATGCTAGGACTGAAGGAGGGCCGTGTCGGCAGAGTTTTGGTCATCTTCGTTTCCTCGGCTATTCCTGCACTTGCTGGTCGTACATCCTCTTCGCTATCCGAACTGCTAGACATTGCGGCTGCACACATGTTCATAAAAAGCGTTGAAACCATACGTCCCACTCAACAGTATGAACCTGCGTTCGTAAAACAGAACTTCACCGTAAAACCGGTTCCTAGCCAACCATAATCTCGAGTGACGTCCTTCTTTCGCCTTATTTAGTGAAAACTCTATCATTCTGTGCAATGATTGGCCTTCAGCATGTTACAGCAGTTCAGCCTGAACATAGCCTTCAGCAGTCAAAGTCGACCATAGCGCAGAAGCGCCAGGACACATAATGATAATCAAGGAAGTGACTAAACTTGTAGACTTATTTTACGACGAACTTATCTAGTTCACGGCGATAACGATACGTTTACGAAACGTTCAGTTCTCATGCGTTTTGCGTCACTACGTTGGACCGTGTGTAAAGTCTGGCTGTAATAACAATTTAGTAGCGTCAGACAGTTCATTCCGCATAGTCACTCCACGTAGAGCTGTAGTGGTGCTAAACGCCCGTGCCCAAAAAGGACAACGAAAAGCAGATACTGCACACACAGAGAGCAACCTCACAAGTCACTTTTCTGATAACCTAACGAAAATCGCGACGCTGGCTGTTGAGAACTTGAGATTACTCCTGCTTAGGAAGCTACACATCTGCGTGTACCACTCGATTCGTCATGCAAAACTTGCTTGTTCATGCTCTGCTTTGACATTCAGGGACCTAGAAAACGTGGCTGCTTCCTCGAGACTTTTATGATGAACATCGACTCACCTGCTACAATAATGCCCACTGCAACGGCTCCTACGAGGACTCCTGCTGCAAATCCGTAGACGACCTTCCTCCTCCTTTCAACGCTGCACATGAGAAAATAAATATGTGACATTTCATTTCAATCGGCGAAAATCTCTCTTTTCAATAACGTTATGCGGCCAATTATTGTTCAAAGGTTGCTTTACATCGCAGTTGACGAAGAACACACCACTAGCAGCGGAGATGGCATTGCGTCTCGTGTGCAGGTGTTGATAAAAGCCTTTTACACGGTGTCAGTAACGCGGCGCAAGTACGGCTATGGACAGTGGGATTTGATCCGACCAGCTCTGTTTTCATTTTCAGCATGACCTTAGGGCTATCGCCCGCCATTGGATGCTGTGTCCACTCAGACAAGCAGACAAGCAGTTTCTTTCATTTGATGTAGACACAAAGATAGTACATACAGATACAAGATAGGTATAACAGCCAAGTACGACCGGAACACTATTTTTTTAGCGCCTTTTTCGTTCTCCCTCTCGTTGTTAAAACATACTGCTAACTATGACTTTCTTAGCTGTGGTCACAAAGAACCAAGTGGCAGTTAACTTTTACCGCCGTTCTTGTCTGACGCGCTGCTAGAGGGTGTCTTTCCAGGAAAAAGAAAAAAAGTGATTAGACATTTGCCGAATCTCTCGTTCTTTGTTGCCGTTACACGCTGCGGCTTTATCATCCAGATTTACAAGATACCATGGGATGTCTGTTCTAGCATATGTTTGTAAGTTAAAAAATTTGTGTAAAAAAATAGCAGGAGCTCTTTGGCTGCACGTATAGCATATGTTTGTAAGTCATGGCATGGCGACGTTTGACTTACAAACATATGCTATACGTGCAGCCAAAGAGCTCCTGCTAATTTTTTCCCCTTATACACTTGACTGGCTATGCACTGGGCTTTCAGAGGTGTCTTAGGACACCCTGCCGGGAGGCATCACGTGCCACGTGACCTTCTGACGCCATCCACTCAAACGTTGCCTGCCTGCGAACTACTGACAAGGCCCGAGAAGGCCGAAACAGTTGTCCACAGGTCCCTCAAGGTCGCCATTTTCCCATGTATTTGTTCCTATCCCGATGCGTGCAATGCCGGAGGCCGCCCTTAGATACCCCATTGTTACCAGACGTTGGCTTGCGTTTGATTGTAGCGCGCTAAAGATCCAGTTGAAGCACAATTCAAGCCAGGCCAAGTCACCGAAGGAGAAATGGACGACTGCGCCTGCGGCGCCCACTGGCGGCGCCTGGTACGACAGGTACGCCATGTGATGCACGCAGCCGTGCACTAGATCCTTCCGATCGCTCAACACGTTTAAAAACGGGACCAAAAAGTGAAACACGACACAGAAAGTTGTTATACGCGTTTTATTTGGACATATAAAGACTAGATTCATTCGCAGAAACAACAAAAACATTTTACCGCTAAACTTAGCGCGCTGAAGTGATCCGGAACGGCAACAGTGGGGTATCTAGTGGCGGCCTTCTTCGTTGCACGCTTTTCCGATGTGAGTTTGGGGGACTTGGTTGTCCAGTACTGGCATGGCGACGTTTGACATACAAACATATATATATATATAATTGGGGGTTTACGTCGCGAGACAACTGAGATCATGAGCGACGCCACAGCGGTCGGTCTGTGGATTGCTTTTGCCCACCTGAGGGTTCTTTAACGTGTGATGAAAGCTCACCACACGGCACCCCGTATTTAACGTCCCTCGCGGAAGACGACGTGTCTAAGCAACTTGTACCCTGCCACCAAGTTGCTAGCGTTCTTGGCCGGGTTCGAACCCGCGATCTTGGGATCAGAAGGCGAACACGCTACCGACTGAGCCCACTTTTGCCCAAGTGCCTACTGTTAACTATGAATTGAAACTGAAACAATCATATTCGTCCCTGACGCAAACCAGTTGCAATTAAAAAAGGTGATGCACGTTTTCTTCGTTTCTTCTTCTTTGTTTCTTTTTTTTTTTTTTTTTCAATTAGTGGCGTCTGCAGACGCAAAATGCCACATGTGGATGGTACCGATGTACGCTCCCATAATATCGAGACAACTTTATGACGCCGGAGTTCACGTATGTTGGCAACTTGTTCATTCCTTAACATCATCGCACATTACAGAAGCGATGCTCATGGCACTTCAGGCTTTCCTGGATCGTGTTACTCTGAATTCGGGCATTCTCCGCACATGCGGCAACAAAACCACCAGCGCTACACAGTAAACGCGATTACGCTAATTGTTTCTACAAGACCGAAATAAAAAAACAATAATAATCATCTTTATTTGTCACCACGTGAAATTCCGAGTTTTTGACGAGCATGACGTTATATTCCGGGTTAGCGCCGCCAAGCAACTGTGGCTACGAGCGGCCGACAGACGTGGACAGATGGAGAGAGGACATCAGACAAGAGTGGAACGACAGGGTGTATAGCATGCGTCCTAGAGCGACTCCGGGGAGCTGTGCCGACATGCGTCTGGAAAGTCCGCCTGGAAAGTCCGCGCTGGAAAACCCAAGGAAAACCTCAATACCCACAGCCAGTGGTAGGATTCCAGCACAATAACACCCCTGTCTTCCGCAGGACCTTGGCCTTGGCTGACGACATTACTCGGTCGGCCATGCCGGTGACATATCACGTAAAGGGTTCGCAATCTGCAATGCACCTTGCAACATGGCTCCCGGAATGTCGATAACCGTTTTTTCACCCCGGCTTCCGGCAGACTTCGTTGGGTAAAGAGCGGAGGACCTCAAGCTATTGCTTGGAGAGACACCGGCTCTCGATGATGTCACATCTATGGAGAGTGGTGCCTTCTACCGAAAATTCCTCGAAGCGCATGTAGTTCATTGACAGCATTCCGACGGCATTCGTACTTTTAGGGCTAACTCCTTTAGCGAGCCTAATTTCTGATAAGAAACAAATTAAACATAATTTTAGTAAGTATTGGCACTGTTATCACACCACGCGTTCACAGTCGTGTATTCACCGGCCGTAACCATGAGAACAAGCCACCACTAGCCGCATTGGAAACCACTCGTAGGCACAGACTTTCTATATTTGAATCCGTCTGCGGCGATTTAATAAAGAGTACGACACCGCAACTTTACGTGTTAACGTAAGAGAACAAGGGAGAGGTGGCATTTACTGTGGACTACTACATCTTCAGTGTAGGTGGCTTTTGCCCAAAGGACGTCACTTAGCAAGGTGTCTGGATCACATTTATGGATACATTTTTGAATCGGCCCTGATAAACAGTTCTAGAACCTAAGCCTCTATGTAATAGAAACACCATTACAAAAACAAAAGGAAGGAAAACTACAAGGTAACCTTAGGCTCGAAACGAGATAGCTATAACATTGAGTTGCTGAAAGACTGCACGACCGGAAAGACCACACTGCGGATAGTACTGAAGCATCATTGTTGACACTTCGTTTAATATTCATGGTGCAATTTTGTTGAGACGGTGCGAAGTTATATAACATATCTAGCAGCATCATACAAACGGGAAACTTGACATCCGTTCTATTCTATGTTCTCCTACTTACTCGGAAACTGCGAAGGAAATGAACGGAAACACCTGTTGTCACGAACGCAAAAACCTGCAGTGGAAAGAGCGCGGAAATCATTTCCTCACCTGACATGTCATCTTTCATGGCACTCTGAGCCATCTTGCCGGTCCAAGAATCCGCTCTTGTGACCTAAAGACACAGATATATTACGGCTGTCATATATTATTCGTACCACTTATGGATGACGCTTACACTACATACATATCATGTGTCATAAATATGGCATGTTTATCACAACATATTATATATGTTACATATCCCTCAATATTATCTCTAGGTGCGCTGTTACAACTATTTTGAGCACATCGAATGGCATCAGTTGTGCACCATGCTTGCTCGACATGCCTTGAATACAGGTTCTTCCGTCCACCAGATAAATATTTCATGTACATTTCTAGAACTATCTTAGCTAACTCGAACTGTGCGAACTTTCATGCGTTGATAATTGACCGTGTCAATGCATCGGGAAACGCCTGTCAATTTTAAGTATGCTTAAAACATTTCATAGCCATGAAGCAATGACATTTAAGCTATAGAGTACTTTTTGTGCAAATGGACGCTTTTCATTGTCCCCTTCGGGTAAGGACGATCACGGTCACCGTGGTGGAAAAGTAATATTTCTGCACGAAGCTTCGGAGCGCCAGAATTAACTCAGACGGGCAGAGCGATCTCACGAATGTAGGTCGCTCCATTAACTACTTACTGGCTCTCTAACACCAATCCCAAATAATCGCTAATCCCACGTAATATTTATGGTATTAGGATTTCCGATGTTAGTCATGCAAAGTTGATGCGGCGGTTTATCATGCACCTCGACAGAATCATGAAATCTGATATCGCCAGTGATGTTAGCATCCGCACGACGTATGGGATCTCTATTGAAAAACATCCTCGTAGAAACGAGCGTTGGTTAGGGTTTAAATTAGGAACCTCTGTCCTTACTATTCCGGTAAATAATAATTTGGAGTAGATTGAACTATTCCAGTATGCCATGCTGACTTCGTAGCTATCACGTACTAGCCAGTTCAACAATAAGTTCTCAATAACTTAAATGACGCGACATTACCATGCGACCCCTTACAACACCATATTTTCAAGGGAACGACAAGCTGACAACGCATAACTGACGTCTCGAATCGGGTGCCGCCTGGTTGATATGTACGCTAGATATATTTGTTTGCCCAAAATACTACACACGATAATTTTATTGTTATAACTAGATAGCGATGATACCGTGGCAGCCCACACACAATCGACATATCCAGCGCATTTAGCATAGTAGAAATTAGTAGAAACTTACAAGGGTCTACACCAGCAGAAGGAGGCCGCGTGACAAGATCACACTTCGTCCACCTCTATCAATGGATAGGGGATCATGTGTGATGGCCAAGCGACATACATCTTTCCTCCAGCTTTTCGCAAGGTGTAGAATAATCCCGACGACAGCTCGGGGCCAGAATTATGCATTGATGCTAATACTGTGCTACGCACATATGCCCTTGTATGCAATAGGCGACTTCTGTTTATCTGTTTATCGTTGTAAGCAGAACATCTGGATGTAACTAGCACTTTCAGTCATATTGATACTGGGCAGGTGCTTTAAAAGGTCAGTCGCATTTACATGCGTGACGTGATGCTTCCTTGACCAATACCTCGTTCACTCTTAACTCGGTACCCTTTAGTAAAGGGTAAAAAATCGCAATATTTTACCCTCTATTTCAGAAGCTACCAGGTACCCTCTGAGCGACCCCTTTTATAAAAGTTACAAGGAAACCCACTAATTAGAGGTTACGGCCTTCAATCCAGCACCTGCCCGTAAAGGTTACGCCAACGTGCGGTTTTTATACAGGATGTTTATTTTTATTCGCAACAGAATAGCGCTCATTTGGCAGGTGGGTTATGTGAATTTTTGCTAATTAATCGATCCGTAGTTACAAACACATGCGTCAGGAAATGTCGGAAATGTTTGTAACGACGGATGGGTTAATTTGCGAAAATTAACATAACCCAAATGTCAAATGAGCGCTGGTGTGATTCGAATAAAAACAAACACCCTGTGCGTGGGATATGGACAGACCTTTACACAACACACCAAGGTACCAAAATGAACCAGCAGAAAAGGAGATCTTGAACATGTATATTACAAAAACAGAAGTCTGTCAAGAGGTGACACATTGTGCACAAGTGCGATTCTGATGTGAGGAGAAACCATGGTCGCTTTACCATGCATATGGAAAAAAGAACTATCTTCTAAGTGAGAAGCAATGCATAAAAGTGCGAGGAAGCCAGCGAGTCAAAACAACTGACCTATGTTTGCCAAGCTGAACAGACCCAATGAAATGGAGAATTGCAGCAGAAAAAAATTTATTCCACATTCGTGTTGCACAGGCGAGCGCAAATGGCAATACAGTATTACATAAAACGCACACAACCTTGAGGAATATGAGTGTACAGTAACGCAGGAGACACTACCTTACTGCGTTATCAGCGTTGGAGGCGCTCTGGGACGAGTTTGTGAGGTACTGCATTGCGCTGGTGACGGTATGTGAACCTGCATGTGGGATCCTGGGAACAAAAGTTTGAGCAATGAGAGTAACATTTACGGAACCATTCAAATCCGTACAAAGCACAAGCTATAAAGCAGCATAAATGCGGGAAGGCGTTCACTCCGCGATTGAGTCTTAGAATATCGTAAGAACACAACAAGTAGGAAGCTGCGAATTATATATCTCGATGCATATATCCGCAGCTCGCAAAATGCAAGTAAGAGCAGAAAAGTAGCAAGCGTTAGTGGCGTTCATATGCAGGACCGCAAAACGCTTGCCATAATCACAACAAACATGCGCTAAGAGCTCTTACTATCAAATTAAGCACGTACCTAGCACAAAATGTACACTTACCCAGCGTATGAAGTGTGTGAATTAGGGCTGCGGTGGTGACGTTCGTTTTCGGTTATATGTTCTTTGCAATCTTCGCACTCACTACACTTTCCCCTGAGAACACCGAAAATATCCTTGTTTGCTAGCGACATCTAGCTTTTCCGTTCTTTTTGACGATACTATGATAAACGCGAGGAAAACCACTGATTAAAACAGATTACACTTGTTAACGGACGGACGACGAGCGTTAAGCGTTTCAAGGAAACCGCTCTCAGTGTGGATAGACCTAGACCAGGCTCGGCTACGCAGCGAAATCGGAAATCTTGGTGGTTGCGGCATTGACAATGGTTTTCCACCCTTTAGAAAGAAACATACTATCAGTATTCCAGACTGCGAACTTATAATCTGTGTTCATACAGCATTGATAACATGTAGTCGAACGATAAGACAAGAAACGATACATTTAACAAACGATAAGAAACTAACAAAGAAATTATCGTTGGAGATTTCGCTTAGAAGTTACAGTGTCGGAGTAGAGGGTACATTTATAAGTTACAACAAGCTGTTTTTGTTTTTTCCGAGATGTAACTTCTATTCGTCTTGTAAAGACATGACCTTGGTCGCTTTTAACCTCTAAATATACGTTACAGTGGTGTAACCTATAAGAAATCTCGAAATCTACGTCTATATAGAAGTTACATGTTTCTAAAAGTTACAATAAAAGGTACGGGTTTAAGAGTGTTGACGCACGGACTTCTGCTGCCTCAGAATAACGAATTTATGCCAGAGAAACCTGCGAAAAAATTGTGGTTACAAAGCACTGCGTAACAAAATAAATACGACCATGCAAACTTTCGACTCATTCCATCGCTATAGCGCATATGAAATGAACGAAGACGAAACTTTGCGTGGTCGTATTTATTTTTTACGCAGTGCATGACAACCGCGATTTTTTCGCACATAAAATGACATAAATCATGTACTGCGTGGTGGTAGAACGCAGTGTCTCTCAAGTAGATATGCCGTCACACGCGAAAATTTGATCGACCTTTTACAGCTTCCAACCTGTACAGATGCTAAACCGAATTATTGGCTAACGTTCCAGGTCAAAGTTGCGACTATAAGTAACCGGCACAGTCAATGAACACAAGAAATGGAACATCATTTGAGACAATGTTTTGAACCCTTTTAAACTAACATAACGTATAGAATGGTAGAAAATCGAGTGAACCGGTATGGAAATATGAAGGAAAATGCCTCAAGACGAGAGGCGCCGATATTTCGAACAGAAACTGTAAGAACAAGCGCCCAGAAGAAGAAAAGTCTCTGTTCGAAATATCGTCGGCTCTCGTCCTGAGGAACTTCCCCGAATATTAACTAAAATAATTTACGTCGACACAGTGATCAAGAAACGTCCAGTGGTAAAGTGTTAGTATGTAGAGGTGAAAATATTTTGGTGCGGTACCGGCAACAGACTATGCCGCCAAAGTGTCGTTGCCTATATCTCACACACGACATTCGACATTTGTTTTTCAATAATTTTCTTCGTGTTTTTGTCTTCTTTCAGGGAAAACGACGTGTGTGTCTTCTTTCTTTTTAGCCCTAGCGTTTCCCGTACGGAACTACATCCGAAAGTACATATTATGATACTTAGGCTGCACTTAGGCTGCTTTCAGTGAATCAAGTTACTTGTCTGAGAATACCAGTTGTAACTTCATCACATTGTAGGCAGTGTTATAACAGAGTTGTCTCGCAAATGCTCTTCGTCGACTATTTGGGGTCCCTACACTAGTTTTGAACTGTGGCACATCTCCTTGTGAAACACAATACTGTATTGATATCCCTGTATGCGCAAATAAACCATCAATCTGAAAATCTGAAGAACGTGTGGATAGCCAAACCACTACAACTGCCAAACAAGCGAAAGTTTATCAAAGAAGACCTCATCAGATATGTTGGTTGACTTGGCCTCGGTCAAGATTGTGCGGTATAAACTGAGACTTTTACGTGCACTTACCAAAATTTGCAATGGAACAACTTACACTACTGGAAGGACTAACAAAGAAGGAGCAGTGCGTTGGTGTTGGTG
Source organism: Ornithodoros turicata (assembly GCF_037126465.1). Taxonomy (NCBI): domain Eukaryota; kingdom Metazoa; phylum Arthropoda; class Arachnida; order Ixodida; family Argasidae; genus Ornithodoros; species Ornithodoros turicata. Next base: position 167,027 of record NW_026999445.1, on the reverse strand, counting down.
CTAACGAAAGAGCTCACCGTTGTCGGGCTCACAGAGGTGGTTAACGCCACGACTGACACTCTGGGCGTCCTGGGCCGCCTTCTAAGGGAAATGTGACGACATATGTGTGACCGCATTTGAGAAAAACACATGAAAGACCGCAGACAGCACAGCAGGCACCGTGACTGGAACCCGAATACCTCCCCGTCTTGTCGTGGCGAGCGCGGTAACCACCACTGAGCCACGCGAGCTCGTAACAGGGCCTTGGAATCAGTTTATTAGTACCGTGTTTTTTGTATATCACGAGCCCTGTCCATGAAGCCGATTTCACCGCGAGTTTCAAAGGGTCACCGTTTGGAGCGCCGGCCGAAATGCATGCCGGTACCTGTAGTCATAGCTCGGAATTTTTCCATCGCTTATGTATGCGCGGCGCGATTTTATACCCTTTGAGCCCTTGCTTTTTCCACTTTTCTCTGTGAAAGATGGGAGGCTTCACGCGTTGCGTTCCCGGCTGTTACGAAAATAGCACCAAGCGCAAAGGTCTCGGCTTTTATAACTTTCCCACGAACAAAACACGAAGAAAGGAATGGATATGGCGTATTGGCAGGAGAGGAAACAGCGGCAGGTAAGTTGCACCCGTGGCTTCGTTTGCCCTGTATTTTGTCCTGTTAGGCGCGTGCAACATGGTAACGGCCATAATATTGTGTCGACATAGGGCTTCCTTGTAATATCATTTAAGTATTTTGACCACGTACTCGTTGTCATTCTCAATAGCTTTGACATAGCATTATACGCTCCCTCGCTGTACGCGCAAAAAGCACTACCAAAGGTTTTGGAATGAGAACGAGTACGTGCTGAGCGTTCTATGCGAACGGGGCCGGAGTTGAAATATTTCCTGTAACGATGTTAGTTTCCTAGTGGTTCGTCCGCTTTCTTTCATTGCCTTTGTTACTGTCACATATTCGTGATATTATAGCGGATGTGTATCTGTGTATTTTTTGTTTGTTCGTTTGAGAAGCAGCGCGCTTGACAGAAGAAAGAAAACGAGAACAGGACGAAAACAGAACATCTTGTGCAGCTCGAGTTACAGACATGCGCTGCATGCGACACCTGCATGCGCTGCAAGCTACACCTGCATCTAACTCAAGTACTTCCAGGATAGCCTACCCCCTTTTCATTTATCGCTCCTTTTGTGAGGCGCTCTGTTTCCACAAGGTAAACACCCAGTAGATTGGTATTGTACTAGCACACAAGGATTACTGTTCAGGGCTCGTTATTTTATTCCCCCCATTCCATCCAGCAATGGGGTAGAGTATCGCCTGTGGCAATGAAACTCCCCACTCTCCAAGGTCGAAAATAAAGTTGTTGTTGTTGTGAACGAATGGTCACCGCACGTTTTTCTTGCAGGTACTCAGAATTCCTTGCTACAGATGGTCATAGAGTCTGCGGTCTTCACTTCAAGGCTGGTGTGAAACATATATGAATCGTACCCCAACATTTTTGTCTGCTGGGGCCAATTGCTAACAGATGCCCGCGGTCAGCAAGGTTGCAGAAGAAGCAATCGCAACAGTCGCTACGATTTTTCTTCATTGTGGTACACAGTATGTCCAATGCGTTCTGTTCTATTCGAGTTTTGTTATCATGCATGCATTCTCATAGTGAGCACTCATTTATTGCCAGAAGCTCCAGTTGAATGAAGATGTGACAGGACTGTGTCACCTGAGTCATTCACGGACGGCTACCCTGACCAAAGCACAGATGATAACTATTGACTGCCATCTGAGGCAAATGACCCTTCAGCAGTGGAATATCAAAGAACACCACATCGAACGGGAAAAGGAACATGAAGAGCTCCTCAAAGCAATGGATGTGCAGCTTAATGAAATGCGTGTGGAATGTCACAGGAAGGAGGGCCAGACATAGCGCAAAGAGCTGGAGATCTTTGCAGAGCACCAGCGCAACCTGTGGTTGCTCGCGCAGTTTCGATCTGCGTATAAAACTATGAAAGCAGCACAGCAAAACATAGCTGAAAACTGCATACCGTACGACGTCCTTAAAACGACTGTTAGAAACCTCCAGTACTACATAAGGTTCGCGTCACCAGCCTTGTTGGAAAACTTCTACAAGATCTTTGAACCTTATATGAAGCAACTTCGCTTCTGGCAAATGAGGAAAGCCGCAGTGCTTCAAGACGAAACGAAATGTGTTGTTCCATTGAAAGATCCGTTTATCGTGACTTTAATACGTTTGCGCCATGGCCTAGACGGTGCTAATCTTGCTCGCAGGTATGTACACACACTTTAATTTAAGTAGTACTCCCCTGCCTGTCCAGACACCAATTCTTGGAAGCTACTGCGTCCCGTATATGCACGACGTGGATCGACCTTCTTTAAACAGGCTTTTGTGAGCATGCTCAACTAGACACTGAAGAGCATGTGCATGCAACAGAGTGCTGATAATCTTATTAAAATATCACAGGTCCCCACATGGATGTCCGCAGATCTCTGCGACGGGTACCGCCCAGCAGTTCTCCAAGCGAAACGCTACAGCACAGTTGATGGGATACCGGACTGCAGAGAGATTTTCATTAAAAAGCCGTCATCGTACAGGGTATAGAGTGAAACGTATTCTCTGTACAAAACGGCCAGCACCATGAACGGCCTTGTTGTTTGCAACCCTGCAGGTTTTGTTACTTTTGTATCAGACTTGATTTCTGGGTCAATGAACTTACTCTTGAACCTAGTGTGCTAAAAAAGTTTGAGCCTGGCAGAAGTATCATGGCAGATCGCGCCTTTCAAATCGATAAGGAATGTTAGCTGGGGCAGGAGGCAGGGGGAATAGGCCAACATTTCTAAAGGGAAAGAGCCAGCTGTCTTTGTCAAAAGAGGTTGAGACACGCAGGATTGCGAGTCTTCGCATTCATATTGAACGTGTCAAAGGCAAAGTCGAGTCCTTCAAGATCTTGTCACAACTGTTTCCGAACAGGATATCACAAGAAGTGAACAAGGTGTGGCATGTCTGTGCAAGACTTGTGGATGTTGTTGACCAGCTACTAGTGGACAAAATATCTGAACCGCTGTAGTGTAAGACATGCTTGGTCAGTCAACGAGCCTGGAATTGTCATTTGTTCAACTTATGTAGTTCCTCCCAGAAAACCTGTATACTTTTCCTGTGTCATTGGGAACTAATGTGAGGTCATTACTAAACAACTGATAATCACATACTCCCTGGTGGAAGTGTCATAGAATGAAAAGTAAATGTGGCAAAATGAGATACCTGTTCTGGCCCTTTTATTCACTGCACGCTGTTCGGCTTACTTCTGCATGATGCAGTAGCAATGCACGGTACGACATACTCAGAGTAAAAATGTCTCAATGATCTCGTAACACTGAGATAATAGCTCTTGTGAAACTTTACAGCAACCTCCACCGAAGGCCTATAATTCTGGTAAATGAACAGCACTCCTGAACTGATGGATGTTGCTTCCATTTGGAACTGCAACTGTGTGTAAAAGGGGTTCATACGGAGCTAAACGGAGTCTCTCATTTTTCAAGTGCTGCACTGTAAGCCGTTGGACACTGAGGGGCCAATTCACTTCTAGGATCTTCTTTTCGCAGTACTCGCATTTGATTCCGTCTGTGCTTGCGCCCACAAAGGCACAGCCAGGAAGCACACAGAGTCCTTGTTCCACAGCCAGTGAGTTTCTGTGGCTGGCCGTGTGTTGTGCTAGGTAGCTTGCCTTTGCAACAACCTCCATATCGAGTGCCCTCTTCATAGCATCAGTCTCGACACACTGTTTCTTCAGCACTGTATGAACCAGCTGTACCGCTTTGTGCGGTCTTGGCTTTCGGTCAGTTGCTTTTATCCATGTGAATACCCTGTGGGCTGAGGACGAAGTAATCATTCCAGCTCTGTATTTTGACCACATGTTGCACATGCTTTGCCCACGAGTAATAACCTCAACCTGAGTAGCAACTTCAAGACTGCAAGGAAGGTGCTGATCAACTTCATGATTTGTAGCCAGACGTTCAGGCCTGCATCCAAGCATTCAGAGCAACTTCGTTGCTCTGAATGACATCTGCTAAGCAGTTCATTCCATTCAGTCTACAGTGCCGCTCAATGCCGTCCAGTTGTGTACAAGGCATCGCACAGCTGCACAGCTTAGCCTCTCCGTTGTGTCCTTCGCAAGATCTAGAGCGTCTATGGTTCGTGGTACCGCTTTTGGGTCTCGCGGTGTGTACCATTGCATTGGGCCTTCAATGCAGGACTTAGCTTCAGGAACACTCTTCAGCTCATGCGTCGTGCTATGTACTACAGCATATAGGATGTTTGCAGACACCGCTAGTCCCTGATTTGCATTCGCAGAGTCCTGAGGATATGCTTCCCGTTGCTTTGTCCCCAGGTGAAAAAGGTCTGCAATCTCATGTGGTTTATGAAATCATTTCCACTTGAAACCACTTTGAACCAATTTGTACGTAAGCGGTTTAAAATGGAAATGGTTTCATGAACCACTTGAGATTGCAGACTTTTTCCACCAGGGTCAACCACCAACTTCACCTTATAGGTATATGAGACAGTAGAGGTCTGCATGGTAGCAAGTACGTCAGCTCGGACCAGTGTATTCGGGCTGGAAGGGTCCTCGAACAACTCCAGCTTCTTAATGTGTCCAAATGTAAACAGTCGCAAGCCTCCATCCTTATATTTCGCTGCTCCGTGCTTTTCGACGCACTTGGAAGAATGCACATCACTGTAGAGTCCTAGTGTCCGAGTCTTCCAGCAGCCCTGCACATACATACTGCAAAAATGTTGATAAGTCTGCTTTCCGAAGAATGGATACAGACTGTGCGTGGAGATGTCCATCTTCCTTGGTTTTCCAATTGCTGCAGTGGGGTGGGTGAAGCAAGCTTCAGCCCTTGCACCTAAAAATTCAGAAAACATGGTTGGTACTCTGTAGGACAGGGGACCTTCTTCGCAGTTGCTTCTGCAGTCGTGGCACATGCCGCGCAGCAATCGGCTAACGTTGTGCAGGTAATCGGATGAAGATTGCGGCATGTTCTCTTCGTGCAGCAGAAATATGCTGTCGTACGACATTCGCATTGTTAATTTCTTCGTTTTTACGTCGTTATCCTGAGCCATTTGCATATTTATGCCTCGATGTGCGGCCTCGTACATATCAGAATACAGTGTTTTTTTATTTTTTAATTCAATACAGAGCGCTACACAAAGGGAGAGATAAAAGACTGACGCTCCATGAAGCGTTCTGTCCTCAACAAACAAAAATACCATTTGGCACTTGCAGTGGCCGAACGGAGAAGCTGAAAGAACACACCGATGAGGCAGTGATATCAATAAAACCACTAAACAAGTTAGAATACTAGCTTTGGTCTCCCGTCATATTAAATATTAAATCTAAGACACTTTTCGAACAAGCTGTGCACCTGTTTGAGCACCACTCAGGCGGAGGGACAACTGATATCTTGAAATCGCCATCATTGCGTTTCATATGCAGACCACAGGCAGATGCTGGAGAAGCCGCATGGTGATGTCAATAGTCACAAATTATGATCAGAGCAGGTGCACAAGGAAAGGATTCGGAACGAGTGTGACACGAAGCGATGATGTTTACGTCGAGGAAAAAGGGAGAGAAATACCAAAATGGTAGAAGTAGTACTACCGTGTGCTTCATCGAGTGCTACCCTGCTAGGCTTTGGCGTTTGGCCGATGCGTGTCGCCTGCAGGGCAAGCGAGACCGGCATCTTTCTTCGCTCTCTCTCTTTTTTTTTTTTTTTTTTTTTGTGCAGTGGGTAATTTGTCATTGAAGTAACCGTCTTACTGCTCAGGCTCGTCTTTCGATGGACATACTGGATGTCTCAAAGCTAAAGCGGTTAGAAACACAGGCGTTATCTCGATGGTGAGTTGATACTCCAAGCAATTTCCCCCTTTAGTGTTGGTTGTATACGTAATCAAATTAAGCTGAGACACATCGCTCTTCATTCTGACTCAGAGGCAAGCAGGACTCTTCGAATTTGCGTAAGCTCGCAAGACAAGCAATGTATAATATCTGTTTTCTATAAGGAAGGAAACTCCAGTGCTGCGTGCTCAGAGGTGGACGTCCTGAATGTACAGGGAAATTAAGGTATAGTCTCACTTCACCGCTTGACGTGATAGCAAAGCCGTGGCACTGCTGTCGTGTTTGGTGGCTAAAGTCGGTGTTTGCAGTCGTTACTAAAACGCAATGCTGCAAAGTGATGTAGTTCTTTGATGTGTCACGCTGTACAGAAACACCAAACACACCCCAAACACCCTGCGGTTAGACTTCCACCTTCCACATTAGACGAGCTTTATTTTTCTTGTTTCCGTCGGAACACTTATTTTGTCGTTCTTTGGGTCACCTATAGATTGTTTTCTTTTGAAAATAAAGAGAAGATAACTCCAAAGGCTGTCAGTATATTTCGTTTTGGTTTGACTTCTTGAGACATGCCAGTCTTTGGACAATTGGGACAATTGCCAATAGGGAATCAAAGTTAATAGAAAAGACAAAGAAGCCAAATAACGTCCAAATGAGGTCAAAACACAGGCACGTTCCATTTTTATAAGGGAATTCTCAGTATTTCCAGAAGTTCATGAATTAGCTAAACATTCCTAAACAAACAGATTTTTTCCGACAAGATACGGCAAGCTCAGGGTCGCGGGTTCGATCCCAGCCGGGTAGCAATGTGGGGGAGGTAAGCATTGCTTACAGCACCGTGTGTCGGAGATTTCCGACGCACGTCAAAAGAACCCCCAGGTGGTCCAAATTATCCGCAGTCCTACCCTGCGGCCCGTGTAACATGCCGCCACACTGCGCAGACAAAGCTTACGTGTAACATCACAGTTCCATTATTCTACAAGTGTTATTAGTTTCGTGGATAAATCACAAACAATATTTCATACATAGTACATTAAATAAAGCAGAAGGGAGAGAAGAGAAGGGAGAGAGAATTTTGGGCTATTTTTCTCCAGAAAAATAGCCCAAAGCCAAAGCCAAATCGTCGTTGGGCCGGCCAGAAAAGAACTTCAATGTCTGAGTAAGCTCAGGGGTGGTGACTATCCTCTGTGGTGTAGAAAACGCCTGTTTGAAAGTCTGAGATAATGATCGATGGTGATGATCCTGTCACCACCCCAAAAGGCTCTGGGTGTTCCAGGATGAGCATAACTCAGTAGATCGGCTCCCAAGACGCCCCATACATGCTCACTATGTGCTGACAAAACGAAGTCCACAAGGACGGTGGTACTTTGAAGTGCGTAAAGATGGTCACCTTGGCGTCGATGAGCGTCCCAGACTATCACTTCATCTGCTGCGCTGGGTCTTTGCTTAGATGCTCGGGTGCACAAACTGCAATAAAAAGTCACATATCCAAATTACACAAAGTGTTATTGTCTCTTCCCTTGTTTATGTGTCTCACGGTCTTCATGTTCGTCATATACTAGCTCGTCTGCGCCGTTTTCCTTTTGGCCATCTCAATCACGTCATGGGAAATTTAAGGAAGATTTTCACAGGGTGTCGGAGCGAACCGAAAACCGGAACCGAAAACCGAAAAAAACCGCCATTTTGGATGCAAACTGAACGGAATCGAAACCGTATACGTTTTTTTCGCTCAGGAGGGAAACCGAAAAATATATTTAACGGTTTTCGGTCCAAGAAAAAACTTCGCCGGTTTGGACTACGGATAGGCGAATGAAACAGACGTCGTGTGCTCTGAAGTCATGTCACGGATACTATACGAGGGTTACGGTTACGGTGGAATGTATGTCGGTATACTATGACCCTTAGGCTCCGTTTGTAATGGTTTATCGTTCGCGCACTCACACAGACTTAGAGGTACATGTGACTCTCTAGCAATGTGCCGTAGTGTTCGTTTTAATTTGATCTCCCCAAACTCTCCTCAACTAAACAGCGACCCAAGAGGGCTGCATAACGGCTTCTTTATCGGTAATGTCGCGCAATGCGTCCCTTGTTTGAGAGCAGCTAAGTTGAATACATTTACGTATACGCGAGGGCAAGCCCGTGCGAAGTGGCAACTCTTTTGTGGTCAGGACACGAAGAAAATACAGAGCCGTCGAACGCGTTTGTGAGTGAAGGTGTTCCTCGATTTGCGTCGTATTCGTGCGGTGGTGCTTGCTGGCTAGACAGTAGCAACAGACATTCGGATGGGACGCGATCGCTCCAACCCAGCAAGAAAGTACAGGGTGTGTGGAGAAAAACGTGACCCGCATTTTTACATGTAACTCGTTGTCTACTTAGCCGAGGAACTTCCGGTGGCGCACGACGGCGTATTCATGCGTGCGAAAGCTACAAAAAAATCCTGGAAGCCATACTCAGTGTAAAAAAATAAGCAGAGCGCGAAAACATGGGCTTCCATGCATTAGAATAGGGCGGTCATGACAGTGCATGGTAGTGCATTTCGGTCTCAGGAGAGTTATGTGTAGGCACCGCTAGGAGTACTGCCGATGAGCGTCCAATGTGGGACATCGTTTCGATTTATGCACCGATAGCTCCCTTAGCGGTACTTGAACACATCTCTCCTACGTCCACCATGTTGCCCTTTCACATACACCCTGTTGTCCACCATGTTGCCCTATTCTGATGCACGGAAGCCGACGTTTCCGTTGTCCCGTTTATTTTTTAAGCTGAGTATGGCTTCCACAATTTTTCTGCAGATTTCGAGCGCATAAATGCGCCATCATGCGCCACCGGAAGTTCGTTAGTTAGGTAGGCAACAAGCTATGGGCCTAAATGCGGGTCACGTTTTTCTGCACACACCCTGTACTTTACGTATGACATCACGACAAACAAGTCCGTTTGTAGCATGCGCTTCAAGAAAGGAGAAAGCCCATTTGAACAGGCAGTAACTTACAGGAACCAGGAGCTACCAATTTCACAGCTGTCTATTAATATTAAATACCATGTATGCGGAATAAACGGGTTTACATTTTGTAACGTTGATTTTTTGTTGTGGGGATGAATATTCCCAGCAGAAGCGAAACCGGTTAATAACCGGTTTGAACCGTTATTTTTTTGCTCCTGAGCAGAACCGGTACCGCATCGTTTATGATGTAACCGGAACGAAAACCGGAACGAAAAACGTTTCGGTTCGACACCCTGGATTTTCATTCGCATACAAATAGGGGGAGGGGAACTTATTGTCAGAAGAAAAAAAAACGATAAAAGAGGAACGGGGATATAAGATTCATTCAATGAAACTCCAGGAGAGCTACATCCTCCAGAAGACCTTCATAGCTTCGTATATCTATCGCTAAAATCGGCCTGCATCAACGTGAATGCACGGGTACATAGTAGATGGCCTTACGCACATGAGATTCCTTCTTTGTGCTTTATCTCTTCCTGTCGGTTGTGATTTACCAAAGATGAGAGCACACACAAAGATGGTACAAAGGTAGACATGGTGTCAGAGCATCCGATCGACTTCGTGGGAAGAATCATGAAATCGCTCGTTTGGGAAAATACGGGGAAATGCACGTAGCCCTACGGGCAACATCGAAGCAGTTTGTCTTTTGAAACGGTCGGTGTGACTGAGAGTCCCTAGGACGTCGCTCAGTATATACGGGGTGTCCCTAGAAAACGTGTGATTAAATTATAACTTAAAAAATTACTCCACCCAGAGCCACGCGGTCAACGGTATTTATTCTTTGTAAGTTTTGACACCTCCTGACGTGAATGTAACCTAACTTAAGTTTTATTATGTCAGTTTTATTATGGCATGCGCTCGACACTGATGGGGTAAGAAAGCGGCCGTTCCTTGGTAAATTTTTACGAGTTCGGATCGTAAAACAATGATCATCAATTTTAAATTAGATGACATTCGCATCAGGGAGTGGCAAAAACATGGTAAGAACAAATACCGTTGACCGCATCATTCCAGTTGGCGTAGTTTTTATTATAACTTAATGACACGTTTGCTGTGACACCGTGTATGTGCGTATGGCGGTACATGACCTCTCCAAGCACGTGTTGTTGCTCGAGAACGTTCCTGGAAATCACCTCGTGAACGCGACTAAGGGGAATTCCAGGGCCACATCTAATGGATTCGGCGTAAAACTAGACCTTGTTGCGCACTTTTCGCTTTGTTATAAACATGTGTTATAAACGCTGAGAGAGGGCGCGAAAGAGTTAGTGGAACTTCGCTAAATTTTGCAGCTCTCCGCGAAATGGCTTCCCAACATCTGTTTTGAGTGCTCGGAAAAGTATTTCACCACGTAGTAGGTTCAGGCACGTGTCAAATAGACTCTGGCATATTTACGCGTGGAAACACATGTGTTTTCACTGCACTTGCCGAATATCTAAAGCTTTCATTAGACAATCTCCATAGAGATCGTCAGTGTGCACATGTGGAACTTGTGTTCTATTTGAGTGTCACGGAAATGTTTGAGTGCCACGGAAACTCATGCTACCGCTGTGAGAAAGAAGAGATCTTCACAGATCGGGTCAGATTTCGGTTGCAGTCGCGTGCGCATTGCTCCATTACATCCAACGTGCTGGTATACCCCCAAAAAGAGAGCACACCTATAGCGTGATCTTACATCGATAATACTGTTTTAAGAGTATTACAACATACAATAATATAATTATAGTGTTATAACATGAAAAACAAAAAGAAAAGCAATACAGCGTGTCTAGTAATTTATGTATCTGTTGTGCATTGGTACAACTATATCTTTCGAAGCCATTTGTAAGTGCTTGCAGGGTGTAATGGTGTTTCTCAGTATCTTGTGTAAGTCAGGAGAGGTCAGCCGGCTGTGGCCAGCAAGCGAAGCACACACATGCCCCCACGTGGGAAAAGACAGGAAATAACTGTGAAACGACGAGTGCGAACGACGAAAGGGAAATGTACAAGGGTAACAGCAGGAGAGACTCCAAATGAACTTAGCCTGGACGACTGTCCGAACGGGACATCCATGTTAATGTTACAGTGAGGGCGGCAGTGGTACCCATAGATAACGTAGCAGGGGCTGTGAGACCCTTACTTGACAAAAACAATGTGTGTGCCACTGACTTGGTTACAAGTGTAGAGCTCTCCTTCGTATTCTTAGAAAGTAGACAATTTTGCCACGCACGTTTCTCAGAACCGTTATTCGAGATCTGCATGGCCACATGTGTAATGTGGAAAAAGGGAAAAGGATGGCCATTGGTCCGCTCGTTTCTCGTCATTTTTTACGTTTAATTGGTTCATAAGTCTGGGAAAGTGAGTATGGCCGCTTTATTTAACTATGGTGACTTATGGTTTCGCCTTACATTGTAAGCGGAAAATTGTGTGACCATGTGGTACCCGGGTTTGGAACCCTTTTAAGCAAGGTTGCTGGGTTTGGCTATTCTATTCTGTACTTTGGAACAGAATCCTGTCTTGGTTAAACATTCAATTAAATTGTTATATTTACTGGACATCGTGACTGCTCGCTTGAGCACGTCCAATTTTAACCCACCCAGAGCTACTGCGAACCCAACAAGTCTGAACATCGACCACCTCGGATCGTCGCATTATGAATCAGCCATTATTAAATCAAGCAATCAATCAGAATGTGCTACTGGCGGGCCTCTGGTTTGGAAAAACCAGACCTTGGCAAACCGCATCTGCAGTGCTTTCTAAATCCTTTTGTTGACACAATGAACAACTTTTCATCATCTGGGTTCACGTAGACCAGGAAATCTGGAGGTCAACAGGAGCCTTCCCTGGTCCCTGCACGGTCGACAGTGTGGCACTGTACCAGATTTTAAACATGGCCCAGTTCAAGGGAAAGTATGGCTGCTTGTGGTGTGAGTACAAAGGGGAAGTGGTAGAGGTGCACAGCGGCCATGCTAGAGTTTACCCGGTTACAAATAATTTGCCTCGTCCAAGGACGCAGGAAAACATCATGCACAACGCTGAAATTGCAGAGGCAAAAGGGCGGTCTTCTCAGGGTATCAAGGGGCACGACATCCTGTTCTTGGTAGCGTTCTTCAACGTTGTGACAGGGTGTGTAGTGCATTACATGCACGCCGTCTGTGCTGGTTTTGTTCGAAGCACGGCATCCATATGGTTCAGCAACAAACAAGACATCTCTACCACTTGGGTGGAAGACTAGATGAAATTGACGGCAGACATAGGAGCTTGAGGTCGGTATGGGAATTATCCCGTCTCCCGCAATTGGTCAAAAAGTGGAAATATTGGAAAGCGCCGGAGTGGCGCAATATTCTGCTTTTCTTTTCACCACTGGTACTGAAGGGCATTTTGCCCCGAAAGTATTACAAGAACTGGTTTACCATTACCGGTTTGTTTGTATCATGCATCATCTACTTAAAGAGGATGTGCTTGGACATATGGCCGACCTGCAAAAACACATGGGATCCTTCCTGGCGGAATACCAAAAGATGTATGGTAAGACGCACATGAAATACAACACACACCTAATGATCCATTTAGTGCAGTGTGTGAGGAACTGGGGATCTTTGTGGAACTACTCCACATTTACGTTCGAGAACATGAACGGCCGGCTGCTAAAGCTGGTGCATGGAGAACGCTACGCCGCGGAACAAATTGCTGAGAAGTATTTGTTTATGCAAAACATCTCAAGAAAGTTGTCAAACCTCCCAGTGCACCGTTAAACAAGTTGTGCCAAGCCTCTTCTTGATGAGCTACTGAAGGCATACAAGCCCCACAAGAAAATTCATGGTTCCAGTAATATTGTACTGTATGGAAAAGGAAAGGCATCGCATGGAAAGCTATTTTCTTAAAAGTTCACTCGCGGCCCGTTCACCTTTTCCGTTCCTCGACTGTATACATCACGGCGATGGAATTCTTATGTGAGAGCTGGAGAGAGGTTTGGACTGATTTTGGAAATATACGTTTGTGAGGAAAGAACTGCGGTTCCGGCAGAAGCAAGAGCGGCTCCAGTAATGATAATATTCCAAGGTTTCAACACAAAGCAAACTTTACTTCGTGTTCCGCAGATGACTTCCGCACAGACAGCTTTGCATGTGCTGAACGATCTGAAGAAGTTATCGTGATTGATGCGTCACAAGCCGAAAAATGCATTGCCTTGGCCATTGACAGGTCAATACACTTGTTTGCATTGCATGATAATCTTGTTGTTGAGGCTACCTGACCATGTACCTTTCACACCTTTCATGCACCTTTCAGCATGCTCCCATGCTGCTCTATTCAGAGTTTATACAATGTCTTGCATAACAGTTTTTGAGCGCATTATTACTAAAGCCAAGTAATGTAAACGAATATATAACTGTCTCATTCTCAGTATGATGCTGACTTCCCTGCTGTTATTGTGTGCACATGGAGTTCACAGCATGTACAAATACTGTAAATTGATTGGAGTATGAAGGTGACAACATATTTGAACCTTATTGCCACTACGGAGCAGCCCAGTTAAAATGTTGCACGTAAGCAAGGAATTTGACATGTCAACAAACATCAACACAGACGTCTGTGGATTACATTTCCAGGAAGTACACAGAAATGCATTCAACAGGTTGTACATTCACAGTTAACAGGAATGCCTGTTGGCTTACTCAACAAAAAGTCAAAGTCAACAGTCTGTCAAATTAGGAAACAAAACATACACGAGAAGTCTGTAGAAAGCCCATTTTTGTAAGGGTTTAAATACCTACCTAGGCAATATAGGAGTTATTAGAGCGCGCAGAAGTCACGGCACGACATAGCCAGCGTTCCAGTTTTCGCGTTAGTTCCAAAGATTAGAAAGACATAGCTTTAGACAAGTTAACGCTATTCGCATTTATATATTTACAAAATCCGCTTTTGGAGGCTCGAGCAATCGAGTGCTGAGCAAGAAAAGCTATAAGCACTGATGGAAGGATGGTGGGGTTCGTTGCCTTTCGTGTCGAGATTGCCTGACATCTCTGGTTATCAGATCCTAGAATGAGGGAGGGTGAATGACGAAACACACCGAGTTTTTGAGAAATATAAAACGCCAAAGTACAATTATCCGATTACGCCCAAAAAGTAAACTCCGAACAGAACCCTGGGCATACCACTTGACGTCATGGCTACGTAATCCTCTCAGCCAGTTTAGCCTTTTACAAACATAATCGGTGTTCGTCTAACGGTCGCACTCTATGCAATACCACACACCAAGGAGCTGCGTCTCAGTAACTTCCTACATTCGCGTGTGGTGGGCTCTGTATGCGGCTTGTGTCATACACGCTCCATGACCCGAAAGCAGTCCTTGTAAGCCTTCCAGAGGTGTTTTTACCACACACACACACACACACACACAAAGAAAAAATCTCCGAGAGCCGCATACGCGTCGTCACTGCTGTTGAGCTGCACGGCAGGCGGACACCTTCTCGAGGACAGTATTTAAGTAGGAAGAAAAAAAAAGAAGAAACAGGAAATAATCATGAAACGGGACGTTGACGTTGATCCATCGTCGGATTTTGCAGAGGGGGGAGGGGGTGCTGAATAGCTTGCCGTTGTTGGCCGCACACGAGTGGGCATGGACACGCCTATAGCCGAAAAGGAAAGGAAAATCAGGTGAAGGGTTGCATGTTACTGTTGTTGTTGTTAAATGAATAATGAGCCGAAGCCGAAACTCAGTGGAATAGCAGCGCAGGGAAGGCAACGCTCATTCCACGTCAGAGGGGCTGAGCGTGGCCGACTAGTGCATACAGTTCCATCAACAAAAACAACAACACATCGGTGGCCACATGCTTTGGGGCGATGGACCTCATTGGAGCAGATGCCGATCTACTGGCCAGAACAGCCGATGGCCGGCCTATATGAGCCTCCGACGGCGAAGACCAGGTGTTCTTAAGCCACGCGGTTTCGTCTCATTCGCATTGGAAAAATGGCAATAACGAAATTCAACGATGAATATCTCAATGTACGTACTCTTTTGAGCGTTTTTAAAGCAGAATAGCATTCAACGAGAATTGTCTCCCATTCTGCTAACCCTAGCCCTATTCTGGCGGGGGGGGGGGGGGATCGTTTATCTAAAGAAATAAAAACATGAGAAAGAGAGGGAGGTCTGCTCTGGAAACCCTAAATTAAGGGTTAATGAATGAAGTTTAGGTAATTAGTCATCTAGTAGCTACATACTCCTTAGAAACGGTGTCCGCCTGCTCCTATAGCTTAAATTAAAAGCGGTATCTATGATGTCCTCATAGTTTGTTTGTGTGTGTTTGTTTTTGTTTTTAAATCTGGTGCAGCTAAAAAAAGGAAAAATCTATTCCATACGCACTTTCTCGAATGATCTCTGTTTCTTCGTTTTGGTCCGTCTACACATATTATCTGGAAACCAACTCCTGTTCAGCTTTAAAGCCGGCGGAACAAAGACCATTCGTCGTACCAGGGTTGGTTCCCGAAAATAATAGCATTTCCGATTCTGCTCCTTCACATCTTCCATTTTCATCTATTCCTTTACATCCTTCCGTCCATTCTCGGCATTGCTCGGTGTCGTGAGGGGGTGTAGAAGAAAAGGCTACTGGAAAAAACGCCCCCGGAGAAAACCTCCCCGGAAACCTAACCCGGCCTGTGAGTCTTTCTTCTTCATCACAAAGGTAGCATCAATGGAGAAACATTTGCGTGGCACTCAAATAGAACCACTATGCACACTCACTTTCGCTGTAGGGATTCTCTAAATCTTGGATGCATTAAAATACGCTCGTTGCTATACGCAGGTATTCGGGAACTGCAGTGCAAGCACAGGTGGTTCCACGCGTAAACGTGCTACAGTTTATTCGACGCGTTCCTGAACCTTAATGATGCATTAGCTAACGAAACGCTTTACCGAGCATGCGAAGCACGTGTTGGGAAGTCATTTCACGGGTAGCTGCACAGCATTATCAGCGGAAAGTGCGCAATAATAAACGTCTACTTTTACGCTGAATTCATCCGATGTGGCCCTGGAGTCCCGGTTTGTAGTTCATCAGCTAATTTCCTGGAACAATTGCCAGGATCAACACGTGCTTCGTGAGATCATACGACGCACATATATACTGAGGGACGGGCAAGGGACTCTAAATCACATCGTCTGTTTCAACAGGTAAGCCTCTTCGATGCTGCCCGAAACGAATGGCCTGTCTCGATGTACTTGTCCCAAACGAGCGATTTCATGATTCTTCCCAAGAAGTCTATCGGAAGCTCTGACACCATGTCTTGCCTTCGTACCATCTTCACCTTCGCTGTCACCTTCGGTAAGTCATAATCGACATGGGGAGATAAACAAGAGCAGCATTCCGGGACACCACTCTGAAACCCGACATGATCTAATAGCAGAGTACTACGCAAGGAAGCTAGCCCAGGCAGCACAATGTACTGAAAGTCGAGTGCAATAGGGGTGGACGGGTAGGTGGAAGGCCTTGAACGCAATCGTGAAGCTAAAGAACATTGATAAGACACATACCGTCCACCCCTATTGCACTCGACTTTCAGTACATTGTGCTGCTTGGGAGGTTTACAGGGTGGTGCGTGAGTACGTGAGGGGGCCATATCTGAGGTGAACAATTCCCTTCTCGCGCCCCGATCTCATAACAACACCGATAACACGCCAGGGAACTTTCGCGTAAGATAAAGAATAAGACGTGATGTATAACTGTGGGAACGAGCATGAAACTTTCCAGATATCGGGAGATTGCCGGACGAAATTGGCTGGTTGGCGAATGTGATAGTCTTCTGGACGACAATTTGACTAAATACGAGTTCTAAAGGTGCAGCAAGGACAACAGCTGCGGTCCGCAGACGATATACCGATTACGTAATTTTATGATGATGCCGTCAATGTCAAGTTGGCATCAAGAGTTATTACGAGCTAAAATAGAGGAAATTGACAATTTGGCACCAGTGAGTGCCACTTGTGCGACGATTTGACAAAATGTATGAAGTATTTAGATTGGGCTTTTTGGTGTAAATCCACAAGCGACCAAAGAACAAACACGAAACAACAACATATCGATTTGTGTGTGACCTCGTCTCCTGTTTGTTCTGTGGTCGCTTGAAAATTAGCAATTTGACCAAACGCTATTTCGCTGGCTGTAGCAAGGGAAACAGGTGTGGGCCGCGGACCCATAGCTATTAAGCATGGATATAGAGACTGCGTAATTAAATGATGACATCTTCGATATCACGTTTATATCAATAGTGTGGGAACTTCTCTACCTTCTGTCCCTCAAAGGACGATAGTCCCACTCTCGGGGTCGTCCCTGACCCGTTCGCCCTCCCGGAGGAAGTACAGACAACATCGTAAGGAACAAAGCAATGGTTTATTTTACCATTCGATGCAAACCGCAGGCTGGCTCGGCTCCGCTCCGTGACCCAGCTTCTCTCGGGAATGTCCCCGCGCTTTCTTCTCTTTTAATCGTCTTTTTAACTTGGCAATCGCGCCACTCCAGCGCCCTCACTCTGGCACGTGTGTGGTCCCTCTCCGATTGCGAGCGGCTAATCTAATCTAATATGACACTGCCATACTGATAACCTCTATTGCTCGAGATAACTCCATGGCGGCCTTGATACAACCTGCTGTGAATCCCGACAAGAGTTATTACGAAATAAAATGGACGATTTGGACAATTTGGCGTCTGCGAGTGCTACCTGGGTTTCGATCAAACGCGACTTCGTTGGAACAGAAATTTTGGTGCACCACTACACACATTCCGAATAAAAGGCGTGTATATTCCCAAATCCCTGGAGTGGCTAGGAATACAGAAAGTCAGCGACACAAGATGCGGTGCAGAGGTAGAGAACACTGAGTTAATTTTATTTTAGTGTATTTACAATACTGGTTTTCCCATACTTGTGGGTATAGTCGCAGCTGGATAGGTCACAGGGCAATTTACAACACAAGAACAGACAACAGATGTTGCAGTTTCTAACTTAAAGCCCCCATGTCAGATTTTGCCTTCCAGAGGTAGGAAAATTTGATTGAATGGCTGAAGTGTGGGAAAATCAGTGACGAAACCAAAATAACATGAAAATGAGCTTTTTTCTGGGGATCCATTTTGAAACGCGTTCTGCGGTGTGTTATCGCATCTCTGAATGACAATGCACGTCTGCCGCCCCCCGCCCGGAAAGGAAAATTTCCGTGATATGATCCAGTGGGTGAAAGTATTTCTACCGAGGCGACATTCGTCCCTTACAACTAGAAATGTAGAGTGCATCAAATGCATCGTACGGAGTTTGTTGTATTCCATTGTTTGTTTGTTTTATTGCGTGTTAGCGCCGCGAAGTAACTGTGGCTATGAGCGGCGTACAGACGTCGACCAATGTCTGTTGTATTTAGTAGTACAGTTATGCGTGGGAAATTTAAGGTGCTCCAAAACTAAAATGCATAGCAATCAGCGAGTTCCGATAAGCTTGGAACGAAACAACAATAACGCGGTTTGATAGCGCAACCCCTTCTTTCCATCCCAGCCTATACATTTCAACTTGATCTCCAATGTTTATTGTAGA
Source organism: Ornithodoros turicata (assembly GCF_037126465.1). Lineage (NCBI taxonomy): Eukaryota > Metazoa > Arthropoda > Arachnida > Ixodida > Argasidae > Ornithodoros > Ornithodoros turicata. The sequence continues at coordinate 148,593 of NW_026999445.1, read as the reverse complement.
TTTCCAATAACCATTTGTATGGATCCATGGTATGAAGGCTGGCATCGGATTGAGTGGTAGTAGAGTCTCGAACAGGGCACAATATCGCTGATGCCGATTAGATACCCAACGTCAAAAATAAAGTTCTTCTTGAGTAGATTTGGAGATAACGCTAAACAAGTGCTACGCTCCCTTGAGAACATTATCTATTGCTCGAGGAAGGGTCATCAGAGGCCTCACACACGCGTGCCGCATGTGCATGGCTTGCAGTCAGCTATTCTGTGCCCCGAAGGCTCTCGACCACTAAATAGAATAAAGCTCCCCCCCCCCCCCCCGATAATAAAGAATTCATAATGAAACCAGGTTTTCAGGCATTGTTTTTGCCTTTGCTCGATGTAGTGCTGCTTCTGTCGATGTTAAGAAGTGCATATGCTTTCGAGCTGTTCTTGTGCCTCGTGAACCTCAACTAGTAGTTATAGCGACCTGGTCTGAACGTGCATTTTGACAAGCTACACTATAAGTAATATGATAATTAAGAAGTAATAATGAAGACAAGTGCAGAGAATGGCATCATCTTAATTAGTACATTAAGGGTATGGGCTTGCAGCATAGCAGCCTCCCCGGATATGATGCGCGAATACGGAGCAAAGAGAGGCGCAGAGAAAAAAGAAGGAAAATACAGATGGAGCAGTTATGCACTGGGTCATTGTGTGAAAAAATTGAATTATTTCACTTTCTCTGATTTTCTCTGTTTCACGTTAAATGAAAGCAAAATCAACAATACAGTGTATAAACCGACAATTTCGGTGCTCGTGAACGTTGGGATAATCGTTCGTGAAGAACTATGTACGAGGAACTTGAAACGCCTTTCAAATTTTCCGTGTCTCATGTGGAAAGGCAGGTCCTTTGTTTCTGTTGGTGCGTCAAGTGAAGTTTTTTATTGATGGATTGTATATACGAATACGTAATAATGCCGTTTCTTTTCTATATTTTTTACGCTAGGGTACTTTGCTATAATTGTGGTCAGTTCCAGGGATTTTATTACCCTCCCCCCCCCTCCTGAGATTGCCTAATACAGCTTGACCACCAATGCATATGCCCAGAGATATGTATCCATAAACATATACCGCCCTATGGTTCGCTCACTCGAAATCACGCAGACATCTTATCACGCCGGGTCCCGCATCTTGATTTCTATGAGCATTGCTGATAGAGCCAGACGAACAACAATGACTCTCTTCGGTGCTGATACGAATTGCGCAACAGACTAAAACATAATACCCGCCGTTTGAATTCAGCATGAGAGAGCCGCGACGATATGGCAACGAAAAATCTTGCCAAGATACGAGGCACAAAAGTGAACTTGCACGGCAAATCGACGGCAGTCCGAACATTTACGCGGCAGCCGACACCCACGCGCTCTGGTGCCAAGAACGGTCGATACTAGGGCTCGGGATCTAACACGTCCTTCCGATTTTCGTTTAAAACGTTTCCGTTTAAACGTTTTATACGCCGTTTAGACTAACGTATAGTCTCGAAACCCCTTCCTTATGAAACGTTTAAACGTTTTGTTAATGCGAAACGTTTAAGCGTGTCCTTAATGTGAAACGTTTAAGCGTTTTGTTAAAATGAAGCGGTTGAACGTTATGTCAAGGTGAAGCGTTTAAACGTCTTGTTAATACGAAACGCAACGCCTTTCGAAAAGGATAGCTATTTAAGCAACTTCTTATCTTTATTAATGGGAAACATGGACGCGCCAGGCATTACGGGTACAGAGACAGAAGCTGTCCCCGTTATGCCTGGCGCGTCCATGGCTCCCATCAGTAATTACCAACTACGCCAGTTTCTCACTGTCTTATAAGTTGCTTATTACTTCAGTTCGTATTTGGCTTTTAAGCAACGCTATTTGTGTTCATTTTCGTTGTACATTTCATTATGAACAGACATGTTTCTCTGCAGTTTGAAACATGTCGAGCTCGTAATGGCGGTGATGACGTTTGCATCTTTTGGGTAGTTTATATTAAAAATTCCGTATTTATCTTCTTTACGCGAGTAGTATTTTGGTGAAAAGACGCGGAAGATTGTGACCTTGAGCGACTACTTGAGCCTGAAGCATGTTACCTGCTCTTTCCTACTAGTTCCCACTATTGCATTCTAAAACCAGAACATTTGCCAATTACGCCTTAAGAACCAATCACTGTCCCGAATGATATCATTCCTGCGCCAGAGGGGGAAGAAAGGGATGAGCACGACTTTTGTGACATCATACACCGACGCGATTTCCCACAAAGAGCCGTACACCTCCCGTAATGAACAAATTGGGGTGGAGAAAAGGATAACACCTAGAATTGTAATTCTGCCGGACGAGCTCGATGAGATAAAGCTCTGTTTTTGGAGTGTCAGCGACCCAATGCCATGAGTGCACGAGTTCGGAGTTCAGTGATGGAGTTCGCTTCGGAGTTCGGAGAGGAGCGGAGTTCGGTGCACGCTGCGAACGGGGTCGTGGCAACGCTCTATTAACCACCAAGAAACGGAATAAAATGCGCCCTGCGCCGTGACTCTTCTTTATTAAACATAAGACGATCACAAATGAGCGGGACAAAGTAATATGCCACTTTAACGATACCCTGCACTGTCTTTCAAGGAAAGTAAGCTGTAGTGTTTAGAGGAGGAAAAAAAAAGAATATTTGCAATTCACTTCTTTCTTATAATAATATCTCCCTCGTGGTCATTGTAACCTATACAAATGATGAACAATAACTGGCCGTGTTTAACGCACATGTGATATGTCGCTTATTGTAACCAAAAAAGAAAGAAAAGGGAACGCTGCCTGAAAAAACGTTTACGTACGTATTCGTACCTTGAGACGTTTTATGTAAACGAAAACGCTTAAACGTATCCTCGGAAAACGTTTAAACACATATACGTGCTGTTGAACGTATATCTAACAGAACACGTTTAAACGTGTTTAAGAAAACGTTTAAATCTGTGAAACCTGTGAAACGTATTACAAAACGCGTTTCTTAAGAAAACGTTCAAACGTTTAATAGAGAGCTGTAGTCGATACCCCTTGTATCGTAGTTCCAAAGCCATATACGTATTCGCAAGGGTTTATGCTATTGCCCTTCTACTGCAATTATATAGGGACGCGATGGCAAACTCCATAAAAGGCTGCAGAAGAGCCCTTTAAAACGGACAAAAACACCTTTAATCATGGTGACAAGGACAAACTAATAGAATGACGCGACGACTTATGTTATGCCCCTCTCCTGTGATTGTATCGGAGACTACCGCAGGATTTGGAAAAGGCTGCAGCAGGGTTCTTTACAATGACTCAAATGACTTGTATCATGGTGCCAAAAGACACTATGAACGGCTTATACTGGGATTGTAACAGAGGCCACTGCGACGTTCGGCAGCAGATCGAACCCTTTAAATCCTGCGAAGTCCTTTTAATCATAGTGCGAAGGCGTACCTGTTTCCCCTGTATATGGAAAGGAAGCGTTTGAGGAAACTGCTTCCAAAACAATACTAGCGAAAAAAATAAAATGCCGTCAAATTTGGGGCTTAATATGGTCTGATATAACAATAATATTAATGGTGTCCTAAGCTGATATTGTAACATGTATATCTGAAAGTAAGATCACGAGGTTTGAACCCCGTACCTTGTTCCCCTGTTGCACCCTGAGAGGTCGCGTTTGACAAAATCGCTTCCAAAACGGCACTCTAAATTGACAAGATTATCAAGTTGTATAGTTCAATATAAAAGCGATATAATACAGAACGGTACCATTTGTATATTACTAAGACAACGCAAAGTTGAATATTCTGTCAGCTTTTGGAGTTCAAAAAAAAAAAAAAATTACCGTCCGCCTTTCGAACTCCTTGACAAAGGCAGTCGAGCCCCTAGGCCGTCGAGCACATAGGAGGGGGACCCTGTCTGAGTCGCAACTTTGAAGGCCCTGGGTGCATCAGGATTAGCACTCACACATCGCGCCGTGGTTAGTATGTGGCATGCAGGACGTACTGACTAAAAATAGCCGATGACATTTCCAGAATTTTACTATCTCTCTCGAAAAATCGTAGTCTAAACATGAGCCCTGTGCAAAAATCGACGGAATCCCATTGGAGAAATGCATTAAAATTGATTTGACCAGGGTGAGGGTGACCTAGGTTTATATTACGTTAGCGCCTTTCATGTCTCCAGGGGTTCTTTGCATAGTGTTCTTCTGTATTAGACGATGACATCTTCAATTGTTTATTCTGTTTTGCTGTTACACGCGTATTTGGCATAAGCGCTGTCTCCCATTGAATTCACATCTTCTAATGCCAATGCAGTGCCAATGCACTCACGTTGATGAATGCTGACTTTGGAGATTAGGTTTACGAAGCTCTGAAGGTCTTCTAGCGAATGTAGCTGCATCTTGTTGGAGTTTCGTTCAATGAATCCAATTCCTATCCGAACGAGAATTGTCCTTAAATTTTCCATTATATAATTTGGATCGCCAATTGGGAAAGGGCGCAGACGAGCTAGTATACATGATGAACAAGAAAACTGAGTGACACGTAAACAAGCGAAGGCGACACAAACACTTTGCTTAATTGGGAAATGTGACTGCTTTTATTGTTATTTCCGCCCACACGAATATCTAATCAAAGACAACTACACAACTAGACTCAAAGACGCAACAATTGAAGGGATGCGCTGGGTCGTTCGCCAACGCAAACATGGCCACTTATACGCGCTTTAAGGCATCGTCGCCGTAGTTTACTTCATTATTTCAGCACACAGTGCGCATGCGTGGGGCGACATGTGGGCTGCGCTACTGAGGTATGCTCATCCTGGAACATCCAGACTCTCTCGAGATCGTGATGAGGTTTGATAATGCAGCTTTATTCTGCTCCTCAAATGTTGTGTCCTGTTTGTCAAATTTTTCCCCTGATGAGAGTAACTGGGTAAAATGCCTTGGCGTAACCATGTCATCCGATCTCCGCTGGGACAATCATATCCATTATATCGGTTGCAAGGCACAGCCTAAGGCCGCTTTCACATGTCCGTGTTTTTCGTCCGTCGTTTGTTTCAAAAATAGAACCTAAGGGCAGTCGAACCTTGTAGGTTCGAATAGGTCCGCTTCGCCTCCGTGACAAACACGGAGGCGAAAAAAAAAAGGCCAGTGTGAAATGGACCTAAGCTGTAGGTCGCCCCGGTGGTGCCTACGTTTAGCAAATTCGCAAATTCTACCGTAAAGTTAACCGCGTATAAAACACTTATTTGCCCGATTTTAGAATACGCGGCCGTAGTTTCGGACCCTAACACACCCAATGAGATTGAATCCACATCCACGAGGTTGAATCTGTCCATAAGCGTGCTCTCCTATTTATTTTCAACCAATGTAATCCTCGAAAGTCGGCCATGTCATTGCACTCATCCAGAAACAGAGAACCCTTGTCTGCACGCAGAAAAAGCCACCGTCTTAAATTTATCTACCTTCTCAATTAACAATAGGTTATCATTACCTCCAGACCTCTACGTAACCTTTACGCAAACATAGGTTACAAGTCACACTCATAATAAATCCCTCATGAAGTTTAGCGCTACCTGCAACTGTTTATTTTAGTTGCTCATCCCACGCACGGTACGTGAATGGAGTGGCCGCAATCACGATACCCTATAATGTGTTACAGTGTCCTCATTCCCACATAAAATCTACGCAACGTATTGTAGTTGAATGTTTCTTTGATGCCCTCCATGCTTGGACTGCCAACACAGTCAGTAGTATAAATAGATATAATAAATAAATTACGGCTTTGTGAAAAAGCACACGAGATGCCTCTTCTTTATGTGTCTCCCCGTCGTACCAGTGAGCAAATTCTACGGGTCTTGTTGCATACAAACTTCCTGTTGAAATCTCATTGGTACGCTCATATATCTTCCAAGGTACCGTGGTTACTCTGGCTGAAGCTGCACCAGAGCCTCTGCCGGAACCAGAAGGGGGTGCCTTGCCCATACGTGAGTATCGTACTTCTTTTAAAACATCTACACAAAATGGATTAATACAGAAATGACACCGGCAAGACGCTAACCGCGCACGATCTTCACTGGCGTTCTTCCAATGCGCTAGGTATTCTGCAGCTGAAGAAATTCTGGTAGCTACAATTTTGTCGACCATTCCCCGGAACCAAAAAACCGCATATATTATGCAGGGTTGGTTTCTTGAAACGCTAACGGAAACGAGAAACCCTAACTACACGTATTCTGCCGCAAACAAAAAAACAGAAACCCAGACAAAATATTTCTTTTTTTACTCTCTATTACGAGACACCCAAACGCGCATGAAATTCAAGGGTAGTGACAATAAGCGAAACTATGCTGGGCCAGAAAGACTGGTGTGTTTACCGGGCTATTCAATGTGTGGGGAGCGCGTGGTCACGGCCGTGGCACCAAGCCTCGAGCGTTTGTTTACACGGATGCGCTTTCTATTTCAGCACTCCCTGCGGCACGGTTTGTGTGCTCTTGTGGGGCACATACAGGGTGTCCCAGAAAACGTGTAATTGAATTCTAAATAATGCACCCACCTAGAATCATGCGGTCAACGGCATTTGTTCTTATGAGGTTTTTGCCCCCTCCTAATGTGAATGTCATGTACTCCAAGTTTAATTATGTAAATATTTGCGAACTGAACTCAGAAATTTGCCAAGTAAAGGTCACTTTTTTACCCCACCAATATCAAGAGCGTGCCGAATTGACTCAAATTCATGATAATTGACAGTGATATTCACGAGCTATCCCATAGGAAAAAATACCGAATATCATGCTTTTCGGAACACCGGACCATTGCGCGCGATGACTTTTTGAGCGCAATCGCTGTCAGCCCGACGAAAGGAGGTTCCGAAGCCAGCCCACAGAGTGATAGTAGAAAAAGTAACAGTTCCGAAAATTGGGAGAGGGAAAGTATTATCCAAGCGAAAGTCGGACGTGATAAGCCGTGCCTGTTTTATCTCTTTCTGCGATGTCGGGGTGGGCTGGGTTTCCAACCTCCTTTCGTCGGACTGACAAAGATTGCGCTGAAAAGTTCATAGTGTACTATTCTGTGCGACCTCCGTAGAGCATGATGTTCGGCTATTTTTGCCGATGGGATAGCTCCTGAATGTCCCTGTCAATTATCATTAATTTGACTAAATTAGACACGCTCTTCACATTGATGGGACAAAAAAGTGACCTTTACTAGGCAAATTTCCGACTTCAGCTCGCAAAAATTTACATAATTAAACTTACGTTACACGACATTTACATGAGGAGGTGGCAAAAACCCAGTAAGAACAAATGCCACTGACCGCATGACTCTAGGTGGTGAAGTTTTTTTATTATAATTCAATGACACGTTTTCTGGGACACCCTGTAGATGCTCTTCTGTCTCCAGTCACGTCCATGGTCATGTGGCTGTCAAATGCATTGGCTGCTCGGTATTGGCAAAGAAAACCGTCTTCGTGGATGGTACGATATCTGGTTGATATTGTGACGAGTCGCGAGTTCGCGTGCGGTAGGGCGTGGGGCCCTCATACACTCAAAGACGTGGCGGATAAAGGGCGAAGAAAAGGCGCATATTTTGCTGCTGTTGTTAATTGTCTGCCAACTTTATCGGCCACACAACCAAAACATTTGTGGCTCAATGAAGCAGGCAAAACGTCTTTATTCGGCGAGCGCAAATGAACCAACTCACGGAGAAACAGCCGTCGGCACGTATGGAAGCTCACGCTCGTGATGCGCGCCGTGATGATGCCGATGACATCGTCCTCGTCAGGCTACCTCTACACGTTAACAACGAAAAAAGAATGCAATAATAAGAAAAAGAAAACAAGCTCCCAGCACGTGTTCACTGAAACAAAAGTGTATGTATTGCTTTGTTTTGTTTGTTGAGTACCTTGCGAAACGGTGTGCGGAAGCGTGGCGGCTAGCAATGTTCCCAAGTCCGCAGCTGTGTCATTGCTGCAGGCTTGGACGAAGGAAAACTAAGGAGGGAGCACGACCGTTTCATCACAGAAGTGTAGTGCAAGTGATGACATATAGTACGCGTCATGAGGACGTCATATCGATCAGGTGACTGGAGGCAGCCAATCTGCGGTGAGACTTCGCCACAACTGGGACAAACAAACTGGGGCAGCTGCCGGCGTAGATGGCGTTTTCTGGCGCCCGGCGAGATGCTAGCAATAAGAGATAGAAACGAGATACTAGCAGTTAAGATTACTAAACCGACGAACAAGTGATACGGTGAATTTCGTAGCATTGTCGCTGCACGTTGCGAACTTTCTGGGGAACAATTATGCTGAAAATTTGACTGGAGAAAGCAATCACGAGCTGCGCGGAACGGATGAAATCCGACCATGTTCTTGTTAGCGTTATCTATTCAGTGCCGTTCAATTTGGCTCCATAACGTAGTAAGTTTTCATTGTCTGTACCACAGTACTGACAGTAACTTGCTGGATGCAACCGGGAAAGTACAGAACACACGGGTAGGTTATGCTGCATGTCGTCGCTGTACGCAAGTAGCTGAGAAAAATCAGTTTTTCTACTTGTGTTATCCATGAATATAACCGTCCTTATCTTGATACCATTTCTTTGTCTCCTGTGTTTAAATAATGTGTATAAATGTATAAATAGGTTAATATATGAGACGGCTACGAAGTTGAATAAAAGTGAAATAATAAGACTTGGACTACAGATTGCAGTAACATTAACAAACTAATTTATTTAATGGGCAATTTAACACATAGGTTAAAAAAAGAATGGTCGACGTTTCGACAGTGGCACTGTCTTCGTCAGGACAAAAGAGGTACAAGGGTTGCATATTGCTTAAATAGGTTTCCTGGGTAACGTCAGAATCGGTGCAAGTATGCCACGTGGCAGTTGTCTGAGTCATATTCTGGAACATTCCGCAAGGTCAAGTCCGGGTGGTGATGTCATCTTTCTTGGGGAGCCAGCTCAGGGTGAGCTGTACTCAGGCCATAGCTGAAAAGAAAAAAAGGAAAATAAAAGGAAAAAAATGGGAAAGTGTATCCCATCTAGACGACCAGATTCCTTACTGTTGAAAGTACACCGGGATCTTCGTTAATGATTGATTGGAATTTGTAAATGAGGTAAGACTCGCGTTGTTCCCTGCCTCTATCGGAGCTAAAGTTTGATTGAAGAATAAAAAGGGCGACGTCATTTATTGAATGACCAGGCTGGTTGAAATGACTACAAACAGGAAGATTTGGCTTTTTATTAACGTCCGACCGGTGGTTGTTGAACCTGACCCGAAAAGATGTTTTGGTTTGACCTACGTATTGTGCTTGACACGCGTTGCACTGAATGGCATAAATGACGTTGGATGAATTGCAGTCAAAGTCTCCATGAATTTTGACAAAGAAATTAGAATTTGTGCTGTTAAGCACGTGGGCACTTCGCATTAGTTTGCATATTTGACATCTGCGGCTATTGCACGGGTGGCAGCCTGCCGTCAGACTTGTTGGTCGGTTGACTTTGGAGCTGACTAGATTATCGTGGAGGTTTTGCGTGCGCCTGTAGGCCACACGTGGCGGTTCCGGGAAGATTTGTCGCATGCGCTCTGACTGACGACGAATACCGTGGTGGCGATTAAGTATACTGTTGATGTTGGAAACATTATTGTTGAATGTTACAACGAGGTTGACGGAACTATTGTCTGATTTGCGGGTGCGGTTTTGGAACAGAGCTTTGCGATCTGCCCTACGGGCCTTCCTTATTGCGTCCTCAACTAAACTGGGTGGGAATTGGCGACTGATGAATGTTTGCTTGAGTTGGTTCATATTTCTATCCAGATCACTGTCGCTGGAACAGATGCGTCTATAACGAAGTGCCTGGCTGTAGGGGATAGCAAGTTTAGTGTGCCGCGGGTGACAACTCTTGAAAGCCAGGTACTGCTGGGAGTCCGTAGGTTTACGGAACAGGTCCGTAGTTAGGACCCCGTCCGTTAACTTTACCTGGACATCTAGGAAGTTAACAGCTAGAGCTGAGTAAGAATGGGTGAATTTGATAGACGGATGTGCTTGGTTAAAATTGCTAATGAATATATTCAGATCGTCCTTCGAATATGGCCAAACCATAAAGATATCTTTCGCTGAGTGACCCCTGGTTTGCCAATCCCGGACGATGCGCAGCTACCCAGGGCTGACGAGCCGCAAACACGGCGAAACACGTGTCCCCTGGTTCTGTCGCATCGTTCCATGAGTATCTGTTTCCCTACGTGCAGCCGTAGAAGCCATCTTAATCTGTAAGTTTGAATTTCAAACACGTCTAGCGACATTTACTTATTTCTTTGATGGCTTTTCCCCCTCTTTATAATTCACTGGCTTGCACGATGGCATTGAGGAGTGCTCAGTCACCCTCCCAGGTGTATATCGCTCGCTGAGTGACCCCTGGTTTGCCAATCCCGGACGATGCGCAGCTACCCGGGGCTGACGAGCCGCAAACACGGCGAAACAGGTGTCCCCTGGTGCTGTCGCATCGTTCCATGAGTATCTGTTTCTCTACATGCAGCCATAGAAGCCATCTTAATCTGTAAGTTTGAATTTCAAACACGTCTAGCGTCATTTACTTATTTCTTTAATGGCTTTTTCCCCCTCTTTATAATTCACTGGCTTGCACGGTGGCATTGAGGAGTGCTCAGTCACCCTAGTAGGTGTATATCGCTCGCTGAGTGACCCCTGGTTTGCCAATCCCGGACGATGCGTAGCTACCCAGGGCTGACGAGCCGCAAACACGGCGAAACACGTGTCCCCTGGTGCTGTCGCATCGTTCCATGAATATCTGTTTCTCTACGTGCAGCCATAGAAGCCATCTTAATCTGTAAGTTTGAATTTCAAACACGTCTAGCGTCATTTACTTATTTCTTTAATGGCTTTTTTTCCCTCTTTATAATTCACTGGCTTGCACGGTGGCATTGAGGAGTGCTCAGTCACCCTCCCAGGTGTATATCGCTCGCTGAGTGACCCCTGGTTTGCCAATCCCGGACGTTGCGCAGCTACCCAGGGCTGACGAGCCGCAAACACGGCAAAAACACGTGTCCCCTGGTGCTGTCGCATCGTTCCATGAGTATCTGTTTCTCTACGTGCAGCCATAGAAGCCATCTTAATCTGTAAGTTTGAATTTCAAACACGTCTAGCGTCATTTACTTATTTCTTTAATGGCTTTTCCCCCTCTTTATATATATATATATATGTTTGTAACTCAAACGTCGCGATGCCAGTACTGGACAGCTGTTTCGGCTTTGTTGGGCCTCATCAACAGTACGCAGGCAGGCAACGTTTGAGTGAATGGCGTCAGAAGGTCACGTAACACGTGATTCGTCCCGTCAGGGTGAGATAACTCACATGGCATGGCGGCGTTTGAGTTACAAACATATGCTATACGTGCAGCCAAAGAGCTCCGGCTATTTTTTTTTCATTATATATATATATATGGAAAAAAAGGTAGCACCACTGGCCACCTGTATGCACTGTACCACATACTCACCCCATCCATATGAGTTTTCAAATGTAATGTGTCGTGTCCCATCTCCGGACGATTTACTTAGGAGGACAGCTCCTTTTGCAAGTGTTTCCTAGGCATTGCAGATATGGGTGCAATACAATAGTATACACATATACATACATCGGACACTTAATGTTTTCTTGTTTCATGAGGCACAGAAATAGGAGGCAAGTTAGCTGGTGCGAATGCGATGAGGGAAACATCTTGAGTTTGAGAAGCAAGCACAGGGACACGGATGAAGGGGAACATGGAAAAATACCAAGAAGCAGATGAGACAGACTCAAAACCAGCAAGTAGTCTGCCTCGGCTGCTACTTTGTACTTTTCCGTGTTCCCCATAACCCATGTCCCTGTGCTTATTTCTAAATCTCAAGGAGATGTTTGCCTCATCACATGTTTATGGCTTGTGCAGATGCATGACATAGGTTATATACATAATCACTATACATTTGTCTCAGAGCACAGATAAAACAAACAAACAAAAGGGGTTGGGGCCGAAGCCATGCAAGATCACTGTTACAAGGCAGCTGTCTCCACAATCTCAACAACTATGGAACATGGCAACATGTTCGCTTATTCGAAATAGCTGCAAAGTCCTAATTTACTGGCCTTTAAACTGAGTCAGCTTTGTAAACATCTGCCTCACTCTTTTTACGTGAAGTTTTTGTGTTGTATCCTTGCTAATGTGATGCAGCCTTATGTCAATGTACTTCTCTGCTACGCACTTTACAAGATGGACATAATGATTGTCTAAAGGACTTTGATCGAACATGTGATCATGGAGCAAGGGAAAAAAGCTCCAGTCGAGGAATTTGTGGAGCACTTCGGAAGTCATTGTTGCAAGGATGTTCTTGGCCGTGAGCCTATTTTCTGCAGTGGCAATCCGGACAACTTGTTCGGATTTCTGTGCAATTTTGACTACACTTTCAGATGGATAAAACAGCCCTCCTCTGCTCTTTCGATATATAAGAGCATATGTTGGCTCTTCAGAAGGTGTTGCAGTTAGTGCATTTATGCACGTTTCACACAGCAGGGACTTCTGAAGTTTGCGCACAACAAATCCTGCTATGTATGTAACTATCATTCCCCCGCATTCTGAAATGTGCCCAGGATCAGGACAGTAATCATGGTCGTCATCAAAACACATCAAGTTTTCTTCACAGCTTGGCAGCAGTTGCCTTCGATCACTTGTCCCGTTCAAGACCTCTTCAAAATGTGCCGCTCTTGCACTGCTCACATGGAGTATCGCAATGTGCTCCTGTGGCAAGCAGTTGCCAGTGGTGATGTCTCTGACTTCGTTTTGCACAATCAGTCGCTTGAATGCTGCGGCAAACTGTTGGGCACTGCAATCACATTTAGCCTGCAGTACGCCGTCTATAATATTTTAGACAACAATTATACTAGAGAACTTTCCATTCTATTGCAAACTTACCCCTGTTGTAATTTGCTGTCACGATTCCTATTTAGAACAATATGGTTTAATAGCTAATTTACATATGAACAGAAGGGACATGTAAATATAACTATTTTGCTAAAAAAACATGTTCATCTTCTGTAAGGCGCATAATCTCAGGGTAAATAGTCACACATGCTTGATTTCATTAAAATGCATTTGTTTATTGATTCACATAGAGAAGTACATTGTGCAGAACAGAGTCAGTAGATGTTAGTAAAATCATCACTGAATCATCAGTCATAAGTGTTTAGTATACATTTTATTTGGAGCAGTTAGGTTAAAATGCATGCACATTCTGCAATGTGAGAAGAGAATTAGTATGGATAGATTTAAATGCAGATGCGGCTATATGCACCTGCTCTGTAACCTAAAATTACACACCATGCAAGACAGAAGGATCCGGGGCTTTTGCCGAACGATGAATGACTGCGTAATGCTTGCAGCTGTGTGTCTGCAGCACCTACACCCGGGACTGAGCGTACCCATAACATTTGTGCACTTATATAAGGGCCAGGGTGGGAAGTAAGTCTTGCCTCTTCAACCTAAATAGGTAAAAACATTTAGAATATCATTATTTGTGTCACAAGTGTTTGCATTGGAATGCTGTTTCCTTTTGGAGCCCTGTTATGCTAACATGCTCGCAAGAAACACTGACAGCTAGGGGCTGTGAACATAGAATTCACCATTCATACCTGACTTGCATGGTTTCCAGAACCAGGGGATGCGTCTTCCTCTAGTGCAGGTCCACTTGTGCCCTAGAGTTACCATTCACTCAAATAAATTGTAATATGTAAAATTTGCATGAAATTTGCATGTGGTGCCCTTTCAGAAAGCCACATGTACTCTGAGAACTCTATTTGGGACTACATTACGACAGCAGTCAACAATAAACTTCAAATGTGGGAGCGTAAGGGCTACAATATTCTGTGGTTTCCAAGGGCACTTACCTCACATTACATGAAAGAGCATATATGTACAACTTAGTCATCATGGCATAGGGAGATGATGACACCCCAAATGAAGTTAAGGGCAGCTCTTCACTGTTTTCCTTTCTCAGAGCAGAAGTACTATGTACCTCTCGTGGTCCTTCAGCTTCCTCAGTGTCCACGCTGACAAGAGGGTCCCACAGGAGTTCAGAAACATGCTACATTTTCATAAAAACATTTATGTAAAATTTCATCAATCCAAGCTAAATGTCGTCTGGCATTATACCTGTTCCTTTTCCTCCATGTATTCTTGTGATAGCACGGGGGATTCCTGCAACAGGAGCATGACACGATGTAGAATTTACTTCATTTATTTTGAGTATATAGGCAAAACATCAAGCTTTACAACTGTTAACTTGTATGTCAGAGCTAGTGAACAAAGGAGAATCCAGATAAGCATTAAACCTTGGCACTAATATTTTATTCTGCGCTTTACGGCCTGCTTGGTGGGGTGCGCAGTGCATATAAATGGCTGCAATGCGCCTGTACGCTGACTTAGCTTAAGTCACTGCATCTGGTCCGCAACAGATCTCATTAGCAGTTGTAGAAATATTTAACACGCTGTGGAAACAACTACTTAAGGCAAATTTCTTTTACCTTTTCCCTTTTTTCTTTTTCTTTTACCTTTCTTTTACCTTTCTTTCTACATTTCTTTCTACATTTCTTTTACCTTTTACCTCTTTTACTTGCTCCACAGAGGGTGCACCTCCCATCACAGAACTAGCACTCTCCTGTAAAGTGTGCAGAAGAAAGTCAGCCTGCATATTGCCTAATGGATGTAAATGAAGGTTTACATATTTCATTTCTGCTGAGCAAGTGCAATAGAATACCTTGGTAAACTGAACACAAAATTAAATTGACAGCCTACTGAGTAGCACATAAGCTGGATAATATATTACCGCCTGCATGTCAACCAGAGAGTCACAGGGAATTGGTGACGTGCCCTAGAATGTGTGGAATGCAGATACATAAGGCACATAAGTTCACTCCTCTCCAATGGCTGCTGTATATATTCATTTCACCTTTTGTGTCACGAGGTTCATCGGTGATGGTGGAGCCACTGCCTGCAAAATTAATTCAGCATAGCAGCTAAAATTTCTTTAGAGCATGTAACTAAATACATTAAAAAAATTTCAGGACGTGTTTGTGCACTGAGCTTGCACCTTAATGTATAATATGAAGCATGTACCCATGTACCTTGGGCCGGCATCTACCTTTCACTTCCAGGGGGACAAGTGGAATATTTATACCCCCCCCCCTTTGCATTCGTGTTGCCCAAACTCTGTCTTTTAGGCAGCCATTTCCACGAACTCGGAGGGGGGAGATAGGCAGTTGTGCTCCCCCCCCCCCCCCTCAGTAGACGCCGGCCCTGCACGCACCGATAGCTGTGAACTAACTATACGTACTTAGTGTCTTGTGTTTTGGAGGAACCCCTTTCTACCCCTTCTCCATTTTGCATAATTGTCACTTAGGCTAAAAATCTGAAACTCAGGGCGATGATCAATATAGGTACAGACCAAAGGTAGTCCTGAATTACAGGCACTGGAGAACACTACATTCAGCATGGCCGTTGTGTGTCTTGTGTTCACAAGTACCTGAGAAGCTCCCTCTGTTTCATTTTCTTCATGAGATTACACTATGTTACAGTTAATGGAATAAGACCCAACTCTACACCCCCATTTTTCAATATAGACTTTGACAACTTTGTCAACTTTTCTGCACATGTTGAGCATATTTCGTATCATATGCAAGTGCAATATCGCATGGTAAGCAGGAATTACGCAATATGCACATGCTGGTGTACTTTCTACGACAATTGTGAGTGTGCCTTTATGCTCTGTTAGGAAAATGAAATATACATTCTTGTGGCAGAAGATCAGGAACACAACTTTTTTTGTTACTGGATTGTCGCTTTAACCAAGTGTATACCTATGTACCTAGTATCTACACTCATATACCACCATATTTGGTATATTAATTTACAATTGCGTTACCTGGCTCATTTGGGACACCAGCTCAACAGGGAGGTGTTCCGTGGAAGGACTGCAACTATCCTGTGAAAAGCACTATGTTAGCTTGCATAAAAAAGTAAGCGCTTGACTCAGTGCTCTATGCGTTCCTTGCCATGTGCCCAACTGTCATCCCTGTATTCATTTTGGGGATAGCGAGTTAGTCAGCTATGCATACGCATCACTTGAACTGCAAAACAAGTCTAGGAGAAACTATAAAAAGTTATGCATTACCACTTCCATTTCCATAGTGGTGAGAGGGTCCCACAGCAGCTCAAAGCTAGTCTGGAATTTGAAAACACCTATGAGCCCACAAGATGCACTATTCAGGTTACTATGCAATTGCATCACTAGGGGCCTGCCGTACACACTGGGTGATGTGACGGAAGGGGGTGATGTGCTGGAGCAGTATTACACTTTCTGTACAGTAACATATATTTTTATGTATTGCAGACCATGCTACTGTGTACAGTGTATCACATATGGAAAAATCCATTATGGGAGAGGGGGGTGACATGCAGCCTATAGTGATGCCGCTGCTGCTATTGTACCTCTATGGCTCGCCTCTGTGTTTGCAGTGGTGCTGCGAATGATGTAGAAGCAACCTGAAAAATTAAAGCCCACATAAATGAGGCCTTACACGTCCTACAGCTTCACTGTGCATAAGTCCACGGTGGCACAGTTGCACGTCACAGCTCCTCATACCTCTTCTACAGGGGGCTCTTTTGAAATGTGTGATAGGGTGCATATGGGACCTGTTATTCCCGCAGTTATCACATGATAAACATGGGTCTTTCTCACTCGGTTTCTTGCTATAAGCTGTTACGTGAAAAACAAGCATACAGGGTGTCCCAGAAATATGTCATTGTATAATAAAAAAAACTACGCCACCTAGAATCATGCGGTCAACGGCATTCGTTCTTACTAGGTTTTTGTCACCTCCTTGTGTTGTTACATGACACCGCGGTGCATGTGATGTATCCTATAAGTTTGATTATGTGAATTTTTGTGAAAGGTTAACTCTGAAATTTGCCAAGTAAAGGACACCTTTTTACCCCGAAGTGCGTGCTGAATTTACTCTAATTCATGATAATTGACAGTGATATTCAAGATCTATCCTATCGGGAAAAGTAGCCGAACATCACGCTTCTCGGGGTACTTGAGCATAACGCGCGAGGACTTTTTCAGCGCAGCGCTGTCAGTCCGACGAAAGGAGGTTGGAAACCCAGCCCACAGAGTGATAGTAGAAAAAGTGACAGCTCCTGAAATTGGAAGAGGGAAGGCATGCATGGTCCCCAGCCGAAGCCCGACACGATAAGCTATGTCTGTGTTATCTCTCTCTGCCATGCCGATGTGGGCTGGGTTTCCAACATCCTTTTGTCGGACTGACAAAGATTTCGCTGAAAATTTCTTCGCACGCTATCCTGTGCGAGCTCCGTAGAGCATGATTTTTGGCTATTTATTCCAATGCGATGGCTCCTTAATATTCCTGTCAATTTTCATGAATTTGAGTAAATTCAGCACTCTCTTCACATTGGTGGGGTAAAAAAGTTATGTTTACTTGGCAAATTTCAGAGTTCAGTTCCCAAAACTTTACATAATTAAGCTTAGAACACATGATATGCACAGCAGGAGGTGGCAAAAACCCAGTAAGAACAAACGCTGTTGGCCGCATGATTCTAGGTGGCGTAGTTTTTTTAAATTAAAATTCAATGACACGTTTTCTGGGACATCCTGTATCTTCTTGCTGCTGTACACTACAATACAAGATAAGCATAACTATCTCACCATTGTGCCTTCCACTGTAGCTTCAGCCCCACTTGTGGTTCCAGCATGCTAAAGAAAATAAAGGACATCTGTTAGTTTGAAATATTTCCTGAAGTATCCAGAGCGCACCTTGCGAAAATACAGATCAATGATTTTCTTTTTTTTTTCTTCCTGCACCACTGAGCTTACAGTATGGTATATTTATATCACGTGCGACATGCAACCAGCGTGATTCAGTCAAGCTACTCAAAAACTACCCATTTGACGATGAAAGCATTAAAAGTATCACGTGCGCGCTCTGCGTCGTTTACGTCGTCCTACCTCATGTTGTGGGAAAAATTTGGGAACTGCACATGGACGAAGTCGGACGAGAGAGTGCGTTTGGACGAAGTCGTCTGGGTGAAAGTGCTTCGAGCAAGTCCAAGTAGGTCCAAGCAAGTGCTTGAAGTCCAGCATTTCTGGCTAACAACTTTCAGTTTTCTTGCATATGAATTGATCATATACTCACGAATGGAATGAAACTCCAGGCTCTTTGCGAAGAGAGCGCGATCTGCAGCGTTGCACGCAGTAGCTCGGCATGTCCTACACGCTGAATAATGTAAATGAAGTTTCAAGTGCAACTGCAGTAAACAGACGCAATTAAAGACCCTTGAAACGCACGATCGCAAACCAAAACTCGCACTCACAGCTCCTCTGATAGCTGCGGAGAGCTGGGAGAGGAGAATTGTTTGTCCCAGTTGCTTCTCCTCACCCAAACTTCCGGAATCGCGCAAAATGACGTCACACTCCCTCGTTATTTTCCTTCCTCCATGGCTGCAGGTTACATTACATCGTGCAACATCGTCGTCGGCGTCTTCGTGGTGGTTAGTTAGGCGGACGCGAGGCGGGATGGGGTAACTTCGCCAATAATCCCTGCGGTTACCGTGGCACAGGGAGCTTCCCAATGAAGATTACTGGGGGAAGCTTGCATGTTTTCTGTGGTGGGTAGTTCCCTTGGACTACCCAAATCCCAGAGCAAGAGGGTTAGCACGCCCACCCCTCCTCTCCTGTGCCACCATCAGCTCTCCCTCCTCTCTCACCCTCCCCTCTTTTCCCTTCCCTGCGTGCACCAAGCCGCCACTTCAGAGCAGGCTGACCGCACCTTCCCCCCTACATCACCCCCCCCCCCCCCAGTTAGGCGGACGCCGCTCATTTTCAATGGAGTTTGTCGGTTTGTCTCCTTGGCTGTGATACATTGTGACAACGCTGGCGTTGTAGAAGGCCGGTGTCTCGAATGATGGGCTGTATGAACGCACTGTTGACATCGTAGAACTCTAGCAAAACTTGTCAGTCGGTACATCCGTGCACAGTTTGCATCCTCCGATCAATCATGAAAACGCCGGTAAGCAACAGGCTGTGCACTCTATACCTTTTTGAGCACGTTTACGAAATATTGACCTAGCCTCCACCACAACGAGCTCTCGCAGTTGCCTCAGACGAAGAACATGATGTCCTGCGCGTCGATACCGGTAATTCACCTTTCCGTGACTGCCTTTCTACGTCATGTTGCACTTACGTTTAGTTTCCTTCCGTGTGAAACTCAAGATTATTTCTTTCAGATTTAACTGGTGACACTCCGTCCTCCGATTACACTGAGGGAGCACTGTGATCTCAATATTTCGGGTAAGGTAATTTCGAATTATTTGTAGCAGCTGGTGATCGTTTACTGTGATCGCTTGAAGGTAAGACACTATCTGCTCGTGTCCATGCAGCACTATTTAATTATCATTAATAAATTAGAACCGCACATGAACACGAAAAAAACACGACGCTTCAGTGTAGAAGAGTGTGAGCATGTGTATGTATGTCACAATTGATTCGGTTAATTATGTTGCTTAAATGTCTGCACTGATTTTTTTCACAAACCTGGGTGCAGAGTAACTCCTGCGATACACCTGCGAACTTGCATTGTAATACAGGACAAACAGTTTTGTCTTGTCTTCATATTTTGACGACTTCACGGACGCTTACTTAATCTCTTGACATCCTAACTGTGTAGCAGCGTTCATGACTGCTCTCTTATTTTAATTCTCTTGATATATAATGTTCTGAGAAATATAATATTCACTGCATCCTACCAAAGTGAGAATGGGCACGCATCAAACTCAGATTACTTTTATCTTAGCGACCCAGGTACCTCAAGCTCAATTGAAGAAGTCCTTGTGTGTTGAAGTGCCTGATGCACTACAGTACCCTTCAAGTTCATCACACATTTGTGCTCCTGGTACAGTACTGTTACCTGCTCTAAAACGGCTTTGTTGAATTAGCAAGGGAACATCATGTTGTGGCACGAAATTGTTCAGCTTAATGTCTGTTGCTGTTGTATCTAATTTGCCACCTGGGCTTTGCATTTCGATTCCAGCATAAAAAAAGGAATAATGTTCTTCTGCATTGCACATGTTTTCAACAAGACCACCTGCAAGAACCACACTCGCACTGCTCTAATATAGTTCTGCTGTGAAAATCCAGTACCTTAAGAAAACAACTGTCTTATCAGAAATACACCCGCAGGCCTGATAGATAGTAGAAGTACCTGTGCTGTAATGATCTTTGTGTGTTGTGTGCCAATACGATGTACTGAATTTGCTTTCCACACAGGTGTGTGAAGTGTGGTGATTGGAAACATAGCATATAGTTGAAGTAGTGCATACCGGCTGAAGCGAATAAAGCGCGCAACGCATAACAGTGGGGGCGTATAGGAGCCGCGGCGCATACAACACCCAGCGTGTAACGTTGATACGCATAGAACCCGTGGCCGATAACCCCTGTAGTAGATATATTCGGCCTCAGAGCAAGCGCTATAAATTTGCAACAACAACAAAAAAAAGAAATAGCGCTTATTTATCCGCCACTGGGTTTAGAGTAGTCGGCATTTTTCGAAATACAGTCAACCACATTTATGAACACCCTCGGTTCCCCGAAAAGTCGTTCATAAATCGAAAGATTCATAAATCGAAAATTCCGTTAAGTGAGTACTATCGAGCAAACGGAACAGTATTTCCGAGTTGGGATTGTGTTTATAATGGCATATATTGTGTAATTTTGCTTCCGACCATGCGTTCTGCTGTACCAATCTCACAAAGCACAGATGTTAGCGCATTCACATTCTGTTTATTATGCAATATTAAATAGTTTAATTTTGCTTAGGACCATGCCTTCCGCTTTGTCAGTCTTGGAAAGAAGAGATGTCAGCACATTCGCACTCAACTGGTCTCGGATTTCCTCTGGGGTTTTTAAGAGGCTATACCAGTCGGGGAGCAACTCCGATTCACGATTTTCAGGATTCTAGATGGCGCGACGCTCGCCGTCCTTATCACGCCGTTCGCCTCCGACTCCCGAAATAATCCCCATTGTGCATGGTTGACCTCACGAGTTTAAGGCGGTCCGCGCCCTCTGCGCTGTTTGTCGAGAGGTAAAGTGTCGGACATCGCCAGGAAAGGTCCGCAGTTCGATTCGAGACATTCACGTCCTTTTGCTTGTCTCCTATTGCTATATGAGTACTTTATTTTTATTTTGTTGTTATATATTTATGCTACAATTATTGTTTTCACAACTCACTGGCGCCTGTACTGACTGATTATGGAATTTTTAGTTGCTCTTCGTGTTGTTTTACTAGTGCGTGCTTACTGTATGCCGACGTACAAGTGTGATCGGATAGTACGGATGCCGGTATCTCGGAGGCTCTCAACTGGAACTACCAGCGGCTGTAAATTAGGCTAGAAATATTGCCTACACACAGCGCTTACAATGCCAGTCTGGAAAATCTAGTGCTCGAAATGGTATTCCTTTCTTTTTCTTTTTTCTGCACTCGATTACATGCAATTTACCTTGATAATAACTCTATTATTCGTGATAAAATGGCATTTTGATATGTATATTTCTAGTAAGGAAGCATTATAAAATATCTGAATTCATTTACAAGGCGTTGGTGCAAAAGACTTTTCAAAATTTCCGCCGTAGAACAGACTTCTTATTATTACCCGGAAACTTTTGTTTGGGAAGTAACATATTTGAAAGGCTCAAAGGCTGAAAACCAAAGAAGATATGGAAAGGTCGAGCGGCAAGGCCTCGCAGCGGGAGTCGCGATATTCCCACCACGGTCTTTTCTTTTCTTTTTTTTTCTTTTCCTGGACGCCAAGAGGAACGATTCCACAAAAAATAGAAGGACACAGAGTAGAAAAATAATAACAATGGTCACCTGACAACATAACAGGTGCTTGTTTGAGTCTTGCAAAGAAGTGCAGTTTGGCCTCCTTATTATGTGGGACAGGATGATATATGCCTTCTTTTCTTTTTTTAGAAGAACTTTTGAAGCGTAAATTTTTACTCCAGATTTTGTTGTGTTGGATGCTGAGGTCTCAGTTAATTCAATCCAAACTTGAAAACGTGAAATTCAGTCGTGGAAAAGCTGAACAACTGGACACCATGTGAGCCAAATTTATGCGTATTTTAGGAAAATCACTATTCTTGAAGGGCAACGCAGATGCAATTACAAAATTGGGGTTTCCAGAGATGAATATGAGCGCTATAGTTGCGAAATGAAGGAATGTCACGGAGGAGTCGTTTCATGTAATCAAAGCTCGCCCGAGATGCCGGATTTTCCTCCCCGGAAAAAAATTCCCCAGGAAGAATCGTCCCCAGGGAAAAATGACCCCCAGAGAAATCGTCTCCGCAAGAACGAAAGCCGTTTGATCGAACGCGGGACATTTGGTCGAAAGCCATTTGATCGAACACCGTTTGATCGAAACGGCAGCGGTCGTTTGATTGATTTTTTTATTGCTTCACTTGGAGCAGATGCATACTCTAAACAAGATTGAACTAAAGTTTTACATGGCTGTTAATACAATGTCTGTATTTTATACTATGGCGAAATTTCCTTCTTAGCATTCAGACTTCGAGTGCCTTTCATGCACATATCACTATCCCATTTCGGATCCGAGCAATGAAAAGGGTGCCCAGAAGAAGCACAAACTATTGGCTGCTCCCAACTTGAAGTCATTTTCTTCGGTATGTGCCTACTGCTACGCGGGATATTTCCGCATTGTTCTATTCAATTCTATTCTATTCAATTTTATTTCCTTTGATGGGAGAGAGTAAAAAGCCATTTAGCTGGGAAAAAAAGCAAGAAACAAACAAGAAAAAAAGGAGAGGACACTGATTGCCTCATGCTCCACATGTTCGAGTCAAAAGTTACAGAAAAAGAGGTGCAAAGGACACGCTGCGAGCTTCGAAAAAACGTCTTTCGAACAAACCGCGTCGATCTACCGGCTTTCGATCGGACGGCTTTCGACCAAGCGGTCTTCTATCAAACGCCTTCTCCAAACAGCTTTGGATTTCGGAATATCCAATTATAATGTGATGAGGACGATGCGATGTACTGTGGACGGTGAAATGTCAAAAACAAGCCTAAACTAGCCTAGGTTCCCACCGGGGAGGATTTTTCCGTATCCCGGAAATTACAGGAGCGCCGTTGTGAACAGCTGAGGAAACGGATCATAGCCGATCAAGCGCTATCACATTATTTGTTTAAATTGGGAGACGGGATTTTTTAAATTAAGATGCATGCTAATGCACAGTAAAACAATTGAACAAGGAACATAAATGCGGTTACACCCACTGCGCCGCTTGCATTGTGCCGATTACATCTGTTCTTTCTGTTCCTCTTTCGCAAAGTTTGCTGAGTGCAGACAGCACGGTAAGATTACGAAGCGATTCTCCAACAGCAAATAAATCTTGATGATAGTCTCTTCAGTCTCTTGATGATTCAGTCTCAAATCTTGATGAAATCAGTGATTCATCAGTGGTGATTTTCCAAGGTCCCGCTACCTTCTACTTATTTCTGGCAGATATGTTAGCCGCGTTCTTTTATAAAGGGGAGTACTACAGAATACTGAGCGCAATGACGCATTCCCTTCTGTATTCGTATCAATGAAATGAAACGCAAATGCCCACTATCATGAGGCTCTGACTTCACGCTCGTTAAACGTGGATATCGTCGGACGTAGTTCCCAACTCAACCGGAATACTAGTATTTTCATATATATTCTGTTCTGTTGTTGGTGGAGATCAGACAATGATGTAATAGTTGTTGTCTAATACTTTTTTTGTGTTTATGAACCGTATTTTCAATGCAATGAAACCGCAATGAAACACCTGAATAAGTGGGTGTAGAGCTTCTATAACCCATAAACATCGGCTCAGAAAAAGATGTAAGGACAAATGTAACACCTGTGTCTGATCGACAGTAGAGAAATACTAGCATCCAGCGAGCGATATCGCTAGCGAACTAATGCAGCGAACTATATCCATTTTATATTGCTTCTTGAATGGAATGTAGATTTAACTATTCATTATTAACACATAAAAAAAAGAAAAAGAAACCAATGTCTCCCAATTTCAACAAATCAGCAAAGCGAACGATAACACTCTGTCGGTTGTCACGTGCTTCATCGGCTGTCTAGATTTCAGTTCTTACTTGCATCTATATTTCAGGGGCTTTTAATGCACAATTATCCCCACCACACACTTTCTTTTTGTAGTAAACATGTTGTAGATTATTGTTTTTCATCTTCGCTGGCTAGTCTACTTGCGAGCACCAAATGCTATGCATTCCAGTTATTTGATTTCTAATACAATAGCTACAAACCTTTTTCATAATCTACACCATCCCATTCAGTGGTCATTCACTGGAGTGCTCACCCTGTGTCTCTTTGGCCTTTCCATTTTCAGCCTTCTGACAGTTCGGCGTTATGACTTTTTGGTGTTTTGGCTTTCGGCCTTCTGTTAGTTCGGCGTTATGATTTTCGGCCTTTTGATAGGCTCAATCAGCCTAAATAAATGCAATGCATTGAGCAACAGCTATTCAAAAAAAAAAAAAAGGAAAATGGAAAAAGAAAAAATGAGAAGGAGGAAGCGCCTAAAACTCCTTGAACTCCATCTTTACGTATAAATGAACAAGATACTTGACGCGCGACGAGGTCTCGGAGCACGATTTCCGTCTCATAATTGCGCTGATTATTACTGGAATGTTTGTGAAGTCGGCCTTCCACAAACCGTAAATACAAGAGATTCTCGTTAGCCTTATGAGACAGTCGACTGAGTAAGCACAAACCCGAAACGGCAAAATCGAGCAAATTGACGTTTCATGTCAAGCTAATAAACTCATCTCACTTCTCTATAAGCGCACCGGAAAAAGAAGAGGTTTATTGGTCTCGGTGGTCTCTTACACGGGCCGCGACAATGCTGGCTCGTCTACCCCCCCCCCCCCCCCGACAATGCTGGCTGACGATAATCCCTTTACGAGCAGCTAAGTAAGCTTTTGTTCTGGTCTCCAAGGCCATGCCCTAAGTCAGCTGTCCATGAAAGTAAAGAGGAGAGAGGGATCACTACGGTGCGCGTGCGCGCCGCATGGTCGGCGGATGGATACGGTCAAAATCTTCCGCGCGGTTTTTCCTGTGCTACGGCTAGAGAGCGACACCGAATGACGCGGTTTACGGGGCTATGAGACGGTATTTATCCGTACTCACATTTCGCGCTTTTTTATAAAAACGGAAAGTGGTAGACATATAAATTTGATGTCTATCGATTCCTGAAATATGTCCAGAGAAAGTAAATGGAAAGATTTTTTGTCGAAATGGCTATAGAAGTTTAATAAAAACCTGTTGAAAGAGGGAGGAGAAAAATTGTGTATTTTTTTCGCATTCGTGACGTCGCTGTAAAATACATACGACATGTATGATAAATCTATTAGCATAATTCTCTTCATCTCGTCTTCCTCTTTATGATGAAACCACCCGCGTCAAAATCTGCGCGGCGGTTACCAAGAAAAAGCATAAAAATTGTTCCATAGGAAATACATTGGGACGGAGAGCTGGTATGCCCTCTTAACCTACGTTTATTAATCTCTGGGTGACAGCGGACACCTGATTCATCAATTGAGGACAGGAACACTTCTGCAAAAATCCGTTTCTTATTCGGATTTCGAGGGGGTTAAGAACAGAGGGTGCAATACCTGGAAAACGTTTTGTCTGTTCAGGCGTCATTCATAAGACCACCAATAATCCCTTTGAAGGTTTTTGTTGGCCTCGGAACGATCCGTTCATAAATTGAGGGCAAAAACGCTGGGCAACTCCTAGTTGGTCCCCAGAAATTCCATTCATTATTCGAATATCGAGGTTCATAAAACGAGAAAAAAATGCATGTTAAAAGTTTGGTTCCTCGTGCTAGTGTTCATAAAACAAGGGAATTCATAAATCGAAGGTTAATAAATAGAGGGTTGACTGTATTCATTCAACATCACATTATTTCCGGCCTTGCCCACAGCCCATAACATCACATCACCATCATAGCCGATAATACCATAACCCATCCTTCGACATCACCATCACAGCTCATCACATCATAACCCATCATTCAACATCGACATCACAGCTCATGGCATCATTACGCATCATTCAACATCACAGCCCATCACATCATTACTCATCATTTGACATCACAGTGTGTGTGATGTTCAGCTCAGCCTGCTCCTGCACAATATTCTTGGCTCATTTAAAATCGGTTTGCATGTGCAGCTTTTACAGTGGGCTGGCAGATGTACAAGGGAGTCAGTTTTTACGGACAGTTCATGTTCGTGTAATCGTTCATTCACACAACGGCCGCTCTGTCCTACATATACCCTACGACAGGTGAGGGATATAGGGTACAAACCCCCGCCGCCCATAACATCATAGGTCAGAATTCAACTTCAGAACTCGTTCTGAGTTCAACTTCATCGTGTATGGTGGACTTTGAATCTCAATACCAGGGCCCGGTATGAGACTGAAGGCCTTGTACACTGCGCATGCGACAGATGTAATCTTTTGGGTGGCGGCCATTTACAGTGACGTTCGTAAATTAAACAGGTGTTGTGTTGCTTGTGGTGTCGCTATGGTGGGTGGGGCCTGGCGGGTTGCCCGCACACTTCTCGGAGCGAGCCTTTTGGCGGGGCGGGGTAGCGATAGGGCTGTACTGAAAGCCTGAATGCAAATACCTGGTGCGTTGGGTGAGGACTGCCAAGTGGCGTGGCGGCTGGTATGCTGCTACCCTCCAAGTTTACTGGTTGTTGCGCAACGCGCCGATCGACTACTGATATCGTTACACTCGAAAAGGCATAGCAGGTCTTGGCCTTGCCTTCGGTGGCTTCATGGTGTCAACTTTCTTTGCGCTGCACTGCTGCTATAGTAGTACAGAAGATAGCGCTAGAATATACGACCACAGAGCAGATGTAGAGAGGACGAGCGCTTACTTACAACTAACGGTAATTGGCATCAGCCGAAGATATAAGGTTCCAAGGAGCAAAAGTGTATAACCGGTTCAGTCCGGTGATTACAATCAAAGAACAAGGTTATCTCTCGTCACCCTTCCAGGAAGCTCATTTCAATCATGTGCAAATATATCGAAGTGTCACTTACACATTTTCCACCTAGTTTTCTTGTATGATAAGCTTCTACTATCTCCCGTGCCGTCGCATCCCTGCTCCTGCACAATATTCTTGACTCATTTAAAATCGGTTTGCATGTGCAGCTTTTACAGTGGGATGGCAGATGTACACGGGAGTTATTTTTTACGGACAGTTCATGTTCGCGTAATCGTTCATTCACACAACGGCCGGTCTGTCCTACATATACCCTATACCATAGGTGAGGGGTATAAGGTACACAACTCCCGCCGCGCACTTCATTTAGACATTGTGCTGATTCTTGCCGCATCCCTCCTTTTTTTTCCTCCCTAGATATGCGAACACATAGCCTGCCCTACTTTGAAGGGGCTGAGAACACTACCGGTATACCATGCTTGTTGGCCAGCTTCTTCCGGTTGCGTGATGACCTGCGCATATATAGTACAATCTCTTGCCTTTTTCTTTCGTTTATTTCTTGTCTTTTTCATTTCCTTCCGCTCTGAGACCTGGTGTCAGGTACGATTATTCCAAGATCTTCTCCGAGTCCTCTGCTACACACAGTACCCTGAGTGGCTGGCTACCGTCAAGATGAGACACATTACGCTCCAAGCAAAGAAGTTGAGAGAAATATGGTGGATGTGCGTTCTCAATGACGCAAGAAAGAATGAAAAAAAAAACACGAACATAGGAGGCATGAAGCAGCAGATGCGCACCTGCTCGGTGGAATTACTGTTCCAGACAAAGTGAAGTCAGTCCTCGTCAAAGGGCCGAAATATTGCACTGAGACAGCATTCGCACGACATGATTGACTTTCTACAAACCAACGTATGGCTCAGAGAGCTGAAGAAACAGGTCAAGACAAGTGCTTCTTGGAAGGCGTGGAGGCTCTGTCAAAGTCAGTGGCGAAGTCTAACTCGAAAACCACTAGGAAAGATCCTGCTATAGGAATCGTCTCCTTTTTTAAAAACAGCAATCTTATGCTGATGCAAGCGGATAAAGAGCGAGGCTATGTTGTCCTACCAGAGAATATGTTCAACGAGAAGGCTGCAGACGCAATAACCAAGAACTTTGAAATAGTGCGCGAAAAGACCACGAGAGTTAAAAACAGAGCGCTAACGTTATGCAACAACTTGGAGTTGAAAAAGCTCGTCGGAGCGATTAGAAAGAGCAACAGTGACAACTTAACGGCGTTTTTCTCAGCAAAGACTCACAAAGAAGGAAACCCGTTCAGGACTATAGTCAGCGAAAGGGGAACGTGGCAACATCAACTAAGCAAGTTCCTCCAAAAGCATTTGACAAACCTCATAGTTGAGGACCCGTATGCTACGAAGAATTCTGAAGACCTCACAGCCTTTTTACAGCAGAGCAAGACAATAGGAACTGCATTCTCTGTGGACGTCGAGGACGTATTCTATTCTGTGCCGCACAGACAACTACTTGAATCAGTGCGTGACTGTGTCGAGAAGAATGGCGATGTCCGTTTCCAGAATTCTTCAGGAGTTCCAGTAAGGTGTTTCGTGTCTTTGCTTGAGTTTTATTCGAACTCAATTTTTATTAGGTTTAATAACCAGTTTTACATACAACGACAAGGCATATGTATCGGGTCATGTGTATCACCTATTTTATGCCATATATTCTTAGCCGATGTTGACAACACTTTGCATAAGTCATTAACGCCGAAAACTGTGATACAAGTTTTCAGATGTGTAGACGGTTATTTGGTGCTGCTAGACAGACGTAGTGGCTTAGAACTTGACGACTTAGTCGATGATATCTTAAGCACATTCCGACAGTGGTGGAAAGGACTGTCGTTCACCCATGAACTGCCACAACATAACAAACTACAGTTTTTGGACCTCACCCTCATCCTCCAAGATGACTACGTGTGCTGGCACTATTCACCTAGAACTCACAAAGGACTGTTGCCCTACGACTCTTCCCACTCGAAAACGGCGAAGCGAGCCATAGCTTCAAATTACATAGAGTCGTTTCTCAAAAAATCATGCCCTTATGCCATGGAGGAATGTTTCAATAAACAGCTTGACAGACTGAAGGGGGCGGGATACCTTTCATCAGTGCAGATGGGAAGCGCGGAAGCTTTAGTCAAGAAGTATAAGGCGAGAGAGTGAGAAAAATGAAAAAGACAAGAAATAAAAGAAAGAAAAAGGCCAGAGATTGTACAATGTGTGCACAGGACATCACACAACTGGAAGAAGGTGGCCAACAAGCACGGTATACCGGTAGTGTTCTCAGCCCCTTCAAAGTTGGGCAGGCTATGTGCTCGCATATCCAGGGAGGAAAAACAACAAGAAAAGGAGGGATGCGCCAAGAATCACCACAATGTCTACGTGAAGTGCGCGGCGGGAGTTGTGTATACCCCTCACCTGTGGTAGCGTATATGTAGGACAGACCGGCCATTGTGTGAATGACCAATTACGCGAACATGAGCTGTCCGTAAAAGATGCCTCCTGTGTACATCTGCCAGCCCACTGTAAAAGCTGCACATGCAAACCGATTTTAAATGAGTCAAGAATATTGTGCAGGAGCAGGGATGTGACGGCATGGGAGATAGTAGATGCTTATCATATAAGAAAATTAGGTAAAAAATGTGTAGGTAACACTTCGATATATTTGCACATGATTGAAATGAGCTTCCTGGAAGGGTGACGAGAGATAACCTTGTTGATTGATTGCAATCACCTTACTGAACCGATTATACTCCTTTGCTCCTTTGAACCTCTATATCTTCGGCTGATGCCAATTAAAGTTAGTTGTAAGCAAGCGCGCGTCCTTTCTACATCTACTTTGTGGTCGTCTCGTCGGCAGGGCAGTGTACCGCCTCAGCGGCGGTGAATCGCCCACCCCATCACCATCCCATGTGTGTGTCTCGTCGGCACGTGCACCATCTCGTCACACAAATGGGCTGACTCACGATGTGCGTAAATTTACTCCAAATTATATTATTATTCAATGTGCACTGCGGTACAGTGCCAAAAGCAGACGATGTCGCGGTGCATGCCTGCTGTGCAGTATACCTTAACACCAAATACGAGGAAAAACAATGCTTACATTAAAGGCCTGTTCCGACAATCAGCGATTTGATATATAGCGCTAGAACATAGCACGATATTTTCCTCCTCGCATTGTTGCAAGCCGCTAAAAATTAGCGCTTGCCGGAGTTGAGCTCGAGTCAACTTTTTCAGTGTTGAACCAGTATATAAATACCCGTCCCATATTTCCATGTACTCGCTCATTCGCCCAGACACCAGGAATGTTTCTCTGCAGGCAGTAACAAAAAGGAAAAGAACGAGTGCCAGGAGACTGATTTTCATAACTGATTCATAAGCCCGAACGCGCCGCTTCTTTAAGCTCTGGAGCCATCCTCCACCGCACCTGCACTCAAGCGATGCAAATCAAATAGCGCGAGAGCGCCAGTGTCGACCCTCATTTTCTATCCCTTACGGATGCCATCTAAGTGCAGCGCCAGAGTCCCCAACTCCAAATACAACGCTGAACGGCAAACCCTTCCCGACCACACCTGCTACATCCGATATAACAGCGCGGCGCTCCTTAATGCTGGAGCCATCCCCACAACACCATACCTGCTCTGACGCGACGCAAAACTAATAACGGAAGCCTGCCAAGGTCAGCCGTCTTCCCCTGCTCCTTGTCATTCATCCAAGTGCAGCTCTGCACAAACGACCGAGACCCCGACTCCAAAGCCTGAACACAACGCTGAACTGCCCTCTCCTTGACACTCACCAGAAGCAAGGTCACGCATATAACTGGAGTCTTCCCGCCACTACCGGTAAGCTCATATTCCCCCATCTCCCCCATCACCATCTCCCCCAATGGCATCGTCAAGATAATCGATACAATGAAGCTGTCATCAGCATGCGGCCCAGATGGTATCAACGCCAAAGTACTAAAGAATACGAAATATATATCATCACAATACTTGTCTCTTATCTTCTCACAGTCACTTACCGTGTGTTCACACGTGCGCCTTTTCTGACTGCGCAGCGACTGAAGGAGGAGAAGGAGGTATCAGCATTATCACGCAATCATCCAACCATTCGGTCGCGGGCGGAGCTTATCGCACAGCAGAATCTATGAAGCGCGCACGTTTTCATTGTATTTTTGGCGAGATATCAAAGAGCCTTGTGCAACATAACTGCGCTCAGCAGCTCCGTCCGTCAGAAAGAAGCACACGGATAGTTTGTTCGCGGGGCACAGAATGTGACGACTGACGCGCAGAAGGAGGACGAAGCGAAAAAGAAAGCCACCCTCTGTTGTCAATGTTACAAGCTCTATTATTTTTTATCCATTACACCAGGTAGAGCAACATCCGATCTTGTGGAAGCTTGCCGATGAGCAAAACCGAAATGTACCGAGGAAACATGCCACGTGGGAAAAGATCGCTCTTGAAATGGAAAAGACACACCCGGATGTCGAAGCAACGGTGTACATCAAAACACTTTTTGGGTCCCCATATTCACGACGCAGTCGTTGTATCAGTTGCTGTTAATTAATAATAACGAGTTGGCAGCATTCGCGTTCCAAACCAAAAGGTATCGGCTCAGGACGCTAGCAGTTTGGTTTAAAAACGAGAAATGTGTGAGCAGTATCGCACGCCGGGTAAGACAAAAGAGTGCAAAATCTTATCCCCAAGCCGGCCACTGTGGGGTCACGCATATTCATAGTTGTCTGGCATCATACATTAACCGTGTAATGGTATAATAGTTTAGGGCTGTCATTACACAAGCCTACATGGCAGCACCCCGGGGTCATCATCACGTCATGCAGTCCATTCGCGGGAGGCCACTGTGTGCATACATCGTGTTCTGACAAGCACCAGCGAGAACGATCAGTTGTAATAAAGGGAGTGAGTTTTCCGCGGTTTCACTATTCTTACGTGTTTCCCATTCATCGCGGCCACACAGTTTGAGAACTGCCACAGCGCTTTAGAGTAACGTGCCTTACCCCTGGACAAAGCTATAGTGCTGAAGATGCAACACTTACGTGATGACGTCTCGCTTTGTCATGACATTATTTCATAATTAGTCACTAGGGGAGCTTCCTATATAACGCGATATGCAAAAAGTGCCAATTCGTGAATTTCGTTTTGTTCCATAATTTTATATGTATGTATGGGACGGTAACGTACCCCCACCAAAAAAAGAGAAAAAGAAAAGAAACAGATCATAAGGGTTGTTTGAGTGGGTGTGAACTCTGCCTCGCTATGCCACCAGTATACGCGGTGAACGTTTCACTGGGAATGAGTAGTAGACACAAAAACATGGCCTGTCCAACGTTTAAAGCAATGGGGCCAATGAAACGCAGGAATTGGAAGCTACCAAAGCTAGCCGAAAAAAAAAGCAAGACAGATGGAGGATAGAGGATGAATGGTGAAGATGCGCTGAGGGCGCATGAGTTCGTCGGGGAGAGCAAAGTATTAGATGGGCCGTTGAGCAAGACCTCCCTTCTGCAAAAAGAGGACAAGGTTTCTTGCTTTTGCGGAACGTACAGCAGAGGGACCACCAGAGACACACACACACAATTGACACAAAAGGGTGTACGCTCCGCTCTGTCCTCCAATCAGAAGTGAGGCCCTATCATTCACGGCAATGATTGGCGCAGAACCTGCTATGCGGTGAAGCTGTTTTTACTGTGTTCGAAAGGTGCGACCTTTACGCCACAGCCGTCTTTGCTTTACACCACACTCAACACCGTCAGACTGCTACGGAGTCACGGTAAAAAACGACGACGCACAGCTTTCACAGTACTCTCTCCTACACTCTTTCCCGCTCACTCTTATTTACGAACGTTTTATGCATTTAGAGGCATGTTTAAGCGCACATAATTCGAACGAACCTGTTGCAGACGGGTTACGGAAAGACGATCACTGGCTAGTATACTGTCCCGCATATTAGCCTCTATACTCTGCTTTTGCGCTTTGCTATGTGGAGCAGAATGTATTTAAAAGTGGCCGCATCGATGCTCAAAACCTTGCGGTAGACAAATGGGTCCTCGTGTCGTAGCTCCCGTAGAAGGCTATTTTGCAGACCATACTCTTTCCTCAGCAACCATTCATTCGTCCATAGCTTCTTTAACCGCTTCTTTTCGTGGCAGCATTCACTATCGTCAATGAGAAAAGCAAGAGCCACAAATTTTCGCTTTCTTTCGTCCATTGTGTACCAAGCGCCGTGCACATAAAATTAATGCTGCAACGTTCAACCGCAGCCCGAACGTAATCCCCGGCTTCCCCAGCATCTGAGCCGACAGCACATTGGAACACTATCTGTGTAGGCGTTCCAAAAGGGCGTAGCCTCAGCGCCTTATCATTTATCCCTCTCGCTCCTTCAGTCGCTGTGCCGTCAGAAAACACGCTCGTGTGAATACACGGTTAGGCTCGGTCAAGTTCCAGTCGACTGGCGGCTGTCGAAGATAGTACCAATACACAAAAAAGGTGACAAAAATAATCCTCTCAATTACCGTCCGATATCCCTAAGAAGTGTTTCATGTAAAATCTTAGAACACATTATCTTCTCAGCTATTTCTCTTCATCTTGAATCAAACTGTTTTTGCTACAAATCTCAACACGGTTTCCGAAAAGGATACTCTTGCGAGACGCAACTTGCATGGTTTATTCATGATGTTCAAAGTAATTTAGATAATAACGTATGCACGGACGCCATTTTCTTAGACTTTGCCAAAGCTTTTGACTCTGTTTGTCACGCCCATCTCATTCGTAAACTCTCCTCTCTTAATTTATGCCCGCTTGTGTTGAAATGGATTGAAAATTACCTGACCAACCGTTCTCAAATGGTGACGATAAACGACCATGCTTCTACACCCCTTCCTGTATCTTCCGGCGTGCCTCAGGGTTCTGTACTTGGTCCCCTTCTCTTTCTTATCTTTATCAACGACCTCCCGAACTCCATATCTTCATCCATACGTCTTTTTGCCGACGACTGCGTCTTATATCGCCCCGTTTTTTCTGACTCTGACCGACATTGCTTACAGCATGACCTCGATCGAATCAACGTCTGGTGTTCCACTTGGCTCCTATCACTTAATGTTTCGAAGTGTGCACATATTTCTTTCTCACGCGCTAAGCAGTCTTATCATTATTCATACACACTTGATAATCGCTCGATCCTAAAATCTGATTCATACAAGTATCTTGGAGTACATCTTGCATCTAATTTATGCTGGGGTAACCATATTAATTCCATAATCAGCGATGCCAACCGCAAACTAGAATTTATACGCCGCAACTTAAAACATGCTCCTCCGACGATAAAGAAACTAGCTTACACCACGTTGATTAGACCAAAATTAGAATACGCGTGCAGTATATGGGATCCTCACGTCGCTAACCTTGCCAACCTTCTTGAAGCATTACAGAACCGGGCTTCTCGTTTTATTAGTAATGTCTATCATTATCCTTCAAATATTACAGCTATTAAACAATCCATTGACCTTCCTGAACTCGACACACCCAGGAAATTTATGGGGCTCTGTCTCTATCACAAATTCTTTCACACCAGTTCATTGAGACCCAGTTTTCTGTTACCAGCTGTACATATATCATCGCGACTGGATCACCCCTTTAAAGTCGAACCCTTCTCAAGTAAAACCACACATTTTTCTCGCTCTTTTTTTCCTCGATGCACCACCGAATGGAATAGTCTTCCATTGCCGCTAGTCATCACTCGTGATATAACCGCTTTCAAACGTGAACTTTTGCATTTTCTCCAGATTTAAGTTACCGTACAGTTCATGCATATTATCGTTATTTTACATGTATTCATCATGTCTCACTCTAAGTATATATCTGTTCATCTACCATTTTACGTGTGTGTCTAGCTGTAAATATCGTGTTATCTTGTTCTTTACTTACTTATCAGTGTGCCTAGCAGTGTGATATATACGCGTTTCATCTTGCTTGTTGTTCATGAGTGTATCTAGCTACAAATATGCGCGAGTTTTTCTTGTTTGTTGTTTATCTCGTTCCTTTTCCTTTTACTCTGTAACTCCCTCCCTCATGTAACGCCCCATCGGGGTAATTTGAGGTATTTGCATAAATAAATAAATAAAATATTATCACAGGACACGAGAACAAGTACACTGAAAATAGGGTGCCATATTCATGTCTTCTCAATGCATACTTCTATGGGCAGTTTATGCAGCCCCCCACCCCCACCCACCCACCCACCCACCCACCCACCCACCACTAAGGTCAACTTCACACCCTAAAACGCCGATTTCAACTTGAAAAACCCATCGCAGAGTCTTCAAATTCAACATCTCATCTTCACACAGAAGTCAACATGAAACTCAGCAGCAAATCATTGCCCGTCACTCAACATTAATGTCATCACCACATCAGTGGTCTCCTGCTGTCCCCTATCCATCTGTCCACACCTGTACACCGCTCATAGCCACAGTTGCTTCGCGGGGCTAGCACGGAATTTAAAAAAAAACATCATTGCTCATAATTCAACATGAAATTCAAATTCACATCACATCATTACCCATCATTCAACATCAAACTCAACATCACATAACATCATTGCCCATCATTCAACATCACTCAACATCACACAGCATCATTGCCCATCACTCAACATCACATCATTCTGAGTGATGTGTGGCGAATGATGTCGGTGATGGTAATTATGAGTGAATTCGCCGACCTCTGGGGGCCCCATCTTCAACTTGTCGTCACCCCATAACGCGCGCTAAATGCATCACTTCGGTCCGTGATTCGCCACGAGCTCTCGCGGGAGCCTATCAAAGCGGCTTTGGAGCGCGAACTTTAAATATAACGTTAACGATCGCTATGTGAAAGCTGAAGATCGGGGCCCAGCAATGTTGAATAACATAGACAATAACAGACATACAGGGTGTCCCAGAAAACGTGTCATTGGATTATAATAAAAAACAACGCCACCTAGAATCATGCGGTCAACAGCATTTGTTCTTATTAGGTTTTTGCCACCTCCTAATGTGAATGTCATGTAATCCAAGTTTAATTATGTAAATATTTGCGAACTGAACTTGGAAATTTGCCAAGTAAACGTCACGTTTCTACCCCACCAATATGAAGAGCGTGCCGAATTCACTCAAACTCATGATAATTGACAATGATATTCACGAGCTATCCCATCGGAAAAAATAGCCTAATATCATGCTTTTCGGGGCACTGGACCATAACGCGCGATGACTTTTTGACCGCGACCGCTCTCAGTGCGACGAAAGGAGGTTCCGAAGCCAGCCCACAGAGTGATAGTAGAAAAAGTAACACTTCTTAAAATTGGGAGAGGGAAAGCATTATCCCAGCGAAAGTCGGGCGTGATAAGCTGTGCCTGTTTTATCTCTTTTCTGCGATGCCGGGGAGGGCTGGGTTTCCAACCTCCTTTCGTCGGACTGACAAAAATTGCGCTGAAAAATTGATTGTGCGCTATTCTGTGCGACCTCCGTAGAGCATGATGTTCGGCTTTTTTTTTTCGATGGGATAGCTCCTGAATATCCCTGTCAATTATCATTAATTTGACAAAATTAGATTAGCTCTTCTTATAGGTGGGGTAAAAAAGTAACTTTACTAGGCAAATTTCCCACTTAAGCTCGCAAAAATTTACATAATTAAACTTACGTTACACGACATTCACATGACGAGGTGGCAAAAAACCAATAAGAAGAAATACCATTGACCGCATGACCCTAGGTGGTGTAGTTTTTTTATGATAATGACACGTTTTTTGGGACATCCTGTATAACGGAGCGGAAACAGAGGGCAGAAGAAGGCGCGGAAAATAAGGAAATGAGATTCATCACCAAAAAATTCAGCGTAACAACACGAAACCGCGTTTAAGAGGAATCAAATATACTACAGTACTGGCGCATTTCCCTGGCATGGCCCCCATTTTGCCCTGTATTACCACGCATTTTGTTGTTATGTTGTGTTGGATGCCAGTACACAATAACAAGCAATGGAAGGATGTAACTAAAATTAGAAGTAGAAGAACGACAAAACACAATATGT
Organism: Ornithodoros turicata; assembly: GCF_037126465.1. Lineage (NCBI taxonomy): Eukaryota > Metazoa > Arthropoda > Arachnida > Ixodida > Argasidae > Ornithodoros > Ornithodoros turicata. Next base: position 111,320 of record NW_026999445.1, on the reverse strand, counting down.
ATGGCCGATGCCCACTCGTGTGCGACCAGAGACGGTAAGCTACTTCGACATTCTCCACCCTTTAGTAACTTGCGCAATCTCTTATTGATGTTTCCTTTCTTTGTATGAAGACCCTTGAATGGTGTACAAGAGAGTATTCGGTGAAAATCACTTGGTGGTCCACCGCAGTTGATATGGTCGTTGAGTTTCAATAAGTGACGGTACATCAGATGCTGTACAACGATATTGAACTTCTAGTCATTCGACATCTTTGTAACAACTGGTAGATGAAAATAATTGCATTGCCGCGGTAGTGGAACATATCACGTGATAACATATAAGATTTTTATCTACTTTCTATGTCAACAGTTAGATGTAATTTCAACAAATCCATAATGAATCGCGCGATATACACTGCTTGTAGATGTTACTTTGATCTGACTGCTTTCTTGATGAATGTAATGCCCTTTGCGATGATTACGATTACATCTGGTGTCGAGTACTTCAGTTCTTCGTTAGCCGACCTCAAGATAGCTGTGCAGATATTTTTATAACTATTGTAGATGTGACATGCAAATTATTGCACCTTCAATTCTGTAATATCTACCATATCTCCGAATGCGACCATGTGTATATGACGTATCGAAATGCAGCCTTAATGGAATCGTTTCGAGGCTCTTCTTTTTCGAAGCAATTTTTTATCACGTCTTCCCATGACTCACGGTAACGTGCGCAAAATACGTCCATCTCATCGATGACTATTCCTTGTTTGTTCTGTTTTACAGAGTGCTCTACACTTAATTAAAGCATACCTGTGCTCGTTTTATTTGTTAAAATTTGTGATGCTATAAGGCTTAGAATGTAATTCAAATCCCGCCCATGTAGCCTTTACGGAAACTGATTTACAAAAATATGTGATGTGAAAGAAAAAAACGTGTGCTTTCAATAATTTTATGTATGAGACCCTGTGAGAATCCTCCCCTCTCTGCGAGTACAATGACTATCCCGCGGGGGTAACCTTGTCATATTTCTGTATGGTTGATCCATGTAGAACTTCCTGTTGCAAAGTTACTATAAACAGTTGGAAGTCATTAAAATTTATTTCTCGTGCATTCATCTTTCAATCAATCAGTCATCAATCATTCAGTGCTTTCATACGTCAAGCGTCCTGGAACAGCTGGTCGCACCAGTGCGACCTACGTTTAAATTTTTTTCTTTCTATTTCTATTCTTTCTCGTCTTCATTGAGTGTTGTCTCGCCGATGTTAGCACAACATTCCTCGCTTGCTTAGAAAATGATTGCCTGAATTAATTGCTCGCTTGTGGTTTGTTTCAGGTGTTCCCTCGATTGACGAGAATAAAAAATATTGATCTTGAGTCGAATATTCTCTGAGTCGGGAAAGCCTCATATTTCTTAGTTGCATTTCAGATGAATACTTGTGTTGTTTCTTTGTGGCTGCTGCCTATAGAACATCCTGGTGGCCGATTTCACGTCAGATCAGGCAGGCAGGTCCCATTCCACTCCTGGATTTTCAATATTTTTTATAATTAGTAGCTTATCATATATGATGATAAAGAGTTGTAAAATGAATGATTTCTACCAATAATACAAATAGTGTATGCATTGGGTTTCGTTCGTTCTGTGATTCGGCTGGGTTCTCCTCCTTCACACAGATTGGCAACATAATTCCCAGCACCATTTGCGTTTAATAAATATATTGGCAATATAATTGGCTTTAATAAATATACTGCAACTTGTACTTTTGTGTATGTCTGCTGCGTGCATGTCTATATAGTTGCGTGCTTGTGCGCGTAATCTACCGCCACATCACGGTGCTGCGCACTTCCTCCGGCGCCCTTGGAGGCGGGGGGATGGGGGGAGGGGGCGCGTGTAATCTATATCCCGCGTTGTACTCTTTACGCTTTTCCCTCCCAACCTAATCATACTACTGAGTTTGAACCGCGGCAGGATCTAGCAAACACAGTGCCTAGGACGTCGTTAAGGACCATGAGGGATGCAGTAATAGTTACCTGTACCTTGATCTTGCTGGTCGGCTCTTCCTCTAGCAACCCTAGTAAGTCTAACTCTACTTAAGCACTGAATCGTATTGTATTTGTAATAAGTAACTCAGGTTAGGCTCGCAGGCATAGCTCGGCGCGATCATGATCGCGGCAGCCTTGCCAGTGCTTCGTGATCGCACTCGTGATCGCGATCATCAGGCTTTGATAAGGCATTTCGATCATGATTGCGCCGAGCTATGCTCGCAGGTGAAGTTATCGAAAGCTTTAAACTAACGAGTGACGACCTCTAACCCAGTTACTAGTTTATAGCATTTGTGAAGGCGAACAGTGCGGATATCGATAATGCACATAATTCCAGGGAGAAATGTGCGGCTCTCACGGTACCTTTCGTCGCTTCAATCTCACCATAATTCATCCTCTCATATTAACCACTGTGAAGTGGGGTAGGGTCCTGTGGCTACCACGGGGAAACATCCCATGTCATCATCACTTCTTCATTTATTGTTGTTGTTGTCTCGAAGAGGTGCAAGTGAAATGCGAGTCTGCAAGCTACTATGAACTATCGTATCACGCGCGGTCCTACCTGGTGCGTAGTGTTCTGCTCGGGCGCGTGTGGCATCTCAGTCATGTTTCGATCGCCCCCCACGCTGCTGTGACGCGCATCCATTCATGCCTCTCGTCGTTCTTCTGGAAGAAGCGAAGGGAACCAGTCTCGCGAACCATGCTTTCGTTCCCGCAGTCTGCTGGCGGAGTCAACCTTCCCGATGTTGGGTTGATGAACCGGGGCATTGCGCTCAGCACCACACTGCGAATTCTCAATGCGGCGGACTCTCCAACTAAAGTTTTGCTCGGCCTCTGGTGGGACGCTCTCCAACATGGCCATCGTGCAGCTCCTCACCGGTTTCACGCGGCGGTTCGGGCTTACTATCAGAAGGTCTCGTCTCTGCTCCCCGCTGCTTCCAGTTTGCAATCCACTTCGCCTTCAACGATGACCAAACTAGTTTTGCTGGACTCTGCCGCAACCACTGAGAGCCTTCGAAGACGGGTGGACTATGCTTCAGGCATCTCGTCATCAGGACATCGTTCGTCGGCCCGTGGCTTCCTGGTCAACTGCGCGACATCATTTGGTCCTTTGCCTGGCGGATACTTCCCACACGCGACTGGCGTGGGACATCACATCAATTGAGGCCTGCCCGTACTGCGGCAGGGCAGAAACAAACTGCCACGTGCTATTCGAGTGCCGCATTTCCCGCATCTTCTGGCACTTGGTTACACGTTGCACGAATGTGCTTTGTCCCGTGCAGTGTGATCAAAGGCGCCCAAAGAGGCTGAGTGTGCTATTCACTGCATGTGGCGCTGCAGTGTTGTGGAAGGCCCGTTGCAAGGCTGTCGCTCAACGGCGGCGGAACATCCCCGTCTTCCTGCTGGTTCGTCAACTGCGCATTCTCCTGACGAATAGCTTGCAACAAGAACTCTTCGCACTCGGCGGCGACGAGTTTCTGCAGCGGTGGCGGTTCCACCCTTCGCTTTTGGTGCAAGGGGGCTCCGTATCTGTCCGAGGTGTCCCTCCGTGAACAGTACCCCTCCCATCACTCATCACTCCCATCACTCGTCTCATGCTCCATCGAATGTAAATAGTGCATATCCCTCTTGTATCAGCGTAGCAATGCATATATCGCCCCTCATAGCTCATAAATTGTAAGTATTATTTTGAGGCGCTGTCCATGTACTGACCGTTCCACGTCGTGTTAAATTTTCCTACAACAAGAAATGTTCTCCAACCTATATGTTACTTCCCTCAGCACATAACGTGCACAATAATTCACCGTGTTCCCCTTGGATAACTGATGTCCTGCCTTCGTGCACTCAGTGTGACAGTTCAATGACCTCTTATTAATAGCGCTACTAGCGTCTGTTTCAGTGCGACCCACAGACATAACCGTAGGCAACCATTTACGTTAATCAATAACACACACAGCTACAACAACACATTACGTAAACGAAAGAGGAAGTGGTTTGGAATGTTCAAGTAACTGACGTACAAATAATCTAGATACACGTGAAGCCATAGAGTGCGGCAGAAGCAGAGTGGAGGTCGAAGGAATCGTCGGTGTAAGAGCAGCGAGGGAAAGAGACGTTCCTTACCAGGTGAGATTCCCGATGAAACCTAGTCCTGTAATTCCTTGTTTAAGAGAGACAGAAATCACTTTATTTCATTACAACTCGCACAGCTATAAATTATGTTGCAACCTTTGAATATCGGAGAATGCGGTAACTCGTGTCTGATATAGAGGGCAAACAGACCAAAGGGGCGTACACAAAGGATATCCGGCAGACGGGTTTGGCCTAGAAAGAGTCGTGTCCGTCCTGGAAAGTAAAGAAAGAAAGAAAGAGAGTGAATGAAGGAGAATATTCTTATATTGTTGCTCCCCCATAACATTGCTGTCTTATTCATCATGATAACCCATCGATTTCAGGTATCGCTTACTATGTACGGGTTTCACTACTGTGGCGGTGCCATCATCTCAGGAGACAAGATGGTAACTGCAGCGCATTGTGTGCGGAGGTAAGATCGCATCAGTAAACAACCGCGAATATATAGTAGATTGAGAAACAGAATAAAAATTATTACGATATGTAATGATTAAATGAAAGGGCAGAGAAGTGAGGAAGTGAGGCAGAGAAGGGAGGAATGGCACGTCGCGGTTAAGACAACCCTCACTCCCGCTCACGTACGACACTCGTATGACGCACTGCAATCAAAGTACACGATAAAACAGAACCCCCCCACACACACACACACACACACGCAAAAAAAAAGAAAGAAAAGGAAAGAGTATAGGTTAGACAAAAGAGTAAGCAGCATGTTACTGCAGCTGCCGCTAGGAGGAGGTAGTGGTTCTCCCATGATTAGAGGTGTGGGCGAGTGCAGATATCCGCGGCGCGAGGACGTCACAGATCCGGTGATCCGCGTGATCGAGATACTGATTCGCGGATGGAAATATTCTGGATCCTGCAAATATTGTTTAATGGAAATGTTTGAACGTTTTGAAATCAACGCAGTTACGAATGGAACCACGTGCCTCCGCGGCAGGGTGTCGGAGCGAACCGAAAACAAAAAAAGAGAAAAGAAAACGCTATTTTGGTGCGAACCGGAACGCAATCGAAACCGTATACGTTTTTTTCGCTCAGGAGGGAAACTGAAAAATATATTTAACGGTTTTCGGCCCAAGAAAAAACTTCGCCGGTTTACACTACGGATAGGCGAATGAAACAGACGTCGTGTGCTCTGAAGTCATGTCGTGGACACTATACGAGGGTTGCAGTTACGGTGGAATGTATGCCAGCATACTCTGACCCTTAGGCTCCCTTTGTAATGGTTTATCGTTCGCGCACGCACACAGACTTAGAGGTACATGTGACTCTAGCAGTGTGCCGTAGTGTTCGTTTTAATTTCATCACCCCAAACTCTCCTCAACTAAACAGCGACCCAAGGGGGCTGCATAACGGCTTCTCTATCGGTAATGTCGCGCAACGCGTCCCTTGTTTGAGAGCAGCTAAGTTGAAGCAGCTGTGCCTGTATGTTGTGTCGTCTGTTGACTTGTTCCCCGGCACGGGGTTTTATGGCTTTTAAAGTAAGTTGAATACATTTACGTATACGCGAGGGCAAGCCCGTGCGAAGTGGCAACTCTTTTGTGGACAGGGCACGGAGAAAATAAAACGGAGCCGTCGAGCGCGATTGTGAGTGAAGATGTTCCTCGATTTGTGTCGTACTCGTGCGGTGGTGTTTGCTGGCTAGACAGTAGCAACAGACATTCGGATGGGACGCGATCACACCGACCCAGCAAGAAAGTACTTTACGTATGACATCACGACAAACAAGTCCGTTTGCAGCATGCGCTTCAAGAAAAGAGAAAGCCTATTTGAACACACAGTAACCTCCAGGAACCAGGAGCTACCAATTTCACAGCTGTCTATTAATATTAAATACCGTGTATGCGGAATAAACGGGTTTACATTTTGTAACATTGATTTTTTTTCTGGGGTTGAATATTCCCAGCAGAAGCGGAACCGGTTAAAACCGGTATGAACCGTTATTTTTTTGCTCCGGAGAAGAACCGGTACCGGATCGTTTATGATATAACCTGAACGAAAACCGGAACGAAAGACGTTTCGGTTCGACACCCTGCTCCGCGGAGCACGCGCAATAGCTGCAGCCACAATCGAAAGTACACAGCAAATCCAAAATGACGTGTCCAATTGTGTCATTTGCTGTGTTGCTGTGCATTTATCTTCTATCGTGCTCAGAAGGTTGCCTGTTGAAATCACGTCCAAGTCACTAAATGCCTAGGGGAACGCACCTCCTCTAAATTGAAGACTGCATGTGGATGACATAATGTTCCTAAACAGTTTGCACGCTTAGCAGTAAAAGCCTTTGTCACATAACATTTTATCACGTAAATTGTATTCCTACGATTGGAACGATCGCGGATGTGCAGACATATTTATATCCGCGCGGATGCTGTTTACCAATTTCAAGTAGCGCGGTTGCGGATGTTACTGCCAATACTGTCAACCGCGTTCACTAGAACCACTGACGGTTTTGCTGCGACACATTGAGCGTCACCCTGTATCTCTCAACAGGAAAAACCTTACTGAGTTGGAACTGAGAGTGGGAGCCGGAACACACAGCCAAAGTAGAAAAGTAAGCGAACGAAAGTAGTTATCCAATGATATACAGGGTGTCCCAGAAAACGCGTCATTGAATTATAAGAAAAAAAACTACACCACCTAGAGTCATGCGGTCAATGGCATTTGTTCATACTGGGTTTTTGCCACCTCCTGATGTGAATGTCGTGTAACTTAAGTTGAATTATGCAAATTTTTGTTAGCGCAAGTCGGAAATTTGCCAAGTAAAGGTCATTTTTTTACCCCACCAATGTGAAGAGCGTGTCTAATTTACTCTTATTATTGAAAATTGACAGGGGGGTAGTTTCATTTTAAATCGAACAACGGATGAAAGTCGTATTTTTTAATTCGCCTAGAAAAAATATATGTTAGAGGACAGCTCAAACGAAGCAAATCGCACTACGTGCGACGCTCGTGCGTGGGGTAGTTTCCGCGAGGAAGAGGAGGAAAGTCTGAGGCTGCTTGAGCGCGCTTTCTTCTGGACCGACTTTGACGGGATCTAGCACCGCTGATTTTATGCTTAGGAACTGGAGGTTTTTTGTGATTATAGGCTGCACCATAGACACTATCGACAGCCACCCACAGAACTCTGACGGCCACAGATTTTCTGTTAAAAAATGTCAAACTTTGTTACCAATTTGCTTCATCGCGGAACGTCTGAAGACATGGAGCTTAGTGGCATTCGATAGGACGTTAAAAGACCTTTAGTGCTGTATAAAGTTCATTTTTCTCAGTCCAGTGCTTTCTGTGTTATTAGCTTGAGAATCGCACATTGTAGGCGAAAATTGCCAATGTTGCATCTCAATTTTCGCAAAAATGCCATCTTCGATTTCTTTGGTTATTTTTGAAAAGGTGGCGTCATGCCTCTACTTTACACGCTAAGTGAGACAATCTTTTATTTTTACCCGAGAGACGCGCAGTGATTTTTTTGTCAGGCAGGGTCCACGAGGCTGCGGCCTTGCGCGCCCCACCTACGACCACGCGACCTTCAACCTCTTCTTTGCTACAGGCCTCCCGCTGACGGAGAAATGAATGACCACACTGCGTGAGCTTGTTGTAGTGTCCCCAGAGCATCACTTTACATTTACCCAATGGTCTCCCAGTTCCATCAGGCTCATTCAAACCGTGGGAGCGTAGGCATGAGTTGCCTGTGCACCCTTGACGAGAAGCCCGAGTCCTCGAACATAGCAACAAAGTAGTGAGAAGAAACGAAGCGCTTCGTAAAGATCTTGATCCAGTGGTAACATCGTAGCTTTTGTTTCAGGATGCCACCAGTCCCCCAAGCAGTGTGAAAGTCACATCCGTTTCATTGGTAAAAGAACGTTGTGGAAGCTTCGCAAAACGTAAAATGTGTCCATTGCGAGACCCCTACAGGTGGTGGATGCAACCAGTGGATTAGCATCATCCGATAGGTTTAAATATGACCTTTCACATGGTATAAAGTGACTGGGTTCAAGCGCACGGATGCCAAAAGGATTACTGAAGACCACACCAAGGGTTTAAGGTACCTACGGCTACCGGAAACGAGGGATTTTAGTTGTGCGTTGTTCTGTCGGAAATTTTGATTCCCACGGTGGCACTGACACAGCTCGTGGAGGGCGAACGTGTTATACTTGAGAGCAGCAATATACTGTCATCACAGCGGTCTTACGGGCTTTGTATATAGTACTCGTCGTGGTTCCGAAATAACGCTACGGGGTATAAAACTAATTAAAGGTACCATGCACAGCTTCGGAACTATCACTTATGGCGCCCAAGCTAAGAGACGGCTGCAACCAGGCGGCCACAAATTTGTATTCTCACGTGTTGTAACTTTCTGTCCCCTGTGGCCGTAGTTCTGCCTTCCTAATGTTAACTCGCACGACAGCCTCATAGCGTGCGTATGTGCATTCCCTCAAGCACATGTGCGGGAGACTAGTAAATATGCGCACTTGCATTCGCACACGTCGTGCGTGCGAATCCCATGAAAGTGCGTAATAGCAAGTCCAAGGCGCCCACGAAAGTATCGCCCTGCGTCTCCAAAGGAAAACATGAACATACGTACCATAAGTGCAAAATAAGTACAGAATGCAATATCTGGGCAATAGATTACAAAGCAAAGACTACGAAGCAAAGCGCGCTCGTAAACATACGAGGAGCGCCTGTGTGTGGAAAAATCGCTCCACGGAAAGGTAGCCCAGCGTCTCAATCAAAAAGAGAAAAGGTACCTACCTTACCAGCAGCGCAAAGTACAGGCATAATTCTGCCCCTGTGGAATAAATCGTGAAAAATATTCTGGCGTTTTCGAAATAATTAAGATCGAACATGCAAAATTTTCGCGTACCACTCATGGTTTTGCGATACTAGCCGGACGAAAAATGCGCTAGAACCCAGTCACTTTATATCATGTGAAAGGTCCTGTAAAGCTTTCGGATGATATTAATCCAATGGCGGCAGCCATCATCTGCAGGGGTCTCGCAATGGGCACATTTTACGTTTTTCGAAACTTCCACAACGTTCTTTTACCAATGAAAAGGATGTGAATTTCACACATCCTGGGGCACTGGCGGCAACCTGAAACAAAAGCTACTATGTTACCACTGGATAAAGATCTTTACGAAGCGCTTCGTTTCTTCTCACTACTTTGTCGGTATGTTCGCGGACTGGGGCTTCTCGTCAAGGGCGCACAGGCAACTCATGTACTCTCCCACTGTTTGAATGGGCTTGACGGAACTGGGAGACCATTGGGTAAACGTAAAGTAATGCTCTGGGGATACTACAACAAGCTCACGAAGTGCGGTCATTGATTACTCCGTCAGCGGGAGGCCTGTTGCAAAGAAGAGGTTGAAGGTCGAGTGCTCGTGGATGGAGCGCGCAAGGCTGCAGTCTCGTGGACCATGCCTGACGAAAAAATTCGCTGCGCGTCTCTCAGGTAAAAACAAAAGATTGTCTCACTTGGGGTCTAAAGTAGAGACATGACGCCACCTTTTCAAAAATAATGAAGAAAATCGAAGATGGCATTTTTGAGAAAATTGAGATGCAACATTGGCAATTTTCGCCTACCATGTGCGATTCTCAAGCTAATAACACAGAAAGCACTGGACTGAGAAAAATGAACTTTATACAGCACGAAATTTCTTTCAACGTCCTATCATATGGCACTAAGCTCGATGTCCTGAGACGTTCCGTCATGAAGAAAATTGGTAACAAAGTTTGGCCTTTTTGAACGTTTACGCCAAGTTCGGCATTTTTTAACAGAAAATCTGTGGCGCTCAGAATTCTGTGGGTGGCTGCCGACAGTGTCTATGGTGCAGCCTACAATCACAAAAAAACTCCAGTTCCTAGGCAAAAAATCAGCGGTGCTAGATCCCGTCAAAGTCGGTCCAGAAGAAAGCGCGCTCAAGCAGCCTCAGACTTTCCGCCTCTCCCACGCGGAAACTACTCCACGCACGAGCGTAGCACGTGGCGCGATTTGCGTCGTTTGAACTGTCAGCTAACATATATTTCTTCTAGGCGAATTAAAAAATACGACTTTCACACGTTGTTCGATTTAAAATGAAACTACCAAGGGATATTCAGAAGCTATCCCATCGGAAAACATAGTCGAACAACATGCTCTACGGAGCTCTCGCAGAATAGCACACGATAAATTTTTCAGCGCAGTCGTTGTCAGTCCGACGAAAGGAGGTTGGAAACCCAGCCCACCCCGGCATCACAGAAACAGATAACACAGGCATGGCTTATTGCGTCCTACTTTCGGTGGGATAATGCTTTCCCTCTCCCAATTTTAGGAATATGTTACTTTTTCTTCTATTACTCTGTGGGCTGGCTTAGGAACCTCCTTTCGTCGGACTCACAGCGATTGCGCTCAAAAAGTCATCCCGCGTTATGGTCCGGAGCTCCAAAAAGCATGATGTTCGGCTATTTTTTCCAATGGGATAGCTCGTGAATATCGCTGTCAATTATCATGGATTTGAGTGCATTCGCCACGCTCTTCATATTGGTGGCGTAAAAAAGTGATATTTACTTAGAAAAGTTCGGAGTTCAGTTCGCAAATATTTACATAATTAAGCTTACGATACATGACATTCACATCACGAGGCTGCAAAAACCTAATAAGAACAAATACCGTTAACCGCATGATTCTAGGTGGCGTAGTTTTTTTTTATTGTAATTCAATGACACGTTTTCTGGGACACCCTGCATAAAATATCTCTTGATACTAATATAGTCCGTTTGTGTTTTTCGTCCACAAAGGCGAAATGGTTCAAAATTTACTACGACATAGCAATGCTGAAGGCGCAGGAGGCGTTCGACTTGGAAGGCTCGAAGGGATACGTGGCCCCCATCTGTTTACCAGATCCTGATCCAGAGCAGTCGTCTTCTCTCCAGGGCAATATCATCGTTTCAGGCTGGGGAGTCACAACGGAAGGTCAGTACCTATGATTTGAGCAACGCGCTCAGAGAGAGGAAAGAGGGAAGAAAAAAAAAGAGGAAAAAATTTGTGTGGGTGGTATCAGAGACGCCCCCGCATTGGTTTCTGTGAGACGTCTTATGCGTGGCCCATTAGAATGCGTAGTTGAGGGGTACAGCGAAGTAGTACGTACGTACCTTGTTCGGTAATGTTATGCACATCTGGTCAACAAGTGCAATACATATTCTACGTAGTAGTGAAATGAACGAAACTAAATGACATACATAGTATATGCACATTTATTGTACAAATTTTAAATGATCAGACATACATAAGAGCTACACATAAACGGTGGACAAGCTAGGCACTAATCTAGTTGGGGGCCTTTACTCCGCACCCTTGTAAGACGGGGCGGTGGACGGCGAGTCGGGCAGCGACTGCGGGGACTCGAGTGGCGTAGGGGCACATGCTAGCTCAGGTATTGGCGGGCGGTCAGTGGCTGGAGTGGCTGGCGGTAGTGCCTTGTCGGCGGCGTCTCGCACTCTCAGCAGATTGAAGACGGGGTAGTGGTGCGAAAGATAAGACACGTAATATCTGCAAACGGTACGCTTACTACGAGCGAATGTCAAACTGACGCATGAGCCGTTCAGCGTGGTCTGTTGGTCCGTGTCTACGGCCAGCTCTAGGCTAAAATGTTGGCGCAAGTACTGGCGTAGCCGCTCTCGGTCTGTAGGCGGCAGTATGAAGTGCCCTGTGAGAACGAGCGGCACATCCGTCTCATCCTCCAGCCAGCGGCTTGTCTACCACGTATCGCAGCTTCACTGTGGATTTCCATACGGAGCCGCTCAAGAACGATGTCTTATGCTTGATGGCCAACTTTATGTTGAAATAGTCTTCGTTCAACTGACGCGGCAGAGTCTGCACCATGTTGTTAACGTCGACGGGAACATTTATAACCTGGCCTACGATACCGTACTGGCCTGCGCGCCGCAGTCGGCGTATCTGCACGTATGGCAGCCTCGGGGACAGCAGCCGCTCCTCCATTGGGCTAAATTTTTGGCAGATGGGTAGGGTATGACAGATACCTATACCCATTACTCTTGCTCAGCGAGGGCCCCCGCTTGTGTGTGCACACGTCTGAGCAGTTGCGGCAGAGCACGAATCTAGTCGTGTCTTCGCCAATACGCGCCAGCCAACGCCAGGGAACGTGCTCTCCAAGAATCGGGCCACAGGGCCAGTCACGACGTTTAAAGTCCTTCTGGAATCACATCCGCTCACACACGTCACACTTGTGGCCGAATTAATTGTCCACGAACACAGTTCTAAAGCGCACTGTGGCCAACTCCCATCGCCTATACGGTATTCAGGCGCATGTTTAAAATGATCCGGTTGTGATTCCGCGCGCTCGAGCAGTTGGGCCCAACCTGGAGAACCAGGGTGGCCACCAATGGGCCGGACAGCTCGTCTACCTCCATTGGGGGTACATGTGACTCGGCAGGCTCAACTGTGGGCCGCGACAATCTGTTTGGTCCCGCAGCCACTGGTGTACGGCTGCGGCTCCTGCGCTTGCCTCAATCTGGCGAGTTCTCTCTGTTTCCGGGGCCGTCCAGTCGCGACGGCTGGTAACCGTGTATTCACACGAGCGCCTTTTCTGACTGCGCAGCGACTGAAGGAGGAGAAGGAGGTATCAGCATAATCACGCAATCATCCAACCATTCGGTCGCGGGCGGAGCTTATCGCACAGCAGAATCTATGAAGCGCGCACGTTTTTATTGTATTTTTGGCGAGATATCAAAGAGCCTTGAGCAACATCACTGCGCTCAGCAGCTCCGTCCGTCAGAAAGAACCACACGGATAGTTTGTTCGCGGGGCACAGAATCTGACGACTGACGCGCAGAAGGAGGACGGAGCGAAAAAGAAAGCCACCCTCTGTTGCCAATGTTACAAGCTCTATTATTTTTGATCTAATACACCAGGTAGAGCAACACCTGATCTTGTGGAAGCTTGCCGATGAGCAAAACCGAAATGTACCAAGGAAACATGCCATGTGGGGAAAGATCGCTCTTGAAATGGAAAAGAGACACCCGGATGTCGAAGCAACGGTAGATGTGTACATCAAAACACTTTTTGGGTCCCCATATTCACGGCGCAGTCGTTGTATCAGTTGCTGTGAATTAATAATAACGAGTTGGCAGCATTCGCGTTCCAAACGAAAAGGTATCGGCTCAGGACGCTAGCAGTTTTGTTTAAAAACGAGAAATGTGTGAGCAGTATCGCACGCCGGGTAAGACAAAGGGGGCAAAATTTTATCCTCAAGCCGGCCACTCTGGGATCACGCATATTCATAGTTGTCTGGCATCATACATTAACCGTGTAATGGTATAATATTTTAGGGCTGTCATTACACAAGCCTACATGGCAGCACCCCGGGGTCATCATCACGTCATGCAGTCCATTCGCGGGAGGCCACTGTGTGCATACATCGTGTTCTCACAAGCACCAACGAGAACGATTAGTTGTAATAAAGGGAGTCAGTTTTCGGCGGTTTCACTATTCTTACGTGTTTCCCATTCATCGCGGCCACACAGGTTGGGAACTGCCACAGCGCTTTAGAGTAATGTGCTTTACCCCTGGATAAAGCTATAGTGCTGAAGATGCAACACTTACGTGATGGCGTCTCGCTTTGTCATGACATTATTTCATAATTGGTCACTAAGGGAGCTTCCTATATAACGCGATATGCAAAAAGTGCCAATTCGTGAATTTCTTTTTGTTCCATAATTTTATATGTATGTATGGGACGGTAACGTACCCCCACCAAAAAAGTAAAAAAGAAAAGAAACAGGAAAGATCATAAGGGTTGTTTGAGTGGGTGTGAACTATGCCTCGCTATGCCACTGGTATACGCGATGAACGTTTTACTGGGAATGAGTAGCAGACACAAAAACATGGCCTGTCCAACGCCTAAAGCAATGGGGCCAATGAAACGCAGGAATTGGAAGCTACCGAAGCTAGCCAAGCTCGCCGAAAAAAAAAACAAACCAAGACGGATGGAGGGTAGAGGATGAAGGGTGGAGATGCGTTGAGGGTGCATGAGTTCGTCGGGGAGAGCAAAGTATTAGATGGGCCGTTGAGCAAGACCTCCCTTCTGCAGAAAGAGGACAAGGTTTCTTGCTTTAGCGGAACGTGCGGCAGAGGGACCACCACAGACACACACACAATTGACACAAAAAGGTGTACGCTCCACTCTGTCCTCCAATCAGAAGTGAGAGCCCTATCATTCTAGGCAATGATTGGCGCAGAACCTGCTATGCGGTGAAGCTGTTTTTACTGTGCTCGAAAGGTGCGACCTTTACGCCACAGCCGTCTCTGCTTTACACCACACTCAACACCGTCAGACTGCTGCGGAGTCACGGTAAAAAACGACGACGCACAGCTTTCACAGTACTCTCTCCTACACTCTTTCCCGCTCATTCTTATTGACGAACGTTTTATGCATTTAGAGGAATGATTAAGCGCACATAATTCGAACGAACCTGTTGCAGACGGGTTACGGAAAGACGATCACTGGCTAGCATACTGTCCCGCATATTGGCCTCTATACTCTCCTTCTGCGCTTTGCTATGCGGAGCAGAATGTATTTAAAAGTGGCCGCATCGATTCTCAAAACCTTGCGGTAGACAAATGGGTCCTCGTGTCGTAGCTCCCGTAGAAGGCTATTTTGCAGACCGTACTCTTTCCTCAGCACCCATTCATTCGTCCATAGCTTCTTTAACTGCTTCTTTTCGTGGCAGCATTCACTATCGTCAATGAGAAAAGCAAGAGCCACAAATTTTCGCTTTCTTTCGTCCATTGTGTACCAAGCGCCGTGCGCATAAAATTAATGCTGCAACGTTCAACCGCAGCGCGAACGTTATCGCCGGCTTCCCCAGCATCTGAGCCGACAGCACATTGGAACACTATCTGTGTAGGCATTCCAAAAGGGCGTAGCCTCAGCGCCTTATCATTTACCCTCTCGCTCCTTCTGTCGCTGCGCCGTCAGAAAACACGCTCGTGTGAATGGTAATGGTCAGGATCCCTTTGCCTCCTCTCTTTTCATTTTTGCCTCTTCCCGACGTTTGTGGCGCATAGTGGTTTGTTGATGGGGCGCCACAGCCGACGAAGTCGGAAATTTTCGAAAATGTTTAACTTATATCGACTATAACTTCTGATCGGCGCACATTTGGGTTTTCTTTAGTCACGTATCCAGAGGCCCACAAGTTATAGTGAACGCGACCACTCCCACCTTAATCAATAAATGCACTGATGAGCTGTGGGCGAAAAAATGCCGCGTTGGCGTCTTCTTTAAATGCGATGACATTTCTTTTGAAGCACTTTCGCGCCTCGGTGAAGCGTAGCGTCAGTAGAAGGGAGCACTTTCACTCTCGCGATGCGCTGTGTCCCCCTCGTTTCTTTCTTTATTGTGCACCTTTGCAGATAGGAAACGGGGGGGGGATTTCGCAGATTGGAATGTCTTCACGATAGCGGCTCAAAAATTCAAATTGGGAGCGATTCCTAAAACACGATGAGCCCTGATTCATTTGAAGAGGCTGACATAATCTTGTGGATCTTTGGTTTGACAACTTCGTTTATTGATGAAAGATGAAAGTCACTGAAAAGGTTAGCCAGCTGTAGGGATCGAACCCACATCTTCTGGATTGCCGGTCCAGGGCTCTACCAATTGAGCTAAGCTAACACGCCTCTCCAGCGACTTTCGGGGTGCGTCATCTGAAGGGACGACAAACCAGCCACTCACTCTCACTCACCCTCCTTTCACTCTTACATTTTTGCTCACTCATACACACATTCATACGACGGAAATCGACGCAAGCGGCACCTGATGAACAAGAGATAAACTGATGTTCTGAGGCTGGAACAACATAGAAGGGACAGATACACACAAAGCCTCAATTGCCTAAGAAATCAACGATGAAAGATGAAAGTCACTGAAAAGGTTAGCCAGCTGCAGGGATCGAACCCACATCTTCTGGATTGAGGCTTTGTGTGTATCTGTCCCTTCTATGTTGTTCCAGCCTCAGAACATCAGTTTATCTCTTGTTCGTTTATTGTATCGTTTCGTTTAGCGCTTGCGACCTTAGTGTCTGCACAGTGCGTTTCGTTCTGGCGTCAATGTCGACCAACACCACGGAGTTACAATGTAAACGACATGATCACGACAAACGTCGATGGGCACAACGGCATCGCTAGCAGTTCGATGGGGACTCTCGGATTTACCGAGAGCGATGAAGTGGGTCGCGTCGTGTGTCTGTGGCACCGGTTCCCCGGTGAAGCAACGGGTTGCATCACTAAAATCAAAGCCGCCTCGCTGCGTGGCATCATGTGATCCTTGTCGCGGTCCAGATCGCCTTGTCCAGATCCTTGTCGCAGTCCCATCAACCTGAGTACGGTCACCGCTGCGCTGTCCATTGAACACTGGTGTCGCCTGCAAACGCGTTCACTTCCCTCTCGTCCAGGCCAGCGTCATGCTCATGCTTACTATTTCACCTTACTAATGTAAAACGCAGGGGGACAACACAACAACTTTATTTTTGACCTTGGAGAGTGGGGAGTTTCATCGCCACAGGCAATGCTCTACCCCATTGCTGGTTGGAATGCGGGGAATAAAATAAGGAGCCCCTTCACAATAACGATCGAAGTCTGATGGTGTCCAGAAATGTCAGAAGAGCTTTGAGCGCAGAGCGTCACTGGGCTGGATTGGACAGGGACCAAGGAATTTCGATAGGGAGAAAGGGCGAGAGTCCAGCTGACGAAGAGACTCGGAGAGTGTGGTTGGGGAAGGTTGGTAGTGAGCGCAATGAAGAAGAATATACTCCACATCCTCAAGAGCACCACAGTGGCAGCAGGTGGGAGAGTCAACTTTTCTCAAGCGGTAACGAGACTGAGCTGTAAAGGCCACATCGAGGCGCATTCGGTGGATTAATGATGCATCTTGACGAAAGGTGGCATGCGGATACGTGGCATGCGCCTGCATACGAGGTGGCATGCGGCATACGTTCGTGGCATGCGGAAAGCGAGCGTTGGATCAACTCTGCTCAACATAGAGGGGGGAAGAATGTCGGTTGTCCGTTGGCGGGAAGCCAGGGGCGTCACTAGGCGTCGCAGAATTGAACGGCGGTCTCCTCTCAGCAGAACAATACGGGTCGGCTTCCGATACGAGAGTGCTGCTTCTGCGGCGCTGTCGGTCTGCTCGTTCCCCACGACACCACAATGGGCTGGAACCCTCTGGAGAACTAGCCGGTGGCCTGCGGCGTAGATAGTGTGGTAAGCCATTAACACATCTGTGACTAGGGGTGCGGATGGGCCTCGTATGCCGGAATTTTCAATTGCTTGAAGTGCAGATTTGGAGTCTGTAAAGACTGCCCATTCTCGGGGTGTAAAATCAGCGATGCGTTGTAGAAAGAAAAGGATGGCATAGAGTTCTGCAGCTGTGGAGGAGGTTGGATGTGAAAGGCGTCGTCCTTGCACTACGCCTTCGGATGGTATGACGAATGCTGAGGCGGACTTGTTGTTGCAGGATGCGCCATTGACCATTGTATAGGCTGCCATAAACGTAGAAAACTTCTCGTCTACCAGAGCATAAAAATGGGCTCGGAGTACTTGAGGGGGGGAACTGATCTCTTCTTTCCAGAAGGTTTGGGAGACGTACAAAAGTGGGCGGTACCGGTAGAGACCAGGGGGCTTCCGGCGGTATAGTGTCCTTAGTTATGAAGCCAGTGAGAGTCTGGCGTGTCCTCTGCGCTACTCGATAGAAGTCGCTTTTAGGGCGGTATCGAATTTTCCTGAGGAGCGGGTGACGTGGAATGTGAGCACGCAAACGGAAGTAGTGCCGAGCCGTTTCCCGTTCACGGAGAACTTCAATCGGGAGCTCACCAGCTTCAGCCAGTACTTGCCCTGTTTCAGCCATTCTTCGAACTCCGAGGCATCGACGAAGGCTTCTAGCAAACAGGGAACGAAGCGTATTTAATGAAGTTGTTGATATCCTGTGCAGAATACGAAGGCTGTAAAATAAAGCACAGTCGCCCTCACCAATGCCGCGTGAACCGCGAGCAGGGAACGCTGATCACAGCCCCATCCTGAGCCAGAAAGATGTTGAATTGCGGGGATCCATCGCTGCACTTTAGTTTCAAGGTGTTTAATGTGCCGAGCCCAGCGCAAGTCCGAGTCGATTACCACGCCAAGGAAGCGGTGAAAGCGTACCGGTTCAAGCTTTTTTAAACCAAGCCCAAGAGGGAAATTGGCCATAGCTTTACGCGTGAAAGGGAGCTCGACACACTTTTCGGGTGAAAGGTCCATCCCGAGGTGCGTGAGGTACGTATGGATATTGTTTAAAGCGAGCTGCAGGCGGCGCTGAAGAGCCGGGCGTGATTTTCCTACTGTCCAAAGGGCGACGTCATCTGCATACACGGAGAACGACACTTTGCGAGGAATTACTGATTGTAGGCCGGCCATCACCACGTTAAAGAGTGTCGGGCTGAGAATGCTTCCTTGGGGGACTCCTTGAGGAACAGGATGCTGAGGGCTTTGGCCTTGGGACGTACGGACAGCGACAGTTCGGTCCGTAAAGAAGTCTTGGAGCCAGATGAAGAGCCGACCGGATACTCCAAACGAGCGCAAGGCGTGCAGCACACAAATGTGCGAGACGGTATCATATGCGCGCTTGATGTCGAGGAAAACCGATCGGACGATCCGTCGATGGGCACGAGCATGTTTAACTGTAGAGACTAGGTCGAGAACTGGATCCATGGAGCTTCGGTGGCGTCGAAATCCAGCCATTTCTTGAGGGAACGCACGTTGTTTTTCGAGCCACCAGTCGAGGCGATGCAAAACCATTCTCTCCATCAGTTTCCCCATACAGCTTGTCAGGCTCACCGGGCGAAAGGAGGATAGGGCATTTGGGGGCTTGCCTGCTTTCAGGATGGGAACAACCAATGCCTCCTTCCATGTATGTGGTAAAAATCATTGTTGCCAAGACGTATTATACACATGAAGGAGAGCTTGGAGTGACCGCCCGTCAAGGTTTCGTAGGGCGGCATAGGTGATTTTATCGGGTCCAGGGGACGAGCCGGCGTTCACAAGCTTCAACGCTGCCTTTAGCTCGATTAGTGTGAAGTCGCGGTCCATAACTTCCGGGGGACCCTTTTAGCACCACTAAGCAATTGACGTCATTGGGGCATGCAAATTCAAATACCGGTGGGCAGAAGAAAGGCAATATGTGCGCTATTCATATTTTTAGACAAACAGGGCAAATATGACTACCCAGAACCATCGTCACAACTATCAGAACAGCGGCAGGTCAGAGTCAGAATAGGATGAGAGAGCTTCTGTTATGTTATTTTGTTCTCGTTTCACTGTTAGCACAGCTAAGCAATTTACGTCATTGGGTCATGTAAACAGATACTTGTGGGCAGAAGAAAGGCAATATTTTCGCTGTTCACATTTTTAGACGAAAACAGGGCAACTAGGACTACACAGAACTATCATCAGAACTATCAGAACAGCGGAAGGTCAGAGTCACGTTAGGATGAGAGTCTTCTATTATTTCGTTTTCGGCTCACTTTTAGCACCACTGAGCAGTTGACGTCATTGGGGCATGCGAGTTCAGATACCGGTGGGCAGAAGAAAGACAATGTTTGCGCTGTTCATATTTTTAGACTAAACCGGACAAATAGGACTGCTCAAAACTATCGCATCCCGCGACATTTTCCGAATACAGTAGTTGTGCGAGGAAGAGCAATACGGTGTTCAAAGGGACGCCGTTCTTCGGATTGAATGCGCTCCTGAGTCGGATCGCGCATGTCCT
Organism: Ornithodoros turicata; assembly: GCF_037126465.1. Classification (NCBI taxonomy): domain Eukaryota; kingdom Metazoa; phylum Arthropoda; class Arachnida; order Ixodida; family Argasidae; genus Ornithodoros; species Ornithodoros turicata. The sequence continues at coordinate 91,378 of NW_026999445.1, read as the reverse complement.
TAGGAAATGGTTTTAGTTTATGACACAGACGTAGATAGGGATGAACCACCATGAAGATATTAATCCGTTTGCTACAGATGATCGTAGCCTCGGGGGGAAGGATCGTGCATCCAGGGCCAACTTCACGGGGAACTGTGCCGACATTTGCATTTGAGCGTCTCGAGTCAACCAACACCCTCATTTATTCTGGGTGTAGCATTCTGGGGCTCATTCTGCTCGTAACAGACTTCGTCGTGCGACGAATTCATGTTCTTTTTTGTACTACTCAAACCTCCAAAGAACATTGTGCGTTTGTTGTCACGTGTCCGTACATTGCAGGTGGCATCCCCACACCAGTGATGCAGATGGCCAGCATTCCTATGCAGAACGATTCCTTTTGCATGTCGTCGTACAACCACTTGTGTCCACGCGCAGTGTACGATGGGAAGACGATGATTTGTGCTGCTGATCTTTCCGGAGGAAAGGACACTTTCCAGGTAAGGTAATATGACAACTCGGGGTCTGAAACGACGTAAAAATGAGAATTGGCCGATGCAGACCACAATTCGGGAACCAGACAGGGTTCAAACAACTTGTTTGAATTCGGGGTTTTATTGCTCTATTTCACATATGGGGGTACGGTCCTGTGGCTACCGCAGGGAAACATCGCATGTCATCATCACTTCTCCATCATTTATTGTTGTTGTTGTCACATATCGCTAGACAACTATTGTTATGAGTCGCGCCAATGTGGTCGGTCTCAGGATTAATTTTGACGGCCTAGGGCAAATGTCACGCTTGACATTGTAGAATAGCACTGGTTCGCTTGGATACAGTACACCAATTAATACTGGCACGTCAATACACAAAACAAGTTCCTTTACACACAAAAAATACACATCAAACCAGTCATGGGTTTACGTCAAGTTACTACGAAAAAGTAATTAAGTCACAGTTACAGGTAGCCCGCAAAAATAAAAATTGAGTTATAGTTAGAGTAACTCTTTTTCGAATGCAACTAGCTACAGCTACTGTTTCCACGTTACAGTAACTTCGCTACTTTACAGTTACCTTCTAAGAAACAAAAAGTCGAATAAATGTAACCCACTCAATAACTTCTTGCACTAGTACTGGCCTGTAGCATACTTATATCGTGATGATTCCATATGGACCCTAACATCACGGTGTGAGTTAGTGAGTTAGTTTGAGTTAGCCATCCTGGATGCGTACGAGGTGACAAAATTCGTGGAACTCCTGGTTGGTAAAAACAGCAGCATATACTTGAAGCCTGCAAGGCAAAACGATGCCAGGGAACTGACGCGTGGTAAATATTCTCATACCTGAGTAACTTTGTTCGTTACATTTTGAGTGTTACTTTACCAAAGGCGGTAACTAGTTACTGTTAGAAGTTACAACAACTTTATTTTAAGATGATGATTGGGGAGTTAGAAGTTAACTTTCTAGAAAAATAACTAGTTACTGGTTACTAGTTACTCCAAAAGGTAACTAGTTACATTTACTAGTTACTGCACAAGGCTGCATCAAAGGAACAAAACCCGTGGCGACCTCGACCTGATTTGAGTTCTTCGGCGGTATTGTGTTGTAGAGCGAGGCAAACGCTGTGACTGGTTATGAATTCGAGGATATTTTTTTCTCCTTTTGGTTGGACAATCTCGTCGGACTTTTTCTCATTTATTGTTCGTCGCCTGACAGTGGAATGCGACAAAAACGACAAGCTAGAAACAAAACTAAGGAGGGGGGGGCAATTTAAATGATACCGGTGTGAACGCTGTGTGGTCGTGCCGATTTGGCGCAAGCTGCTCGGACGTGGAGCATTATAACAGCTACACGTCATGATTCGGCAGGATGACCAAAAAGAGAGAGAGAGAGAAACATGTTACGTGGCACTCTTCAGAATTTCCATAAAACTTTCTTGTGCATGGTTTACACAGCAGCGAAGTGCTTCTCAGTATGTGTATGGGGGACATATTTACTAGAAGAGAAAAAGAAATGGCAAAAAAAGTGGAAAGGTCAGCCAAACGGTGTGTCGACTTCCTATTCCGTAAGAATATAAGTAGAAAATAAAGTAACCGAAACTACCTAAATAAAATCAAGCGGTAGGAGCAACTTATTTATTTACACATGGTAACAAGTCTTTCGTGCACGAGACTGCACTTCTTCAGGTTACAAAAATATGAACATGGTACAGGAACATATATACAGTTGGCGGGGGAGTTTTGGTATGAGAGGGTAACAGGGTGATGGAACCTGTGCGACTTTTGCATCAAAGCGCATGCAGTAGCCTCAGTTTAATTAACTTCTGGAATGGAAGTAAAAAATTTGTGAACATATCAGGCCTTTTGCGTAAAATGTAATTTCATATACGCCCTTGACGGGCGAACACCACGTCATCTAAGAGAAATATAACGTTTGAAACTTTTTGTTGATTAGAACCCATTAATTTTCTTAAGAACAAACAAATCCAGGTTCATTTCAATTAACCTCATGTTAAATAATGCTCGAACGATTATCTCTAAGATGACATCGAATGAAAGATACGCGATCGGAGGTTGTGTGTCGCTACAAAATCACATTTACGGATTTTATTTCGTATAATCAAACTCGCTCAGAGCATGAATACGCAAAACACGAATACACTGAGTGAACATTACGCAATCAAGAGTACTGCATTAGTGGCTGTGTTGAAGAGCACGAAGGAGAAGTAATGACAACGAAATTCGATTAGGAAGTGCGGTCACTCCCGAAATCTTTTGCTGCCCCGCCGCGGCGGAGGCGTTCCCTGGGAGCTAGGTTGCATTGATAAACCATCCTTCGCAGTGCAATATTAATAACCTCACAGCGCTTTACTAATGATCGCAAGAAATACCATGTACAAGCTAAACCGTGCTCGAGGCCATAATGAAGGACTGACAGAAGCTTCTTTGTCGTCGCCGTAGAGGCTAAATCCGTTGCCTAAAATCTCAGCAAAAATTCGCGGTATTGCGCAACATTTCCACCAGCACAGCACACACATTCACAACCCAGACAGAACACTATCTGCCACGGACGTCCGAAATAGATACCAATGTCCACATTTCGGAAATGGATGTCCGCGTGACATCCCTGGAATCTTCTTCACGGTTGGATGTGTGCATGTCCAACTGAATTTCTGAAACCAAAGCAGTAAGAAACACAGGCGTTATCTTCATGGTGAGTTAAAACGCCAAAGAATTCCTTATTTCAGTGTTGTTTGTCTACCCTTAATTTCGGCTAACAGGCGAGCAGGACTCTCCAACGTGTGGAAGCTTGCGAGAAAACCAATGTGTTGTATGTTTTCTGTTTGGAAGGGAATGCCGCTAAAGCTTCTTGGACATAGTGGTTCGAGGACTTGTCTCTTTTTGCTTTTCGAAACGCCGCGCTCATTTTCCGTCATGGGAAATACGAGAAACAAAGCGGAGTAACAGAAAATCTAATGTCGTGTGACGGTGGCTGAGGTTAAAAAAATGGCAGAAAGAAAGACGCTGATTCTTCTACCAGAAACCGTATACTCACTTCTAAAAATAAAATAAAAAGTAACAACATTCCTTGGAGCTACATGCAGTGTCCCAGAGAGCTCCTGCTTACGTCCGTATCTCCTTGTTACGTCCATTAAACGTACGTTCGTAGGAAATACTTCTCGCGGCCACCAAGAGGTCCCATGGATATCCGCTGGAGAAATATCTTACTCCTACGGATATGCGTATCTCGGTGAAAACATATCTGATGGATATCCATGGGAGAGAATTCTCTGATTGAGAACGTAAACAAACATGGCTGCCATGGGGAACGGCACTCAAGCTCCACTAAAAGCTGGTCTTCGTCTGCGAAGAAAATACCGAAAGGACTTCCGACAAAATTTGGCTGCGGTAATTATGAGTGCATGTTAATTTACAACATCAAATAATTTTTATATATCAAATATTTTCCCGAAAATGTTCACAGAAGAATGCACTATCAAGGCTACAGGTTTCCGAACTCGTCCTCCGAAGGAACGCGAGCGCCGCGCCGCGACCCAAAACATTAGAGAAATGAATCATGATTGATTGATATGTTGGATGGTAAAAGAAAAAAAAAAACAATAAAAAGGAATGAATGATATCGACGTCATGATCATATCTTATCGGTTGAAGGACGGGGGAGATCAAACTCATCCTATTACTCCGTGATGAGGAGATGGAAGTCGAACTTCAAGTACCAATGTTGCCTGACAAATGGCGGATAGGGCACATCACGTCGTCATAGCTCTCCAAAATATTTTTATGGTCACTTCCATGACACATAGAGAGACATCACGATAACAGACATCACGAGAAACAACACACGATGGAATGACACGAATTCGGTAGCGTTCTGCAGAACTGGCAAAATGGCGTAGATGCAGGCTATGAACACCAGGATGTAAAAAATTCGTTATAAAAAGGTCGTCCATCTGTGCGCCCAGGCTCAAGCTTTTACATTATGGCATTCTGAAGAAACGAGATCTTGCAAGTAGTGGCACAACCGGAAACTGACAGTCCGCCTTTCTGGAAGCTGCCGCTAACGGACGGCGTCACGTACTCCATGTCAGCGACACATCCATGACGTACTTGCATTTCCATGATGAACATAAGTTTCGTCATCCCATCGTCATGCATGTAGTAGTTGTTGTTGTCGGAGAAATGTAGTTTGTTATTTGTAGAGAGCACTCTGCGTTACTTTTTCTGTCATTTGTTGTATTGTAGAATAACACATGTCTGTTTTGACGCAGGGCGACTGCGGTGGGCCAGCCGCTCAAATGCAGAACGGGACTGCTGTTCTGGTTGGCATAGCATCGTTCTGCACAGATTGTGGACACTCCAACAGCGTTAGCTTCTATACCAGAGTGTCGCACTACCTCGACTGGATACACGAAAATTCCAATTCTTAGTTTGCTCTTTTGTTTCTAAAAAAAGAGAAATTGAAACGCGTCTCCCGACGTATTCTGCTACTCCTAACAACCCCCTCCCCCCCAAAAAAAAACCAAAAAAGAAGATAAAATAAAGAATAGAACAATAATGAACACTACTATTTCTCTACTTCTCAAGTTATCTGCTCGCATGTTCACTATTAACAAGTTCACTATTCTCAAGCTCATTGATCCCGAGATCACTAGTTCAGAAGTGCATGCACAGAGGAGCCTAATGGATGCATCCATCCCACAACCCTTAACAAATTCAGGCAGAATCTCTTTTGTCCGGTGCCCAAAGCTCCAACACCTTCACTATGACAAGAATGCAACCCGAGGCAGGGAATTGTTGTCTGTTGTTTATTTCCCTTCCTCGGGTTGCATCCTTGTCATCATGAACCAGCTTGTCTGCGCCCTCTCTCTGTTGTCGACCTTCACTATACCGAAGACCCTGCTGTCCAGTCGATCAAATGCAGCTTTCAGGGCAGCTCTTTGAGATGCATACATACGTAGTATAGTGCATTGCAGTATGCTCACTATCCTCCACCGTTGCACAAACCGAACAATTTGATGACTTCACCGTGTTTCTCTTTGTATTCCTCGGTTGTCACGTCTTCAGTGCAATTTGATAAGTCGGCTCTTCCAACTTTATGGAGAAAATGACGGCCCCAAGGTACATAAAGCCGACACCGGTTTAAAAACGTCTGAATAGTGCGCGGTAGCGTAAACACACAGTTTCAGCTCCGGAACTATGGGATGTAGTAGCGACAATTCACTTTGCAGTTGTACCCATCGCCGTCTGCGCATTTCCTTCGACTATGACCTCAATAAAGATGTAACATCTGACGTTGAGTATACCACCGGATGTGTCGTTGAAGCGAGGTGTGATATGTCCGCTAGTTCGTCTGCAGCTTGATTCCTTCCCGCATACCCATATGTCCAGGAATGCACAGCAGAGTTACTTCGTGGCCGGCGACTCTACACTTTGTGTATTCATTGAGTGCTGTACTGTTGGAGTGATACAGCCATTTCCCAAGAACGAAAGCATTGCGCGGTCCGGCTTTTGAATCGCTGTATATGAACCACTTGGTAGGTGACTCTTGTGCAGCTACGTACTGTATAGCCAGCTGTGTGGCTCCCAATCCTGTTGTCGAGGATGTTTTGTGTGACAGTCGTGCCATTCCTTCTTTCCTGTGCAGTGGAACCACAAAACCGCGGAACATGATGCCGTCGTCGACCCGCGAGTAAAAATTGTAATGCATAGTGACGCTCCATCATGGATAGACAATGCTGTCTCAGCACTGCAGAGGGCAAAGTGGACTTGGGGAGGTGTACATCAGGCACGGAGATGGAAATGCAGGGTAGCTCTAGAGTCCATGAGGGATGCTGGATTGCCCTTGGCAGCTGGGTTTTTGTGAAATAACGGTGGTAATTAAGGAGCAATGGCTTTGAAGAATTGAGAATTTCGGCACCTCAACTTCTGTGGCAGGGGGTGCTTGTCATGGCGCATATTCAGACGAAGATATCCCTGTTGAAAAAAAACAGTATACTGGACAGACTTGAAACCAGTAACAAGTGTCATACCGGATTATTAACCCAGTCTGAACACTGGTCTTACTGGATAGTCCAGTGTTACTCGCCTTATTGGACAGTCCAGTGTGGGCACTGGTCTTGCTGGAATGTACAGTGTGGACACCGGTTTTACTAGAGAGTCCAGTGTGGTCACATGGGTGAGGGCCCATCGGCATTTGCAAGTCCTGGTCTGCATGCAGTGTTGTATCCTGAGAGGCACATAAGTAGTGCAGCGTGGCCCTAATCTGCATGTCGGGTGGTGTAGACTGAGAAATGCATAAGAACTCACTTACTATTCACAAATTTATTTTCTTTATTGTGTCACTTTTCTGTTTTTGCCATGCCGGACAACATCGCCAAACCCAAATCTGCAAGGACTCGCCAAACTAGTTTCAGCTATGCTTCTTTTGGAAGGTCAGTCTGGTGGCCCTCAATGTGAAGTGGCATGCCACCTGAAACAAACATGTTGGAGAAGATCAGCATATGCGATAATATTTCAAGCAGACTCCTGAATTTGCCCAGAGAAAGTAGTGCAAATTGACTGAGGCTGGAATCTGAAGAAAATAACTGCAGCATGATATGCGATAAGATATTCCTTATGTAATGGAATCCAGCTTCTCTGGTGTTGCCTGTGACGAGCGCATGATTGCCTGCTCTCTGGTACGGCTGGTACGGTGGTCTGGCGCTGCAACAAATCGTTGACTAACTTGAACTGGACCAACTGGACGAACTTGACCAACTAACTAACTGGTTGATTGTGCCCCGCTGTGCTCATATGTAGTTCTCAGGAACAAAACTGTCAACCCCAAGGTGAATCTGGAATTTGTACACATAGTGAGTATCAACGAAAGGAAATATTGCACACATAATCCTTCGTTGTTTTTGCATACATTGCATGAAGTGACGAGCTATTGCAATGCTTACAATTTGCCAATTGGAATACAGTACATGGTGTACTTCAGCCAAGATACAAGCAATGATTGCGTTTTGTTTGTATCCCATATTGCATTGTACATGTCTGTTGCCCGCCACCCAGACGTTTTGATTGCGAATGCTGGAGTCCGGCCAAACAGGGTAAATGCACCACAAGTGCACCTAGTCTTTTCGACCCTCAGAAACTGAATGTGGACCGAGCGATATTTACACGATACGTTGCAGTGATCTGTGCCCCTCGGTTGGCGAGGGCAGGAAGGCAGGCACACGCAGCTTACACGGGTACTCATGATATCGCAGGTCCAAAATTAATTTTTGGAATCCACAGTGCAATGGGAAATGCAATCAGTAAGACGCATACATGCCAGTTTGTTAAGCAATTATAAATTGCACATGACAGAAAAATACATATGGCAAGTGATTTTGGCACACAGGAGCAGCTATATCAAAACAATTACGGTTAGCATGGTGACTTGGTATTGACAGACCATGGTATATCCCTCATGGAGAAGGCAGTCACTTTTTTGGTACTTTTTCGCCTCTCTCTAACAAGGCTAGTTTGAACTTTTTGCATAAGGTGCGTAATAATTAGCTTGAGGGTTTAACTGGATTCTTCTGCCAGTTGAAGGTGGCCTTTTTACGGTGCAACCCGATTTTTACCCGCCAAATCGCCCTCACTGAGACATCTGTAGGAATGCACACTAACTTGTTTGGCAGCAGTTACAAAATTATTTGTACCGAACCAGTAGATCTAGTTTTTGAGTAGCTGTGCCCAATTTTCCCCTGAATTGAGCATTTAGCGTACTGGAAGTTTTCCCACTCGAATTCGCATGAATTTAGAGCACATGTTTATTTACGGGATTTCTGCCCCTGAATTTAGAGAAAAAAAAGTGGAACATTCAGGCTAATATTTATACAACTCGTGGCGTAAACACGGTGTAAGATAAAGATAGGAGGTGACGACAGCCACGCCAGCGGAGCGTCCAGATAATGTTCGCTTTCCAGGCCCCCCGCGCCTGATCGCCATCTCTCGGCGCGCAGTAGGGCTGACAGGACCGCCAAAGGTTACCTATGCCTTTCCCGGCATTGCAAGCGAACGTATTCTGCTCTTGGCCTCGGCATGCGCACCGTGCAGCTCTGCAGCTGTGCGCATGTGCGGCAACTTGCGCACCGTCAGGTGGCGACCACGCGAGGGGGCCTGGAAAGCGAACATTATCTGGACGCCGCCTTCGCATGGCGAAACAAAAGAGTGTCATCACCTCTTATCTTTATCTTACACCGTGGGCGTAAAGTAACGGCGCTAATGTCTTGTATCTCTCACATGCGGACACCTCCGTTTTGCGAACTAAAGCGCTGGTCCCACGAGCGTCGGTACTAGGGAGGTTTCTGTGCTCAACAATATGATCAACAACATGATTAGCAAACAATATTCATAATACCTTACTGTCAACAACAGAACGCAATGCGCGTGATGGCATGTGGGGAGGCATGACAACCGGTGCATGTTTTGAAATGAACCAGGGCACAATATAAGTGATAGAATGCGTGGTGTGCACTTGTCCTTCCTTTGTATATCTGAAATTGGCTGATTGTGTTGTGTAGTAATATGAATAGATAAAATAAGTACCAGATAACAGAGTCGGCCGACGAGCCTCTTCGCCAAAGGTGCTCTCCCTAGAAACGAGAAACATGCTATTGACGAAATTATTATCTAATTAACTTATAATTCAGAAAAGCTGCATTCTAGTCAACTGGAACAACAGTACTACAGAACAAAAAAGGGAACACACCATATACATAGACTTCTACGTCTACATTTTTTTTTTTTTTAGTCTTGTGCAGAAGTTTCCTCTTGCGCGAAGTTTTTCGGTCAAATAGTTTATTGGGTGACATGCTCGTTCCCTGTGTAAATGTATACTGTACTCAGCAATTTTGCCCAGCAATGATAGTGTCGGGCACCTGTTGTTCTCTTGAGCTTCACGCTGCTTCATCAGGGTTGTAATCCATCCATCCATCGAACAACCTCTGTGGTACGAGATTTTCATCAGATATGGTACATCCAGACTGAAGCGTCCCATGGTGTCCTTTTCATATATTCCTAGATGTGTGTTTGATAACTTCCTCACTTGATATGCAAATATCGTTCATACTGGAAACTCATATTAACACTCATAATTAAAATGTTAAAGACATTGAGTAGTTGCTCACCTTATCTGCTCAAGTATGCTTTCACAAATACTGTGAAGTGATGTGCTGCAAATGCAGCCTCCCTTTTCTTTGTGTGCTTGACATCATGCACCAATTTCTGAAAGGAAACAGGGTTAGAGTGAGTTCATCAAAAGTTGAGCTAGCTACTAAATAACACAGTGAATGTTGTGTATGAGTAACTTCTTCTGTGCACTCACCAATTAGGAAAACGTTAAAATATGCTTCTAGGTTGTTTGCAGTAATAGCATGATCTATATTTCAAAACGGAACAGTTGTATCTGTGATCAGTGCAGCAACAATCAACAAACATCTGTTACCTGTCCAAGCGACGACTTAAATTTTGGCAACACATGAAATTTCCAACATAAAAAGGTCGTTCATTCATTCTGACCTTCTTTAGCCCTTGCTAAATGATCAAAATTATTTTAGTGGTTGATGGTTCTCAGCAGCCAAAGGCAGCGCGATAAAAATTGTCGATAAACCAACACATACGGTAGAAAATAACTATTCTGAGGCTGCAACAGACGGCAAAGACACACTCAACAAAGCCTCAATGCTTTAGAACATGCATAGTTAACAATATCGCAGGCCACTACCAGGCAACCGTGATAGAGCTCGTTCCTGGTGCGGATCCTTTTCAAAAGTCAGTCTGGCCACCTTCTAGCAGACAACATTCGGCCATATCTTTGGCACGTCTTTGGCACGTCGTTCATGTGGTGCCGTGTATGGTAAGCGAACGAAAATATTCAGTGGTCGAGAGACTTGACGAACATACCAGATGGGTTTTCCCAAAGACGTGTACGCCTTTTGTGAACATAGTCACGATCTAATTGTTGTTTTTGTTTTGTGAACATATGAGTGCATCTGGCAAGACTTGGCGCACTAGCGAGAACAGTTATTATACGTGTCATATACGGATTCAACTTCCATCTGCGTCGCCTTGTCGACTTTCAGATACGGTACACCATAGTTTTGCATGCTGTATTGTGTTTTTTATGCACATTTCACGACCAGTCGTGTATTTTGAATGTGAGACCTTACTGTGTTGCGTGCTTTCACCGATGCTTCCTACTACCCTACTATATGTTCTATGCTTTCGCCTGCAAGGTATCTATAGTCCGTCCATTTAGAATGGCAACAGAATGCTTCTGCGATAGTTACTTGGAAAGCCATGTATCATGTGAACTTTAGTCGACAACCATTTTGTGCACACGCCTTGTTTCCTTTGGCGTCTCTCACACCACGCTGGCTGCAGAAGGGCACGCAACAACAGACTGACATTACAAATGCAGATGGACAATTCACTCATGAAAAAAGCGATGATTCGATGAGACAGCAGACCAAGTCCCATGCGGGAGGGGGGGGTGTATATTTATTGAAAGGAAAGGTCTTCCATGCGGGGGACGACAAAAGATCACCCCAGATGCGCGGTTCAAACAGAGCCATACTATGAAAGATGAAATGCCCGCGTGCGAACAACGCTTCCATCCTTGCCCAAAATATGGCGGACGCGCGCTGTCAGAGCGCAGTTGGCTCGCCTTAAACTAGATGGCGTCGACTTATGAAAACCACCATGGAGGAAGGAAACACAGGAGCGGCCCTTCCATACTTTTTCCATTGGGACCAGCGTGCCAGCCTTCGCGTTGGTTTCTGTGATACTCCTGTCTGCCACGTGACCCATAACGTACCGCTCATGTGACCCCAAGAGCATGGCGGCTCCCATCCCACAAAGCAGACGACGCGTTTGTGAGCCTTGCAGAGGTTTAGATATCAGCATTGTGTTGAACGCGCGCGTGAAGTTTTATTTCTCGTGTCTATTGCTCAAGGTAAAGAATACTAATCAAACTTGTAGAGTAATGAAATGAATCAAATGAAGGTACTTACAGTGCTCCTGAACACCTAACACAAATCATGTCCATTACATACGTATATCTAATGTGCAGTATATCTTCGAGAGAAAGTGTACCTATCTTTACACTTTATAAAATGACACTCTGACACATAAGCAAACATATTTAATGACAACACAATTCTTTGCACTCAGCACACACAAATGATAAAATGCATACATTATTTGCACAGTAAACTAAGTAATATGCATACATACACAATGCAGAAAACTTGATAATGGCTGACATGACATGATAATGACAAGAAAACAGAGGGGTTACCGGAGGGATATTTTCAGCTCCAGTAAGTCCCCAATATTTGTACTAGTTCAGCAATTCAGAAAAGTATATACATTATTGTACACACGACTACTGAACGTCTTGTTAAGGTTTTCATGGCCTGTGATGCAGGAGTGCAAGTGTTTCATAAAATGTGGTGGTACATAGATATTTTTCCCTGAACACTGCAATTAACTACATGGATGTTAAGAAACGCTTTATGCTTTGATTCCTCATTGAACCTCGACCTTTTCCAGCTAACGAAAAAGCAGAGAAAAACGACACTAGTCACGACTGTCAGAATATATAATTGCAATCTATGACGATCGATGGACACATGACATCACACAAGTCTCTCCACTGCACTCTATGTGTGCCTTTCTGTGGTTGTCTGAGGTAGTTGTCACACATATGCTACAGAGTGCAAGGAATGTGACCACAGTAAGCACAGCGTTATCCCTATTATTCGAAGTCGCCGAAGTTTGATATAGGTATCCATGTACTTCCATTTCCATGGCCAACCTACTATTGTGCTTCCTATTCAGCTATGAAATGAGGGGAATGATGAATCCTTCCAATATGGGAGCAGCAGCTTCTTAACCCTGGTGTCGACTCTAGTGTATGCCATTAAGGTATGGTAACTATTGCCCCTTAAACAGCGTCAATTTGGTGTACATTTGCCGGAGTCTTTCTCGGTGGAGATCTGCTGTTGCTGTTCTGGATTCATGATGCAGGCGTATGTCCAAGTATTTATGTGAAATGCTTTTCATCAAGTGGTAAAAATGATTTTCAAGTGGTGCTTGCTCAAGCATATGATTACTCTGCAGTGATTGCTGACAATGACAGCCTGAAGAACCTGTATTAACATTTTTTGTAGAATCCTATCCGATGATAGTCCTGAACGTTCCACAAAAGATCGGAACACCTGTTCACTGCGAGTACATACCTGAATGACGTCATCTGATGGGTACACCAACCAACCTATGCTCTTTCGGCGAATGAGAGAGTGTTGTGGAATGGAAGCCACGGGAACACTCAGAGCTTCGACACATGTTTCACATTTGAAGTATTTTTGCAAATAACGAACGACATATCCCGCAATGTAAGTGACAATCATGTCAGCAAATGGTGAGAGAACAGTGGGATCTGGGAGGTAAGCATGATGGTGATAAACTGCGCTGTCGTCATTGTCTAGAGAGTCAGAGAGCAGATTTCGTGGTGTTGACCAATTGATGATGTCTTCGGATCGAGGCATAGCAGAACTGGTGCCATGAAGGGGGGGGGGGATGCTGATGTTACCCAGAGGAAGACAGTTGCCCGTACGTTGCTGTCCAGTCTCGTTCTGAACAATCAGTTTTTTAAATGCCGATTCGAACTGTGTTGCTGTTGGGTTATTGTTGCACTTTCCATATGCACGAATTGCAAAAAAAAGAAAAAAAAAAGAAAACAGTTCCAGGTGATCTTGACTGAGTTTGCGTGGGTGGGGAAGGCAGGTGTTGAATGTTTGTCTTACGTAATTGTATGCTCGGTTGGAATGGAAGTGAAGTGTCAAAGCAAACGCTCGAAGCTCAGCGCTGTACTTTCTTTGTACTGGGCGGCCTGTATTTTTTCCAACTTGCCTCATTAGAAGGTCTTTGTTCGGTCCGGCAACAGTGGAGAGCACATCTGCATTTTCTTGGAGTAGGATATTTTTTTATGTCAGATCATCAATAACATTCTCGAGACTGGCAATTTTCTGCTTCATTCGACGCTGTTGTTCCTGAATTGCCTTGATTCGTTTCGTGCTTGCTGTATGGAGGTTGCCCAACCGCTTTACTTCTTTCTTCAGGAAGGCTTTGACAGGAGTGTCCTGTGGTTGTGATGGCCCCTGGAGCAGCAGATTGTGGCAATACTCCCATTATAATTTGGTTGTAATAATAGTCGACACAAATATTCCACTCCGAATTAGATTATATTGAATTTAATAGGAATGAATTGAAAAAGAGACACAAAACAACAAAGAACCATGAAAGGCCCATGTTTCCACAGTGTATTTATAACTACAGTAACTGTCCCCAATTGTGGCTCACTACTCGCCCCTGTGCCAGTATCTACAAGGGCGGAGAGAGGGGGGGGGGCAACTGCCCTGCCGGAACATTCCTAGAGATGGACGCGCACCTTTCAGAGTTCTACCCCCCAATGCATTTGGGGGGTAGAACTTTCCCACTTCTCCCACTACCAATACCACAGAGGCGAACAGCAATGTCGACCCTGACTCACCCTTTTCATTATTGTCTTTTATCAGTGTATACAAGTCCACAAGCCGGTTGTCACAAGTCTTGAGACTGTATGGTCATGTGTATAACACTCAGTAAACGATAAATGACGAAGTGTTGATGCGTCACGTTCACCTAAGAAATGGTCACATAGAATGATGAACAGCTTTGATTTCCATTGTCATGCACGATTGATTGTTTTCGTGCAAGATCACACAAGCACACCGTTCACACAATGTTCCCTTTATTCACATCTTTATAAAAATACACTAACTTTGTTCCAGGTTATATAGTACACATGACGGTAACATGTTAGCTGCTCCCATCGTGCAAATCATATCATAGAAAAACTGGCGCACATACCTGTTAGACGTTGTCTCTTCACTGAGTCACATGCAAATCAACCTGAATCACAACTAATTTGATCTTCTTTATTAGATAAATCATCAAACATGCAAATCGTATTCCATAATGTGTGGACATACATGCTTGTCCTTGAGTTGTGATCATGCAAGTCGCCTTTAGCTGTCTGAATAATGAACTACATGAAATGAAATACAAATTAAAACAGGGGAACATGCAAACCGATATCCTCTTTTGTAACTTCAAATTAACCAGGTCCTGACAACAGTGAGCTTCTGTACAAAGCTCCATGTGGTGTAGTACCCCAATTTAAAGTGACAAGAACATCTGCACAGTTAACTTCTTGCCTGTGTGTTCGCTGTGTATTTCAGGTGTCTTAAGTTCAATTAAACAGTTGACTTCAGCGTCCAGTCTGAACAAGAACAAAATCTAAACAAGTAAGCATTCCACCCTTACTGAGCTGCACCAATTGATCTTAATGTAAAGAGCGTCGCTTTCCCTCTATGGGTCGTCCTGATGCAACAATGCTAAACTAACAATGCACTGGAAATAAAAACTGAGCACTTGTCATTGGAGTCAGGATTTCACTAAATTTCTTACCACTTGAATGTGTCCACTTGTGCCTGGTGTCACAGGTTCACAACCACTTGACAGGGTGCTGTATTGCTCCAAATATGATTTAAACTACCCAGGCTGCTTACTAACCGCTTTTCAATGATTAAATGACTAATAACTCGTCTCTAACTTGCCATTACGGTCACAACAACACAAAATTTCTTACAAAGTCAACATGTCCACTTCGGCCTGGTGTTAAAGGTTCGCAACCACTTGATGGAGTGCTGTGTTGCTGTAAATATGATTTACACTACTCAGACTGTTTGCTAACCTCTTTTCCAATGAATGAATCACTAATAAAGCATCTCTAACTTGTCATTATGGTCACAACAACACAAAATTCCTTACAAATTCAACATGTCCACTTCGGCCTGGTGTCACAGGTTCGCAACCACTTGATGGAGTGCTGTGTTGCTGCAATGCAATTGAATTGTACAGAGCCCATGTATTAACCTGTTTTAAAGTTTAGACAACAAGGCATAGACTCACTCTGGTTGGTGCATATTTCTAGTAAAGCACCAAAGAACAGTGACCGCGATGAGAGAAGACAACACAGGCTCTTGTGTTGTCTCGTCTCTGCCCGTTCTTTGGCGCTTGACAAGTAATTAAATTTTAGAGTTAGAGTCTGATACCAGGAAACTTGATCCAAATTTATTATGGCCAAAATAATGTGCAAAATGTAGCTCAGCAGTCAACGCACAGTTCATTTGCACTAAAGCAAAGAAACTGACAGTTTCAGTTACTATAACAACCTACAGGAAGATAGAAAATGTTACGCAGATGGCTTACCACATCGATGACTTGAGTCGAGAGGCTAGGTGAGCTAGTGGTGTCCTTAAAAAGTAAATAAAGAAAGATTTATGATGCATGTAAAATCTGAATCTTTTTCTGAAGTTCATAACAAGAAAGCAAGAACTATAAGCAGCTGCGACATCTGACATTGTATTACATGTCTGTATCGAGAAATGCCACAAACTGAGTCAGCACAGGGCAAATCCTGTGAAGGTGCTATATATGCCTTCACTGTGACACACCAGAATGGTGGGTACCTATATAGTGGATTAATGAAACGCATGTGAGAGTTCCATGGAAACAAAAAATACAATTAAGTCTTACCAGTTCACCTGCAACGTTTGTGAAAGCGTCGACGGACGCGATGTCATCGCTGCTGGATCCTGTGCGTTTCTGTATAGCCGCAATATTCTATATAGCCGCAATGAGGCAAGAAATTATAGCTTTAGGACAGAGTAGCGCGAAATGATGCACTTGTACTCACATTACTAATTTCTAGACTCTGCTCCATGTCCTCGCATCTAGCTGGCATTGGCGCACATTCATCGGAGCTTCGTGCGCAAGTGGTATCCTGTAATGATGTAATCGCGTATATTAATTGTGGCAGAACAAGTCAAAATGTCCAGTACTTTCAAATACGTTTTGAAATTGACCTCGTGAGTGATGACTTCGGGGAGGAACTGCAGCACAGGCACAGCGCCAGCTCGCAAACGACCACCCAGAAGGGAAGTCCTGTCGAAGTCTTGGTTGCGAAAGTGTTTAGAGCAGAGTACGCTCCACTTCGTCAGCGACCAGCCCACCCTTCCAATTGCGACAACCCACGCATCACGTACAGTGGGGTCAGAGGGTAAGCTAGAGGAAGAAAAGTGTTTCAGTTTTAGCGCTCACAAAGTTAGGTATCTCAGACACACACATGGGACCGAAGTCACTACAGTGATCAAGTATACTTACGCATGAAACGTTATTCCTGTGACGGAGCTGCTTTCCGTTGAACGAGAGCCGCAGCCGGGACAGGAACACGTAACCAAGTTCCACGATGGTACTCAAAGTTTAACTGTTAATAGCTTTCCAAAAGTACAGAGCACGGAGAGTTGCGCATACGGCACGAACAACAAAGCGATGCAAAACCGAAACTTTATTGAGGGTCACGTGGTGGACAGGAAGTAATGGCGGTTTTGACTCGAGCGACCGTCAGATGGGTCCCACTGAGATCTGGTCAAAACGGCCGCTCCTGTGTTTCCTTTGAGGTAAGAAACTAAGGAGATGCCCTAAGAGCCTCTCCCAATGCAAGCGAGCGGGCTGTGACCCGCACATGGCATTGTGGTTAGTTGCCCCACACACGTGACCCATAAACGTCACGGCAAGACGTCATAAAACCTGGCGTCCTCCATGTCCGCGGCGTATCTTACCTGAGTACAGAGACGAGCTGCGGCCGAATAACTTTCATAACATCTATGGAGTTAGAAATTATCACACCCGTTGAAACACAAGATAGATCATCTCAGTGTGGAAGCAATGGATCACTAAATCGCTACAAGACGTACGTACGTCATCGTGACATTGCCTGGCTTTTCTTCTGTTTTGCTCAACTTTTGCTGTGATTTATCACGCGGCAATGTTGGAACAATCCATAACCTTCAAAGTATTGTGCGAATGGACTCCTTGAAGGTAAGACGTTTGCTGAAGATGAGGTTTGCTAAACTTCCAAGCTTCCGCGCAGACCGCCATAACGCCGAAACATGTGGGGATCACGTGACCGGGCAACTAGATGGGCGTGGTATTGCCAGGAGCGACCGCTAGAGGGGTCCACGGCCCTCCGATCTTATAGCCCTCTCCTTAGTTTCTTACCTCCATGTGTGTTTCCTTCCTCCATGAAAACCCCCTATTTCGTGCATCGTAAAACGATGTGATCAATTGTCTCCTCAGTCTCCCCACAGATGGCGCAGTTAACGTCCCTTGTGTTGCTGGCTGTGGCACGTTGCGTCGTATTTTTGCTCACCATAGTTTTGTTCGTAGGACTCCCGCTCGTGCTTCGAACAGTAGGGTGCTTCCTGTAGAGTTGTCGTACATGTGTTCGGCTCCAATTGTTTGTTTTCCTGTCCGGTAGTTTTTCAATGCCGGTTTGGTGTCCATACTCTTTAGCCAATTCGCCGTTTCCCAGGTTCGGACGTAGTCTCGTATTGTACGTATTCCCAGTATGCTATTATCTGTCAAAGTTTTCTCTGTTAAGAGGCCATACCAGTCGGGGAGCAACTCCGATTCACGATTTTCCCGATTCTAGATGGCGCCACGCTCGCCGTCCTTATCACGCCGTTCGCCTCCGACTCCCGAATAATCCCCATTGTGCATGGTTGACCCCGCGAGTATAAGGCGGCCAGCGCCATCTGCGCTGTTTGTCTAGAGGTAAAGTGCCGGACTTTGCCACGAAAGGTCCGCAGTTCGATTCCAGACATTCACGTCTTTTTGCTTGTCTCCTATTGCTATATGAGTACTTTATTTTTATTTTGTTGTTATATATTTATGCTACAATTATTGTTTTCACAAGTTACTGGCGCCGGTACTGACTGATTATGGAATTCTTGGTTGCTCTTCGTATTGTTTTACTGGTGCATACTTACTGTATGCCGACGTACAAGTGTGATCGGATAGTACGGATGCCGGTATCTTGGAGGCTCTCAACTGGATCTACCAGCGGCTGTAAATTAGGCGATAAACATTGCCTGCACACAGCGCTTACAATGCCAGTCTGGAAAATCTAGCGCTCGAAACGGTATTATTTTTTTTTTCTGTACTCGCTTACATGCAATTTACCCTGATAATAACTCTATTATTCATGCAAAAATGACATTTTGATATGTATATTTCCGGTGAGTAAGCATTATCAAATATCTAAATTCGTTTACAAGGCGTCTTTTTTTTTCTGGACGCCAAGAGGAACGATTCGACAAAAAATAGAAGGACACAGCGCAGAAAAATAATAACAATGGTCACCTGACAACATAACAGGTTCTTGTTTGAGTGTTGCAAAAGTGTGCAGTTCGGCCTCCTTATTACGTGGGACAGGATAATATATGCTTTCTTTCCTTTTTTAGAAGAACTTCTGAAGCGTAAATTTTTACCCCAGATTTCGTTGTGTTGCATGCTGAGGTCTCAGTTAATTCAATCCAAACTTGAAAACGTGAAATTCGGTTGTGGAAAAGCTGAAGAACTGGACACCATGTGAGCCAAATGTATGCGTATTTTAGGAAAATCACTATTCTTGAAGGGCAACACAGATGCAATTACAAAATTGGGGTTTCCAGAGGTGAATATGAGCGCTAGTTGCCAAATGAAGGAATGATCACGAAGAAGTCGTTTCATATAATCAAAGCTCCGAGATGCCGGATTTTCCTCCCCGGAAAAAAATGTCCCCAGGAAGAACCGCCCCAGGGAAAAATGTCCCCCGGAGAAATCGTCTCCGCAAGAACGAAAGCCGTTTGATCGAACGCAGGACATTTGGTCGAAAGCCATTTGATCGAACACTGTTTGATCGAAACGACAGCGGTCGTTTGATTGATTTTTTTATTGCTTCGTTTGGAGCAGATGCATACTCTACACAAGATTGAACTGAAGTTTGATATGGCTGTTAATACAATATCTGTATTTTATACTATGGCGAAATTTCCTTCTTAGCATTCAAACTTCGAGTGCCTTTCGTGCACATATCACCATCCCATTTCGGATCCCAGCAATGAAAAGCGTGCCCAGAGGAAGCACAGACTATTGGCTGCTCCCAACTTGAAGACATTTTCTTCGGTATGTGCCCTACTGCTACGCGGGATACTTCCGCATTGTTCTATTCAATTCAATTCAATTTTATTCGATTTTATTTCCTTTCGGATGGAGAGAGTAAAAAGCCAGAAGGCTGTGCTGTTCGTGAATGACAAAGGTCTACAAATAACCAGTGGTCTCCCCTCTTTAGCTGAAAAAAAAAGCAAGAAACAAACAAACAAAAAGGAAAGGACGCTAATTGCCTCATGCTCCATATGTTCGAGTCAAAAGTTACAGAAAAAGAGGTGCTAAGGACACGCTGCGAGCTTCGAACTCCCTTCGAAACTTCGAAAAAACGTCTTTCGAACAAACGGCGTCGATCAACCGGCTTTCGATCGAACGGCTTTCGACCAAGCGGTCTTCGATCAAACGCCTTCTCCAAACAGCTTAGGATTTCGGAATATCCAGTTATAATGTGATGAGGACGATGCGATGGTCTGTGGACGGTGAACTGTCAAAAACAAGCCTAAACTAACCTAACGCTGAAAACTAACCTAGGACCCGGCTGTAACCCAGGTTCCCACCGGGGACGATTTTTCCGTATCCCGGAAATTACAGGAGCGCCGTTGTGAACAGCTTAGGAAACGGATCATAGCCGATCAAGCGCTATCACATTATTTGTTTAAATTGGGAGACGGGATTTTTAAATTAACATGCATGTTAATGCACAGTAAAACCATTGAACAAGGAACATAAATGCGGTTACACCCACTGCGCCGCTTGCCATTGTGCCGATTACATCTGTTCTTTCTGTTCATCTCTCTCAAGGTTTGCTGAATGCAGACAACGTGGTAAGATTAGGAAGCGATTCTCCAACAACAAATAAATCTTGGCTATGACATGAGGTGATTCATCACTGGTGATTTTCCAAGGTCCTGCTACCTTCAACTTATTTCTGGCATATATGTTAGCCGTGTTCTTTTATAAAGGGGAGCACTACAGAATACTGAGCGCAATGACGCATTACCTTCTGCATTCGTATCAATGAAATGAAACGCAAATGCATACTATCCTAAGGCTCTGACTTCACACTCGTTGAACGTGGATATCGTCGGACGTAGTTCCAAACTCAACCGGAATACTAGTATTGTCATATACAGGGTGTCCACGCTAAGTGTAAACAGATTTTTTAAAAATATATATACCACTTTTTCCAAGATGAAATCAATTGCAATATAGCACATGCTAAAGGGCACTCCCTAGCAGGGCATTAGCAAAGTCCAAAGGCAATGTCTTAATTAACTTTCATTAATTAACTTTTTAATTATAAAAGCTACAAAGTTGTCCCAATGAGAACATCTGTTACTTTCGGTCACCTGATATCGTAGCCGTTTTCAGAACAAAAGTCCGTTCGATAGATCGCCCGCAAAAATTCGTGAGGGAACGCCATTTTTTTCTTTATTTTGTTCATTGCGCTTCTTAGAAGACGCGTATTGTTAGACACCCCCAATGTGAGAGGGAGAAAGAGCACACTATCGCCTCTCGCGTCCTGGAAAAAGATTAAAAGGAAACAGAAAATGCAACCCAAGATAAGGCCAGTTCCGATAGAGTCACCCGATACATTTGTTTTTGTTTTGTTTCCGCAAGTTAAACCTCATATTCGACGCATGAGGCGGCACTGTGCTCCTTCCCCCTCTCCCGTTGGGGATGAAGGAAATACGCGTCTTCTAAGAAGCGCAATGAACAAAATAAAGAAAAAAATGGCGTTCCTTAACAATTTTTTTGCGGGCGATCTATCGAACGGATTTTTGTTCTGAAAACGGCTACGATATCAGGTGACCGAAAAAAACAGATGTTCTCATTGGGACAACTTTGTAGCTTTTATAATTAAAAAGTTAATTAATGAAAGTTAATTAGGACATTGCCTTTGGACTTAGCTAATGCCCTGCTAGGGAGTGCCCTTTAGCATATGCTATATTGCAATTGATTTCATCTTTGAAAAAGTGTTATATATATTTAAAAAAAATCTGTTCACAGTTAGCGCAGACACCCTGTATAGTTCTGTTTTGTTGTTGGTGGCGGTCAGACAATGATGTTGTAGTTGTTGTCTAATACTTTCTATGTTTGTCTGTCTGTCTGTTGCATGTATGTATGTCTGCCCCCTGGGCCTTTGGGATTAATAAATGAAAATGAAATAAATGAAATGTTGATGAACCGTATTTTCAACGCAATGAAACCGCAATGAAACACCTGAATAAGTGGGTGTAGAGCTTTTAAAACCCGTAAGGACAACTGTAACACCTGTGTCTGACCGACAGTAGAGAAATACTAGCATCCAGCGAACGATATCGATAGCGAACTAATGCAACGAACTACAGGGTGTTCAAAATTAAGCTTTCACGAGCGCTACGCAAACACAGCGATGACAGGAAACCGGATGATAACTTTACGCTACTTGTCTGAGAAACAGGTGCTGCTGATTATGTAGCACCTGTTTCTTACTCAAGGAACAGAAAAAATAGCACCAGTTTTCTTTTGTTCGCCTATTTATAAAGTGCTAGTGAAAGTTTAATTCCGAACACCCTGTATATCTATTTTATGTTGCTTGTTGAATGGAATGTAGATTTAACTACACGTTATTAACACAATTTCAACAAATCCGGAAAGCGAACGATAACACTCGGTCGGCTGTGATGTGCTTCATCGGCTGTCTAGATTTCAGTTCTTACTGGCATCTATATTTAGGGGCTTTTAATGCACAATTATCCTCACTTTACCCACCACACACTTTCTTTTCGTAGTACACATGTTGTAGATTGTTGTTTTTCATCTTCGCTGGCTAGTCTATTTGCGAGCACCAAATGCTATGCATTCCATTTATTTGATTTCTAATACAATAGCCACAAAACGTTTTCATAATCTACACCATCCCATTCAGTGGTCATTCACTGGAGTGCTCACCCTGTGCCTCTTTGGCCTTTCCATTTTCAGCCTTCTGACAGTTCGGCGTTATGATTTTTTGGTCTTTTGATGGGCTCAATCAGTCTAAAAACAGCTATTAAAAAAATGGAAAAAGAAAAAAAGAGAAGCAGGAAGCTCCTAAAACTCCTTGAACTCCATTTTTATGTATAAATGAACTAGATAAAATGAAAGGAACTTGACGCGCACGAGGTCTCGAACCACGATTTCCGTCTCATAATTGCGCTGATTATTACCCGGAAACTTCAGTACTATATTTTTAGACACTCCTTGGTTTTCACAGGGTACTTCACACCAGACCTTTCGTTCAGCGTAGACACTAGTTCAGCTGCAGCGGAGAATTCCCAGTGACCCGGAGCTTTTCCTTATCTTCCTCAGAAGGCCTCCCTTTGTTCGCCGTCCAAAGACAGACGGGTACAGGTTTTGGGTCATCCAATGTGCAACTAGCAAGGATTGTCGAAAGATGGAAAATCCAGGGAACCGGTATCGAAAAATTGGCCGTATCTCAAAATAACGTGATCGAAGTCCCCATTGAAAAATAAACTACAGTAAATAAATGTTATCTGGCTATTTCTTATGAGTATCATCTTCCTATCATTCTTATGAGTAGCGTAGGCCTATCGTGTGTAGTAGTACGAGCACGCACGTGGCCCACGCTCCTCGAGGCTGCATAATGGTGAAAATACTGGAGATGTGCATGGTTCCCGTCGGTCTTGTTATGAGCCAGCTACGTTGCTAGGCTCTACACAACATAGTGAAGTGACAAAGGCAGTTGTTCAGTTCGTGCGAGTCTGTGGCATTCTGGGTGAACCGTGACCAATTTCGTGTTTATTTTCCTTCTGTGTTTGTTATATTTCTTTTTTCTTCTTTTTATTTGTTTCTTCCTTCCTTTTTCGTTGTTTCTTTGCCGGTAATAGCAAGCCGCCGTAGCGCACGCTAACCTTTGAGAGAAGGGACTCACTGAAAAGGTTAGCCAGCTCTAGGACCCGAACCCACATTTTCTAGATTATCGGTCCAGGGCTTTGTGTGTTTGTCCCTCATTCGGAGGCTAACATTTGCGCTTTGTTCTTTGTTAGCGGACTGAGTTCGCGCAAAATCGAAAGACATAATCGAAATTTTGTACCATACTGTGCATAGAAACACGTTCCCAAGTTGGAAGATTAATTTCTAATCCAGAAGTGTGAATCGTAAAAGAAAGTGGGATCGTCAGTGGGGGTGCGGACGGTTGCTCATTGGACATTTCAACCCGTGGGTAAAAATAAGGGGAGAAGACGAAAATTGTAACAAACAGTAAAAGAATATACAGTAATAAAAGAATAGTGAACAGCTAGCGTAGGCGTATCAGGAATTGGAAAATGCTTATTGATTATGATTTCTCACAAGTGATACATCACATTGGTTAGATCACATGAGGTTAGGTTCCGAACATCTTGCATAATGCACGCGTTTGATATTCGTGCCGATCGCTAGGTTTCGTGCGGCGTTTACTTCAGGGGCCTTTTCCCCAGTGACCTTTTCTTCCCAGAGTAACGGGGTGTGGTTTCTTATTTGTTGTTTATCGTGAGTAAGGAAATGAACTTTGACACACACACATAAAGAGAAAGAATGTGGTGGTGGAATATATGTGCTTCCAACATTACTTTCGACATTGTAATACACGCATGTAGACAAACAGATTGCGGCGTTAGATCTGAAATGCTGATTGCTATCTGCACTTCTGTTATCTCTGACTTTACGTGAAAAAAACTTGTGGCTTTGTGCGTGTGCTCGTAATTATGTGGAAATTGGTGAGAGTGTACGGCCTATTATAAGCAGCGAACCCTCAATGCCGGAGTAGCAAAGTGCGAGTATTTGCGGCACACTGCATTCTCCCTCTCATGCAACATTGAATACCAAACCACTATACTAACACAATGTTATGTACTCTACCCTTCGCAGCCATCGAGAAAGTTCAGCAACACATATACAGTACTACTTATGGTTTATTGTAGGAAACAGACAACTATACATGTGCATAGCAACTGTCGTCCATAGGGGTCATCTGTATATTTTCCAAGTGCGGGGAGTAGGATGGAAATCGCCTGGAACTGTGAACTGATCGGCTGGGCGCTGTGAACTATGGGCGTCCACAGGTTCACGCTAGCTAAACGAGCTTCCTCAAGACCTGCTTTTCTCATTTCTTCCCAAGCGGTTTTGTAGACTGCCTTCGCAACGCTCTTTTGATACGCACTGTACGTGCCACTAGCCATACAGGGTATATCGAGACCACCAACAAACTCAGAAAGACCAGAGAAACCAGAACCTATCGACACAATTCCGTTTACAGCTGCCGAATTCACGTCTAGGCGCTGTTGGACAAGCTGTCCAGGTGATTTCTCCGTCGAGACAACATCTTCCCTGAGACACATCTTACACTTCAACCAGAAAAAACTACAGAGACCTCGCCATTGTTCCGATATGACGTACATATCACCCAGGCCACAACCAAATGAACTATGTACAGACAAAGCTTGCAAAGATGAAAAGAAATGCTCAATCTCGACAATACGTCGCCCGTCAAGCACGAAGTTACCAGTTTGAGTTTTATCGCCAACGTCAACAGGAGGGGCCGGGTCAGAAACAACAGCTGGAAGCGTTATATCGTCAGCATCAATGGATGGAGTCTAACTAGATAGGAGATCCGAACTCGTCGAAGCGGAACACGCGCTAGTATCAGGAGGATTATCACTCAAACATGCAACATTACATAATTAATTTGAACCTTCAACAGATGAATTTCCAGACCGTCGAACACGAATACCTGTGCTACCCAAATCCGCCATGAACCTGTTCTTCCGCTTATGCTTCCCGTACACAAATCCTCGAGCCATTGCAGCGAGACCAAGCGAAACCCACCCAACTCGACCCAGACCCAACTCGAAAGTAGGTTGCAAAATGAGCATCCACACTCCCACACGATTCGTAACAGCCACCACTGCGGTGCGCGTGCGCGCCGCATGGTCGGCGGATGGATACGGTCAAAATGTTCCGCGCGGTGTTTCCTGTGCTACGGCTAGAGGACGACACAGAATGACGCGGTTTACGGGGCTTTCAGACGGTATTTATCCGTACTCACGTTTCATGCTTTTTTATAAAAACGGAAAGTGGTAGGCATATAAATTTGATGTCTATCGGTTCCTGAAATATTTCCAGAGAAAGTAAATGCAAAGTTTTTTTTTTTCGAAATGGCTATAGAAGTTTAATAAAACCTGTTCAAAGAGGGAGGAGAAAATTGTGCTTTTTTTTTTCGCATTCGTGACGTCGCCATAAAATACATACGACATGTATGAGAAATCTAGTAGCGTAAATATATTCATCTCGTCTTCCTCTTTATGATGAAACCACCCGCGTCAAAATCTGCGCGGTGGTTACCGAGAAAAAGCATAAAAACTGTTCCTTAGGAAATACATTGGGACGGAGAGCTGGTATGCCCTCTTGTTTTTCTTCTCAATGGTCGTGTACTGGTCCATATATATCATTTTTCTGTAAATTCTATTCACTATTCATGAGTCGGGTACAGTCCTAATCCTCTCTTCGTATGCAATTTTGGCTGCGCTCTCTCTTACCTTAAAGCTTGACCAACCAGCTCACCCTGTATTGCTGCGTTATGTGCTGACCTGTGGGTTCTCAGTGCTGTGCGGCCCGCTTCCTTCTGCTCCTGTCTAGAAAAGTTGTTGTGGCTGACGATACGCGCAGAACAGCACTGCCATATATGAGTCCTGGCACTGCGACAGCTTTCCACAGTTTTCGGACGACCCTTTGCCTGCTAAAGGACCATAGTGCTTTTGCTCGTAGTATTCCCATTGCTTTCGTGGCTTTCTTCCGTAATTGAGCTTCGTGTTCCCCTGGGTATTGATGATCTGTCGTAATAGTTACTCCCAGGTACTTTGATCTCTTTCTACTTGGTTCCTAGACGCAGCGGTTTGAAACCGAAACAAGCGACGGTTTGGTGACTTTAATGACTTAAATTTTCCACAGTGCTGGTTTTTATGTTATTGAGCCGACGAACTGACGAATCCCAGATTCATCTGGGATTCGTCAGTTTATCAACGCTGACGTCTCGACGTCAAAGATTCAGAAATCCAAATAGCTTCCATATCAGGGCGACTTACTCGGATTGATTGCAACTAGCGCATAATTGACTAACTATGTAATATCATGTTTGAAGTAGCGCATTACCGGTAATGCGTTACAAAAATGCGGCAGCGCGTAATTCATTATGTTTTCGAGACCCAAGTGTGCATACAGCGTGTAATGTATAATGCCATTATATTCTTGACGGCTAATGTAACTGTGTTAGCAACTTGAAGACAATGTAATGTCTAATGACCCAGTAACTGCGTACCGTACAAAAGTAACAATTTAGTGTTATGCATTATAAAGAAGTGACGCAACTAATTACTTTTTGAAGGTTATGAGTAAAACTAACACATCTCTGATCTCTATAGGACACTGCTCCAGTGGGACTATGATCTGTAATCAGTGTACACTGCATTACACTATATCTAGTGCCAGTTTCACTTGTCCCAGTGAAACCGCAGTACGGTAGACTGGTTTCCAGTCTATCCAGTGAAACTCCAGTAGTGCCAGTGACCAGTGTACACTGGTTTCCAGTGTACCCCGTGAAAATCCAGTATATCCAGTGACGAGTATGAACTGGTTTCCAATATTGCCAGTCCGATTTCCAGTCTTTTCTAGTCTGACCAGTGGCATTTCCAGTGTGACCAGTGGCATTTTCGGTCTGACCAGTAACATTTCCAGTTTAAATC
Source organism: Ornithodoros turicata (assembly GCF_037126465.1). Taxonomy (NCBI): domain Eukaryota; kingdom Metazoa; phylum Arthropoda; class Arachnida; order Ixodida; family Argasidae; genus Ornithodoros; species Ornithodoros turicata. The sequence goes on along the minus strand of NW_026999445.1, from coordinate 63,993 downwards.
TTACTGTTTTTTTTTCAACAGGGTAGTGGCGCACAATTTCTTGCGTATGTTTGTTTGTTTGTAAGGAAAAAAGGGGAGCATTTGAACATGTCTCCCGACTTGTACTGAGAAAGAATTTGTTGTTGTTCTTGGTGAGAATTTATTTCTTGCGTTCTCGGCGCATCTAAAGCAGCTCTCTAGCCTCTGCTGTTGCCGAAACATTGGAGGTGGCTGAGATACCCCGAGGCAGATTTTTCAGGCCTCTTGTTAAAACGCTCTGCACTCTCTGCTGTGTTGCTCATCCCATGTACTACAGGTAATCCACCATTTGCAACACACGCAGGCACACACACACGAACACCCGCGTGCGCGCGTTGGATTGATGACGAAGTGGACGATTCACCGCCCCAGTGGCGGTACACTGCCCCATTGATCATTGGGAACAGATGACGGGATGATGATGGGGGAAGCACTTTTAGAGATGCGTCTTCAGATCGGTGGAACGCAAGAGCTGCGCTAGAACACGAAGACCTTGTATCTGGTGGGCAGCGTTACAACACGGTCCAAGAATCTCCGCGAGGTTGAATGGCAACGTACTGCAAACTTACGATATGTACTATGGACACACGGGTGTTAGCCGATACGATTATTTGCGAAGTCCCCATTTTATCTCGGAACGGCTGGATCACGCATGCAAGGTCGAGCCGTATCGCCACCGGTCGTCGGTCTTTAAGGATTCATGTTTCGTGCGAACCATATCAGAATAGAATGGCCTTTCACGGGACCTAGTTGCCACCAACAGTAGAAACAGGTTCTCCAGGAACCTTTGTTTATTTATGTCTGAATCTTCCTGCTACTTAGAAAGCACTCAGTTTGTGTTAGCTAGATACTAGTGATTGACATTGTTGTTATCAGTTGTATTTCCCTCTCCCCCATGCAATTCCACAGTAAGTGGAGAAGTAGGGTACTTTGAATAAATAAATAAACAGCCAGCTCCCTGAAAGGACACGATTGCATAGTATTTTCTGTTCCGAGTGCCTGTGGTACGTCCCGCTCTGAGTAGGCAAATTTCCTCCACAGCCTTCTCGTCTACAGCTCTAGCATGCTGTGTACACATTTCCTTAGATCCTGGAAGGTCGTGAGACCTAGTGACAGCACGAGGGGGTTTCAGGTAGCAGCGTAGGTGGTTGTCACACAGTGGTGTGGGTCTCTTGGGAGAAGGATCAGGAAGGGGAACTGTCGGTACATAAGTGAGTGTGAGACTACCTATGGTGACGCTATCTTCTTTGTCACTGCTCTACGAAGTTGGAGGTACGAGTACTGTACCATACGTGCAAGGCAGGGAGTTGTCCGGACTCCGGAATAGTGGAGGCTGCAGAGGTGATCTCGGGGTGCCCGTGTGTGCGAAAACGTGCGATGCAACGGCGAGTTCCTTCGGCACGAAAAGATGCCAGGAGGGCGGGAGTCTGCTCGAATAGCCCTGAGACTCAGCATCCTCGTCTTATATACTTTGCGGAAACCGTTGTACGAGACGGGCTTTGCGTTGTGGGAACAGGAGAGGAACGGGTAGTGGTTGTAACGTCTCGTGTGGCTCTATTGGCAAAATCTATCGCCCAAAGGACGAAATGTAGATCACCTTAGTCACAGGTGATTTTAAACCTTTACTTTACTCACTGAAAATCACTTCGGTTTAAAATCCACCGTCCCTGATTGGTCGACAGCCGGCGGCTCTAGGTCCGCCACGGAAAATAGTGCGCTCATCGCGCTTGGGGCTAGCCGGGGCAAGAAGTGTGAACCAGGATTTCTCTACACTGGAAGTAGGTTGTCTCTCTGTATGTGACCCGTGGCCAGTGTTCCCAACTTAGTGGGGGAATGTTTTCTGATTGGGCGCCTGGCGAATTTTATTGGTCATGCATCCTCTCCTGCTTTATCTCTCTCTCTCTGGCATAATAACCCCCAGTGGTGGGGTAACACTAATAAACCTTTAAGAACAAATCCTTTAAGAAAAACTACCAAAATACATTGTTTTACAATAAACCGCGTAAAATTTCCCGATAAGCAATCAACCGTGCAAAAATCCACGCCCAAAAAGCAATCGATCAAGAATCCACCATGAAAAATATATTGTTAAAAATAAACAGTTTGAAAATATATCATGTAAGCTAAAAACGACAGCGGAGTGATAGATATGTATCTCTACGCAGAGGATAGCAGTAAGACGTAGCTTACATTGGTGGTTTTTGCCCTTGTAAGCACTCACCCTCTACCGGGTGATCTGTCTTGTCTGCCATATTTTTGTATGTGTGTGTTGTTGCTATGTTTGGGTGTATCCCGTTGGGTGTAACCTATTTGAAACCGGTAAAAATAAACGCTCAAGAATAATCGCGAAAGTATCCACCGTTAAAAATAAAACGTCCAGAATATACGCTTAAGAATCCACCATTAAAAATAAACCGCGTAACTATCCACTTTTAACAATAAATTCTCAAAAATCTACGGTTAACAATACATCGTGTGGGAAAAACACCGTCCCGGCCTTTGCCGGCCGACAGTCCCACTCTCGGGGCTTCCCCGAGTCAGTCGCCCTCCGGAAGAACTACACAAGAACTATTAAGCAGCAAAGAAGGTTTACTGGTGACCTCACCATTGTACCCGCGGCCAGCTCCTCCTCAATGTCGCACAGCGAACCTCACCGGAACCGTTCCGGCCGTGGCTCCCGAGGGGATCCCCCAAACACACCCGTGTGGGCCTTTTTAACCTCTGTTGCTCCGCCTCCGCGCCCTCTTGCGAGTGCACGTGTGTAAACCAGAATGTTCGAGCAACATCGGCCGCGACGACCTCCGGAATCTTGATAGCGCGGTTATCAAGTTCTTGCGCTGCACTGCGCTGCGGCCTCAAAGGCTTTGATAAGCCCCTACACTTCCTCACCCCAAAACAAAACGCGCCGTCCGGGCACTACCACCGACACAGGTGAACCGAAGTTCAGGACAAATGGGAAAAAAACACTGAAGAAAGAAAAACACGCGCGGCACAGTCCAGTCTTAGTCTCCCTCTAGAGGAGATCGTCCTCGAGTATGTCGATGAGAATGTCCTCTGGTGGTGCTGGGCCTGGCTCGCCGCCCCGAAGCAGATCGGGCCTAAGGCGCTGAACAATGGCCAGGGCCGCTACGACGTCTGCCTCTCGTACCCTCTCGACTCGTGCTGCCTCCGTTCTGGCTCGGTGAAGATCACCGCGGCGGTGGGTCGAGCGATGGATCTCGGGGACGCCGCAGACGGAACACAGTATCCGTTGTTCTTCTGCTGATACTGGTATAGAGGGGTCTGCCGGGTGTCTGTCGTCCAAGGTCAGCCCACGAAAAGGAAGAGGCACCGAGGAAGAGTCCATTCCTCTCAGTGGCCGTGGCTGAGAAGACCACCTCGAGCGAGATGCCCAAGGAACAGGGAGGTTACGATGAAGAACAGTCCAGGTCGCCACCGACAGTTGACTGCGGGGCGCTCGGACAGCTGGCGGGCTCCGACGGCGGGGGCTGGAACGCATCGGACCAGGGCGCCGGCCTCTTTGGCGTGGCGGGTTACCTCGTACCCGATCCTGCTGCGACGTCTAAAAGAACGAAAAAGGGAAAGAGGTCAGAAGGTGTCTCCTGGCTCGGGGCGAGTACCGTGTAAACGATAGTCGCTCCGATAAATCGAATGCCAGACTGAATCGAGAGCACTAGGTTCTAGTGATCGACGCTTCGGCGGCTACCTACGCGGCCTGCAAGGACGCACAATGTAAGCAGCACTATAACACTCACTTAGTACGGCGGCACGTCGGTACTCTAGCGAGATTACCCTCCATCGAACTCGTACAACGCGGTTCTAACGCCTGTTCCGGCGTAAACGGGGGCGGTATTCGAGCTTAAGGGGTCGCCTTGTATAGTACGAACCTCCCGCACCATCGCTTCCTTACTGAGGAAGTGACGGGCTCGAAATTAGGGCAGAAAGCATGGGTGGTACTGACGGATAGCCCGCGCCACCTTCCGCGCTCCGGTCGCAGAGGCACCAACCCTACTGTACAACCGAAGTGAAGCCCGAACGAATTCTGCATAGCTCTCGTTAGCTGAGTACGCTTATGCGGCTCCTTTGGGAAACGGCTTTCGTAATCCAGGGAGGGAAGTTCGTTTGTGAACGCTGCTGGCAGTCATGCGATGACTCAACATAAGCTACAGCCGAAGCCTGCAGCGGATCTCCATGCCGGCGGCGCAGCCGACGCGGCATCAGGTGGCGATAGCGCGTGCACTGCGGACGTCGACCTGAGCGGAGTTGTGCGAGAGACGGTGTCGACCTTCGTCGAGTTGTCGTGGGACTGTCGCGTGAGCCCTGCAGGCACTGCTGCGAGCAGACCAGGCGTCCCTGAAGAGCAGGACTGGGGAACTGCAGGTACCTCGTCATGCTCCGTAGGTTGCAGCTGCGTCGCGGCCTACAACCAATCGGGAGAGGGGAGCTGGCCACGGAAAAATAAAAAGAACATAAGCTGCTTCAAAGCGTCGAACAGACCTCACCGGTCCTACCGTCCGACATGCACACCCAAAAGCCATGAGTAAAACTTGGTCTTCCAAACGCATTGACTCGGGCCCCACGTTGGACGCCAATTGTGGGAAAAACACCGTCCCGGCCTTTGCCGGCCGACAGTCCCACTCTCAGGGCTTCCCCGAGTCAGTCGCCCTCCGGAAGAACTACACAAGAACTATTAAGCAGCAAAGAAGGTTTATTGGTGACCTCACCATTGTACCCGCGGCCAGCTCCTCCTCAACGTCGCACAGCGAACCTCACCGGAACCGTTCCGGCCGTGGCTCCCGAGGGGATCCCCCAAACACACCCGTGTGGGCCTTTTTAACCTCTGTTCCTCCGCCTCCGCACCCTCTTGCGAGTGCACGTGTGTAAACCAGAATGTTCGAGCAACATCGGCCGCGACGACCTCCGGAATCTTGATAGCGCGGTTATCAAGTTCTTGCGCTGCACTGCGCTGCGGCCTCAAAGGCTTTGATAAGTCCCTACAATCGTTAAAAATGAACTGTTCAGAATCCACCCGATTTGATTGGTCGGTGTAGTCAAGTGGTATAGCAGCAAACGGGGCTGTCGTTGTCCGCTCTGAAAAATAGTTCTCAACTTCCATTCGTCGTGGCTTGGCCGAACCCGGATGATCCTTGTGACAGCGCCACAACCGCGGCAGAAAATAGTTCCAAATGTCTTGTGAGCTTTGTGTTGACTGATCAGACGTGCCACTTTAGCTGCATTTTTTTCTTCTTGTTTTCGGTCCAAAATATGCTTCGTACCATGAAACAACTGCACGGACACGGTGTTATCTTTAGTGTGCTTGTCATCATGCAAAAATGCTGATACGCTGTTATGTGTGTGTGTGTGTGTCGATAAAGCCGTGGGCCACATTGCCAAATGTTTAGGTGTTTACTTGTTCTGTTATAGGTGAATGTCATCATAAATCATCATTGAAGGAAGGAGCAAGGAAGGCATCGCTGTGCCCGATCGGATTCGGATATCGTGTGATATTGTGTACCTGTGCTGCTGCGTAAACCCGAAGTGTGTAACAGCGCCTCGGAAAATGCCGATGTTACGTGGAGTTTCATGTTATGCTGCCTGCGCTGGTGACGGTTGAGGAGAGAATTGAATTACCACGCCGCGATCTTTATTTTGAATCATTATTTTCAAGAAGCAAGAGACACATGCCGTTCACTTGTTTAGTCACATGATCGGATTTGTGCACAGCTTGATGCAGTGTGGTGTCATTTGTGAGCACCGTAGTCACAGTGAATTCGTAACGGGATAACTGAATTTTATTTGGTAGGTTACATGCTAGATATAGGATGAAATTAAACTCTCCGTGCGGCCACGCGTCCGCTTTCGTTCGTGTCTCGTGGTTCTCTCTCTCTGTCGGGCGTGGGCCGGTGCGCCTACGTTGTCATCTGATACCTGTATTTAGAGAAGCAGCGATGACTGGCGATAGATTCTTACTTCGCTAACAGCTTGGTCTGCTTAGTTACACAAACTGTAGCCATTCTAACACCGAGATACCTACCTGAGATACTGCTTCGTGCTGTCAACTTTTTGAGAATAGCAGTGGCAGCCATTGCCTACGAACAACTGGACCACCAATGTTTAGAAAAGTGCACTCGTCGGTCTTCCTTTTGAACATTTCAGCAAGAATGAAGGGCAAGCCTCGCAGGGCAATTACCGTCCAGACAGTAATTTCGCTTCATTCGCACACAGATAGTGTTTCTCGACATAAAGTTCTGTCATTGTTGTCACTTATTTTGACAGCGCTTGCTGATTAGTGATGGCGCATGCTGAAATGAGTTTTACAAGGTATACCTTCAATTGACGCCAATGATTGACGTTTTTGTGGCGCAACAGCAGCTACGGCTATACCTTGCTATACCTTCAATTGTTTGTGCGCAATGATTTCGAGGTGCTGCAAACAGGACGTCATTGTATCTCAGGAAATGACATTCAAATATCAATGAGGCACACAAAACACATTACAACGTTAACGCTAGCAGCTGTGTGCAAGGCTTTCCTTCACAACATTGCTCTGGCTACCTATCAACTCACGTTAATCCATTTTTTTCTTTTACAAATCAATCAACTCACGTTAATGAACATGTGCAAACGTGAATTTTTGAAACACTACTTTCCCACTGCGTCAGCGGGCGGAAAGTTCGCGACGCTCTACTACAAAAACGCGGAAGAATCTCCTCCATGCAGCAACTATGTTTCATCCACTCCTTTGTGTCGTGCCGTTCCTGCTAGCGCTCTTCGCCAGATGCGGTACGTCCTTACTCTATTTATTTTAAACCCCCGCGAAAAACTGTGACTCCTTTTCCATCACTGTCGGCTATGCACGTATGTACGCTCGTATAAGTCGAATATTTATTTATCTTTTCGCGTTTTCCGTTCCGCTAATGCTCTGCGACTGAACTAGTGGTATGCCGTACCGCGCAGCACGCTGCTAGCAAACACTTTGTATTTTGCAAATCCAAACAGACGAAAAGAACTGTACACTGGCATAACAGAAATAACAATCGTAATCGTATCGTAACAGAAACAACAGGTCGCACACTGAAGGGTCGCCTCATACGTGTCATGATTCGAGGAGCTTTCATGGAATATACGAGGCGACCCTTCAGCGTGCGACGCCAATCGTGGCTCTCTCCCTAGTGTGTATTCTGACCTCTTATAATGCCCCTGTCTGACAGACTAATTTAGCGGTACTTTCAACGAGGGACACTTCCACTCAGTGACATCACACGACATCTTTTAGTGACACTCGCCAGAAAGTGCACTAACGATTTAGTGAGTTCCCCAAACTCACTTCACTTGTCTTCGGCTGACCCAGTGTGTAGCCTCGACGATAGGCTTTGAGGTACGGGTGAAAATATTGAGAAAAAGTGAGAGGCTCCGACACCACAATATTTTTAAACAAGTATTTTCAACGGCGTGTTTGTTAGATTGTAATGCAGTGTGACATGGTACCAGGGTGTCGAACCGAAACGTTTTTCGTTCCAGTTTTTGTTCCGGTTCTATCATAAACGGTCCGGTACTGATTCTGCTCCGGAGCAAAAAAATAACGGTTCATACCGGTTTTAACCGGTTCCGCTTCTGGTGGGCATATTCATTCCCCCCCAAAAAAAAATCAATGTTGCAAACTGTAAACCCGTTTATTCCGCATACATGGTATTTATTATTAATAGGCAGCTGTGAAATGGGTAGCTCCTTGTACCTGAAGGTGACTATCTGTTCAAACAGGCTTTCTCCTTTCTTGAAGCGCATGATACAGACGGACTTGTTTGTCGTGATGTCATACGTAAAGTACCTTCTTGCTGGATAGGTGCGATCGCGTCCCATCCGAATGTATGTTGCTGCTTCCTAGCCATCAAGCACCACTGCACGGGTACGACGCAAATCGAGGAACACCTTCAGTCACAAACGCGCTCGACGGCTCCGTTTTCTTTTCCCGTGTCCTGTCCACAAAAGAGGGGCCACTTCGCACGCGCTTGCCCTCGCGGACACGAAAATGTATTCAACTTCGCTGCTCTCAAACAAGGGACGCGTTGCGCGACATTACCGATATAGAAGCCGTAACGCGGCCCCCTTGGGTCGCCGTTTAGTTGAGGAGAGTTTGGGCGGATGAAATTAAAACGAACACTACGGCACATTGGTAGAGAGTCACAACCGGTCACATGTACCTCTAAGTCTATGTGCGCGAACGATAAAACGTTGCAAATGGAGCCTAAGGGTCATAGTATACCGACATGCATTCCACCGTAACCATAACCCTCGTAAAGTATCCACGACATGACTTCAGAACACACGACGTCAGTTTCATTCGCCTATTCGTAGTCCAAACCGGCGAAGTTTTTTCTTAGACCGAAAACCGTTAAATATTTTTTTCGGTTTCCCTCTTGAGCGAAAAAAACGTATACGGTTTCGATTCCGTTCCGGTTCGCACCAAAATGGCGGGGTTTTTTTTTCGGTTTCCGGAACTGGTTTTCGCTTCGCTCCGACATCATGCATGGTACCGAAAAAAACATGTCATCACTTTCGCTAACAGCTTGTGAGAACTTTGTGGTCTCGGCGACGCGTCGGTGGTCATTTTTGTTGTGGCACATGTTTCGGGTCAATGTGTTTGTTGTTGGAATAATATTTGCAGGGGGGAGGGTTGTTTCTAAATCAACGAAAAATATTCTCAGGAAGGTATTATGGCAAAAGCCTAAAAAATTTGCTGCTGTTAATTCTTATCTATCGTAATTGCCATCATCGCTTAAGTAGCACTTACTCAATCCGTGTAGCAAGCACGTTGTTAAAGAGACACTTTCTTGGTTGGAGTGCACTTCATGAAAATGGCACTAAATGAGCCCGTGTGACGATGGTATAATAATCCCCTGGTTGCTGTCTACCCTCATTCTGTTCCTGCACTGACGATGTCTCCCATAAGGGGGACGAAACGTCCGAAGAGATTGTTATTTTGTTGGATCAAACCAGTGTACAGTTCTTTTCGTCATGACATCACCCAGCTTTTGGAACATCTTAAGATTCGAACAGGTTTGTGTAAAAACGAAATATGTTATCTGCTCTTCTCAATCATGGCGAATCTTATAAAGGAAGATGAGAACTCCGAAACGTCGACCGGGACGTGATGCCGTCGTTTTGAAGGATGTCCCAATATCTATTCACAGCTCTGTACTTACTCCCGTGAGGATGGTTAGCGTGACACTGAGGCTCTTCGCTGGGATGAAGACTATGGGTGCACCGAGATGTCTTAGTTGCCAACATGTCCGCTTCGTGAGCTTTTAGTGCAGTGTGTTCGAAACCAACAGCCACCCACTCCATCTCCTTTTGCGGTAGGGGAATGGGGAGCACGTTGAAGCACGGGGTGACTGAAGTCAACTTTATGCGTTCCCGTCTGGCGCACGTGACGCCATCTCTCGGCGATAGCATCACATTTCTGCTTTATTCAGAGCAGCACTCGTTCCCGAGACAGGAAAAAAAAAGGTTCCTGGTTTCAAAGGCAGACTTTCTCCGACAACACTTATTCTCTGTGTAGTCGAGAGCTCTCAATTGACGAGGTGGCGTATATGCAGACTCAGGCTTTTACATTATCGAGAACTCTCGCACAAGAAGCATGAAAGCTGATATGTACTTGTAGGTCCTTAAAAATGCGAATTAGCCGACACTTAAAGGGACTATCGCATCCGTCCCGGTAGATTCCGAAACTGCAGTGCTTTTTTACTCCGTGTTCATCACTGATAATAACACCGAAAACCCGACGCGAATTGGCAGCGTTGTTCCTGTGTAGTTTGACTTAAAACTTGGCAAGAGCAGACGACGCGTTCCGGGGTTGTCTGGAAACGTCACACGGACGAGGCCAATCACTGCACGCCCTTTGACATGGAGAATATCAATCACGGAGTGGCCGGAGGGACCTTGGTAGGCTTGGCAACCGACCGACAGGCGCGCGGGCCAGGCGTAATGCTAGGGGACGGCGTCTTCTCTGTTACCGGCTCGCGGGATTTTGTTTCTGGTTAACATTGAACGTGTTCGTACAGCCAGGAGCGTAACGCCGTGTTTCATGTAACATGGTTACGTCTGCACTCACACTGGTAAGCAAAAGTCAGCGTATTTACCGAGGACTTTTCACTTATTATAGTGCGATGCGAACGCCAAGCAGACGATCTCGGAGACAATCGCATGCGCTGCGCTCCAATTCGTGTGCCTGGCTTACGTCATCATCGTGTGGGCTGATGATGGAATGCGGACCTTTAAAACTCGTTTACGTAATATGTAAGCTGTTATCGGAAGAGAAAGTTGGCAAAGTTAACTCTGAAGCGTTGACGAACATTACCCTATCGGTATCATACATACGTTCCCGGATGCGATAGTCCCTTTAATGGACAAACGCAACATGTAAGCCTCCAGATGCACGACAAACAATTAAATCAAATAACTCAGGAAAAATGTGCTGACGCCAAGATTCGAACATGGGCCTGCATGAGTGAGTCAGAAACATGTAAGAGAGATGGGAAGAGCGTGATTGGTTGTCCGTTCCCCCTGTACTCTATCTCAGGAGAAAATTTCAGGTTGTTTTTCTAGTATAAACTTTTCAAGTATCAACGCTCCTCTCTAAAATATCAACTCGTACTTCCATGTTGTCCAAGTCTTAAAACACAGGTTCTGGCTATACCCTGGATTTCTAGCCAAATGCCTATCTTTTTCTGCAGTCGAATCCTCGAAGCCATTAAAATACTGTGGTGATGACGGTATACCATCACCATCTTTAAAACGTTTCTCTATTTTCTTGGCTCAACCTCTGTCTGTATCGTTCAATGAATTATTTTTAGCTGCTAACCTCTCACGGGAATTAATTAACTGTAATTAATTATTAGGCGAATACCAGCGCATGAGAAATGTGAAAAATGGGCCGCTGGCAATCTTCGACCAGTGTCGTCGTTCTCATCTGTCGGCAACGTTATGGAAAAGGCAATGCTCCGACGATTAAAAGCATTCTTCGAATCCAAACGGCTTTTTAACGATTTTCGATTTGGGTATTCGCAAAAAATAGTTCTACCACTTTTGCATTCGCCAAGGGCTCTGAGAAAATTAAAGTGAATATAGAGGGGAAGCTGCTTGTACTGATAATCTTTATCCACCTCACTACAGCATTTGATCTGATAGACGACATATTGTCCTCGCGAAACTGGAAAAGTATAGTACGCCACTCACTCTGCTGAAAAGACGTTTGCACTCACTTGTGACACAAGGCTCACTTCTCGATCCCTTTCTCTTCCAAGTATACATTAATGACCTATCTGACTATCTCTCTAACACATATCTTCTTTACGCCGATTGTACTATCATTTTCGTTGAAAATCTTCCTCCCCTGTTCAGCAAAGCAACTTTCGTCTTGGAAAAATTCCGAATGTGGCTCCTTGCCAGTGGTCCAATTAGTGGTCAATGTTTAAAAAAACATCTCACATGGTTTTTCACCCTTCTTAAAAAAAGCTTAACTTAACAATATGCTTAGGCTCAGGTCGCACAAACTCACTCGCGTATCTTCTGTACGGTTTCTGGACCTGAAACGGACTATGGGTATGGGACCTGGGTACCTGTACGGTTTCTGGGCCTGGACCACATGAAAATATCAGTCGGTAACATCATGGAAAGTAAACGTCTTGAAGAGCAATAATGCGTTCGGTCTCTTCGCATTTTGCTAGATACAAGCGCTGAGCTCCTGTTAACGTTCTCCTTCCTCTGTACTAAGATATATGCTTTTTTAGGTTGACCTCACATATGCCAACAACTTTCGACCCTTTCTCGTGACGGAGAAGTGGGCACTGCGGATAATTCTCTTTTTGGATCCTCGTGAGCCTATCTCGTTTGTTTTCCCCCATTGCTCGTTATTAATACGCACCAGGTTTTAAAGTATAAGGTAGCCCAGGATATGCACCACCCTTTTTTTTATCAACCTTCCAGCCGACTTCAGTTATGTGCACGCAATTATGCCACACCCTATTCTCTCAGACATGAGCTCAATACATTCAAACTCTTTACCTATCGCACAAATTTCGGTTCATTTTTCCTTCGCTCATCGGGCAGTCAAATTTGGTTCGGTACGACATTTCCCTGCATCATTTAAAAAGGCAATCACACAGCACTTTACTGCTGATACGTAGAGCGACATGCAATTAAGTTCCTATATGTTCCCTTTATGCGCACGACTGGAGTTATTTGTATTTTTCTGCTGCGCAATTTGTTTACTATTTGTTTCTCTCATAGGCATGACTTGTATTCTCGGTTCTCTGTATTTTTCTTCCCCACGAAGTTTGTAGACTTTTGCATCGATAGCCCTCTCATTCCTCTTATCAATCGAAAAACAAAGCAGTAGCAAGCGAGCTAGAGGATACGTGAAGCAGGCAGAATTTCCTTTCCAGACGACGGACAAAGTGGACACGGAGATTCACTGACGGACACACGCCGTGTCCACAGCGTCAGTCGTCTGTCTCTGATGCCCAAGCTGCCTACCGCAGACTCAGGGAAAGTAGTGCCTGCCTCTCCTATCAATGTACACTGTAAATATCGTGGGATAACAATAAAGATCTCTGTTGTGTTGTCATCCTTTTTCTTTATTAAGATTCAACTTGATTACATTTAGATTACACTGTTAGATCTTCTAAAGCCGCCGCCATTCACACAAGTTCCCCTTGTCTCTCTAGGAATGCTCTTTTCTTGAATTATGCAATAGGCTTGGGGGCGCTAGTGGTTACTTCAAACTACTACAACTCTGATGATGAAAGACGAAAGTCACTGAAAAGGTTAGCCAGCTGTAGGGATCGAACCCACATCTTCCGGATTACCGGTCCAGGGCTCCACCAATTGAGCTAAGCTAACACGCCTCTCCAGCAACTTTCGGGGTGCGTCATCTGAAGGGTACTACAACTACAGCTCCCTTCCTTCTTTAATGTGTGCTTTTCTAGCTATTTATAGCGAGAAGGAGCTTTAACGGTTCTTCCTGCACTCTAAGAAAAAAAAGGAGTAAAACGGGGAGTAATTGCAGCTTCTACTCACTTAGTCTGCAATTACTGCCCATTTTGGTCCCCTAACCCGACATTTAGTCCCGACGTTTACTCCCCAGGACTGCAAATTGTCACTAAACTTCGCGAATGGTCTCTTGAATGCAACAATCTACGTAAATATGTGCCCTTTGTCAATCTGAACGACATAAGGCTGTATAACACAGACAACGTAACAATTTTTCAGCCACACAGAGTAAAAACAGTTAGCGCATCTTTCTTCGCAAATTGTGCCCTAGTATGGCGCAAGAGTTTATATCACTCGATATATCACGGTTGACGGTTTGCTTCAAAGTATTTTCATGCATGCACACCAATTATGCGCACCAACAGCGCCTGAAATGCGGTCTCCACTCTGTGACATTCATTTACTCCCGTGCATTTACTCCGAAAGGGACTATTTTTTGTGGCAATGCATTTAGTCCCCAAAAGGAGTAAAAGTACTCCTTTTTGTCTTAGAGTGTGACCGTGTTACATGGCTGGTGCTCTTATTACTTTCAGACAAAAGGCTGTCCTCCTCATTAGGGTGTAGGACGGGTTCACGACATACAGCAGGCTCCTGTGGGACTACCGTGTCGTCACACCACACATTAAAGTCCTGCTGGTCATCATGTTGTTGGCACAAAACATTTCTGTCGCATTGTGCATGACGCAGATGTTTCACATTTCTTATCAATGTCTCTTGACCGGTGAGGCTTCTTAGACGAAAAGAGAATGTGCTTATTTCTTCTTCCACTCTGTATTTCTTTTGTCCATAGCTTTCCGACTTTGGGAAGATTTACAACAATGACAATGTCTCCCACTTTTACGTTAGGCAACTGCTTGTTGCTCTTGTCCGTGTTTTGTTCCATCTTCTCTTCCCAGGGAGAACATGGTGGGCTAGTAGATGTCTAAATGACGTCTAAAAAGAGAGATAAGGAATGTCTATAGAATGTCTACTAGACCAAATGTCAAGTATCCGTCCACTAGACGTCAAATAACACGTCTAACATTACGCCACCTAACCATCTAGCCCTAGACATCCGATGTCTATGTACCTAGCCGAGATCTAGACATTCTTTTGACCTAATGCCTGGAACAGGGACAGACACTTAACCAAGTATTAGACATAAAGTCTACAGCTAGACCAATTTTGTCCCTTCATTCAGGCGACAGGTCTAGGATTATACATTTCCTGTACCTTACTTTAGCCACCCTTAGACGTACTTTAGACCATGACTAGTCCTGCTACCGTCCTGGCATGCATTCATGCAGAAATGTGATATAATTGATAGCAACATTGATCTCAGCATGAACATTTATTCACAGTAAACCACACACGAAGTCTATGGTACAAAACTCAGTCTCAAAATGGATTGACTTTGCTGCCAAGCAGGCGCATTGTGTTTTGACTGATTAGTGTTGAACTGGCAGCAGGGTGTTGAAGGCCACCTCATTCCTTTCTTCCAATGAGTGATTGTTGGTGCTGCAGCACTGCCCCCAATGACTCACTATGGCTAGAAAATAGAACAAAACATGTCAGAAAGCATTATGTAGCCTGCTAGTTCTAACTAGTTTGTTTAGTGGCTATGCAAACTCTTTCACGGGATGCTTGTCTGGCCACATAAGAGCAAAAACTGTTTCAACACTGATCTGAGAGACACATAAAGAAAGAAGCTGCACGTACAAAAATCACAGGTCTGTTACAGCTACACAACACGAATTGCAGAAACAGCTGACTATCTGTTTGTGCGTGACTACCTGATGTGGACGCTGCCAGGATCTCAGGGAAACGAGGATGTAACAGCTGTCGCTGTGAAAGACACCTGGTGAAAGTACATCAATGTGACAGGCGTTTTCTCGTGATGCACGACCTTACCTGGTCGAGCAGGCGAGTGCGAACCACTCCATGATTGGCGCAGCACTTCCATCACTGCATTACGCTAAAACAACAACTGTGCTGCTCTCATAACTTTGATGCGAAAATTCTGTACAGGATAAAAATAAACACTGTGTATATTATAGAAGACAATACAAAGCAAGAGCTGTATAACCACATCAAATATTATCAGGTTTATTCACATGACGTCATCCACAGGAGACCGCCACTGTCGCTAGCAGGCAGATTTGCTGCCATCGGCCACCATATTGTAGATCCCAGTCAAGCTGTTACCCATATTATACTCACCGTTCATTATAATTGGGTGGCGGAGGTTAAATGTTAAATAACACCAACATCATCATCATTATGCCATCGCCATCGTCGTTGCAGCGACGAGTGACGAGTGTCGTGTTTTGGTGCTGTGTGTGTTGAAAATCGCTGTTCTTTTTGCAAACATTTTATCAGTGCCTTTGCTACTGAGCTGCAGGTGCGCCTAATATGTACCGTATTGCCTGTTCAGCGGTTTCAAAGAGATACCATGGGCAGTTTCAAGATTTTTTTAAGGGTCCTGAAATCCCTGAGTCACGTCAGATTCCATTTTGCTGCTGCAGCTGTGTAGCTTGTGGGAAAATGTTATGTGCAGTAAATCAACATCTGCCATCTGCTGCCCACAGTACGTGCAAGTGCTTCTGTGTTTATGAAGCAATGGTTTATAGTGCTGCGCTGAACGATTCGTCGGAGTCGTCGACTTTTTTATTGGCATTTAAGTGATTCGATAATTTAGTTGCTGATTTCTTTAAGTTGGTGTAGCGTAGTATTCTGCAGGGGAGTTACTGACGTACAAGATTAACATTTACCAGCAACGGTAACGCCATCAGGAACGCTAGATCGAGAAACATTGCCCCGAACAAATGCGGGCTTTCGTTAAGAAAAAAAGATATATATTTAGTAAAATAAAATATTACCTCACAGCACTTAGATTCTGGTAATGTCTTCTAGTTGTGGATGCTATATATATGTATGCCAGTGAGGCAAAAAAACTCGGATCATCATATGTATAGACATTATTTAAATTTTCTACGTACCTCAGTCAGACTGCCTTCATCTGACTGATCTTTTGTTACAATATATGGGCATACAACTCACATATCATGAAAGACTACATACTATCCATTTGGTCATAATATAATTGGACAAAGTTAACGTGGTCCATTCGTGCATAGTTTGTGGAAGCTGTTACAGAGTCCAGTTTTATTACCTCAGTATGGTGATTTGCAAACAGATTGTACTTGCTGCTTCACACATGTCTGATGGAAAGTAACAGAATAAGGAATTTCCTTCATGTATGAGGATCATCCAACAAAAGTTCCTCTGCTGTGAACAAAACAATAAATCTATAGCATAACATTGAAAAAATTCATGTACAGATTAGAGCTTAACGTTACTGCCTAATATAGTCACTTTATTTAGCAGAACATTTTTGGTGCTGTGATATCAAGTATTCAATACTGTATTGTCTGTGCCATGCTATGTCCTGTTTACAAAGTGAGGCATTTCACCTGATCAATTTGTGTTTCATGATCACTTGCGAATTGGTGACTGCCGAGGGGCGCTTTGAGAGGAAGATGGAACAGCAAATTGGGCAAATTTTCATTGAAGTAGGAATCATCACCTTGAGCATGAGGAGAACGAAGTATACAGGAAGCTCACGAAAAGGAAACTCACGTTTGTGTGTCTCCTGTATACTTCATTCTCCTCATGCTCAAGTTGATGTTTCCTACTTCAACGTTGTACCAGCTCGCTTGTGTACTTTTGCTCTCTTTGGAAAATTTCCAGATGAATTTCTGGACCAAATCCCGAGTCTTTCAAGACAAGTGCAGACAGCGTTGACGTGGTACGCTACACCCTTCCAAGTCCTGTGCGTTTTTGTTTCATTGTAGTTTGAAGCTTACCCAGGACCTCGCAGTACATCTGCATTTACTGTGATTGTGCGCGTGAGATGATCTACAAGTTGCACACAACGATAGTCCTAAAACACTGTCGGCATAGCCTTTCCAGACGAAAACGCGAGTTTGACCTCCTTCAGAATGCTTTCGCCGGGCACCCACCATGACGTCCTATGGTATTTTGTCTCAGCACTTGCATAATGCACCCACGTTTCATTAATAATAATTGTTCCAAGAAATTCATCTTGACCGTCTTGATACCATTGAAGGAAAATGCAAGCTGCATTCATTCGTTGCTCTTTACGAACGTTACCGAGCAAATGTGGCCCCATCTCGCATAACTTTCGTTGACCAAGCTGAAGGAAATTTGTTCCCATTAGTATCACAGTGCAGTACCAGTGACCCGCCAGTCTCCGTTAACAATTCTCGGAATTTCAGAAAAGAAACGTTGTTTCGTGGTGTTATAGCTGATCTCCCACTGTACTGTTCATTGTGCAGATTTTCACGACCCTGTATAGAGGACACACCATTTCAATGCCTGTAAAGTGTTTTTTATAAGCAGGTGTTAACTGTCAGTGGATATTCTCTAAAGCACTCTTTTTTCTTTAACGAAAAGTAGGATAACTCTTACTTACTAGGATAGTCAGACGTACTCGGAAATATTACATCCATGCTTGAATGCCTGACACATAGGTGAACGGCACTCCATTAACCAACGTCTGCAGTGCCGGGATGTCACACCCAACTACTATACCATTCAGTTTGTCCTAGTGGTGTTTCCTTTCAAGAACAAATATTGGGAAACTTCTTTTTGGATGACCCTCCTAATTCCAGTTCTCTTTCTACATTTGGCTACATTTTTTAGATTGCTTGTGGTGACTCTTGTGGACAGATACCAGCATGGAAGACTTAATAATAATTGGGGTTTACATTGCGAGACAACTGAGATCATGAGCGACGCCACAGCAGTCGGTCTGTGGATAGCCCACCTGAGCGTCCTTAAATGTGCAATGAAAGCTCACCACACAACACACCGTATTTCATGTCCCTTGCGGAAGATGGCATGTCTAAGCAACTTGTATCCTGGCACTAAGTTGCTGGTGTTTTTGGCCGGGTTCCAACCGGCGATCTCGGGATCAGAAGGTGAACACACTACAGACTCAGCCACCAAGGCCAGTTCACGGACAACTTGAACAACACAATTATGTTAACTCTGCCATCAAGTAATTCAGTTTCCTGCATATGTTTTGTAACAGCTGAACTTCAGTTTTGTAAGCCTGAAGGCTAAGCTTAGAACCACCTCTTATAATTTAGTGATTTGATGTGTTAATGTGTTCACACCCCTTAAAAACCTAATAAGACAAAATCTTGATGATTTCTAATATGTGATATTTACAAGGCCAGCTACGAGACGCCTATAATTAGACGTCAATTACTAAATGTCTACCAGATGTCTAATAAATCACTAATTTTAGACGTCTAAATAATAGTAAGACTTTTAGACGTGTATTCAACGTCTAGTTTGGGTACTATCCCTTAAGTCTAGGGTTAGAACAGGTCTGGACGTCTAGTAGACTACCATGTGTTCCCTGGGTCTGTACTTCTTGTTGTGATCCATTACCTCTTTCTTCCTCTCCACCTTAGTTTGCCCTTGTTGGAGGTTGAACAACTTGTTTCTGATCTCTCTGCCATACAGTAACAATCTTGGGGTCTTGCCTGTAGCACGCGTTGGTGTTGCTCGATACGCCATTAAGATGTCTGAGAGAGCTGTCTTCCAATCCTTGTTCTCTGCAGTAGCTGTTTCTTTAGGTACCTGTGGAATCGCTCCATCTTTCCGTTGCTCTGTGGATAATAAGGTGAATATCGGATATGCTTAATACCACAGCAGGACAAAAAAAAAAAAAAACTCGTCCATTTCGTGGCTGATGAACTGTTTCCCATTGTCAGTTACAATTTCACACGGATACCCCATCCTGGAAAACAGTGTGCACAACCGCACCTTGATGCTAGAAGATGAGGTGTCTCTCATAACAAATGCTTCACGAAAAGGAGAGTAGTAGTCGAAGTAGTTTGAAGGGGATAATCAGCTTTCAATGGCTGATTCAGTGTGCAAGCAGTACAACTGCAAAGTAGCTCCTGCATATCAGAGTCCATGTTTGTCCAGTAGAAGCGTTGTTGGAGAATTTGCTTTGTGCGCACTATGCCTTGGTGTACTTCATGAGCAACTTGAAGCACTCTTTTTCTAAGTTTTCGTGGCACGACCACCCGCTCTCCACGCAACAGCAAATTTTCGAATACCGAAAGTTCATCTGCAAGTTTCTTGAAATGCAATGTCTCAGAGGAATACTGCACAGGCCATTTTCCTGTTATTACAGCTTTTTGAGTTATCTGGATTTCTTTGTCGTCGGAGGATGCCTTCTGGAGCTCTTGCAGTGTGACAGCTTTAAGTTCTTCACTCTGAGTTGAACAAATTCTGCTGACATATTCTTCTGCATACGTACTTCCTTGCATGCCTGGTAGAGGCAAACGTGACAGCATGTCGGCTATGTTCTCTTGGCCTTTAATGAACTGGATCTTGTACGAGTACGGCAGAAGTCGCCAACTCAATCGACGTACCCTTGGTGGAAGGTTCACTGCTTTTGCAGAGTTCAGCATGTAGATCAGGGGCTCGTGATCTGTAGTTAGGATGAACGATCGTCCCCACAGATGGGAAAATGCTCTATAGCCCACACGCATCCAAGGGCCTGTCTTTCGATTTCGGAATACCTCATTTCCGTGTCTGTCAGTGACCTGCTGGCGTATGCAATTGGTTTCATGGAACCATCCTTCTGACGTTGCGTGAGGATTCCGCCTATTCCAACAGGGCTCGCGTCAGCGATTACTTCAATTTCAACCTCCAAGTCGTAGAAAGCCAAACAAGGTTGCTCTGCTAGCCTGAGTTTCAATTGTTGAAATGCCTGGTCAACAGTTTCAGTCCACTCCCACGGCACTGACTTCTTTGTCAAGTTATGCAGTGGCTCTGTTAACATAGCATAACCAGGAACAAATTTTCTCACGAAGTTGCACGTTCCCAGAAACGATCTCAACTCGTCGACATTCTTAGGCTGGGGAGCGTCCACTATGGCTTGTATCTTCTGCGTGTCTGGCTTAATGCCATCTGTTGAGAAAACATGTCCCAAGATGTTTACACTGGGTACTCCAAACAAGCATTTTCATTTGTTCAGTTTCACACCATATTCTTGAAAACGGGCAAAGACATCCTTTAGCTTCTGTGTGAGCTCGTCATCATTAGTTCCATGCACAATGATATCATCTAAGTACCACACCACACCATCAAGTCCACACAGAATCATGTCCATTGCCTGCTGGAAGGCTTCGGGTGCGCTGGATAGTCCAAATGGAACTTTCCTGAATTGGTAACATCCACGGTGAGTAATAAATGTATTTAGATATCTTGACTCAGGTGCAATCTTAACTTGCCAAAATCCTCTCTTCAAATCCAGTTGATGGGTAGAAATCCAGCGAACCGGTAGAAATCTAGGAAGGGAGTTGCCTCAGGACAGAAGCCGCCGATGTTTCGAACAGAGACTGTTCTTCTTCTGTTCTTCTTCTTCTGTTCTTCTTCTTCTGTTCTCTTCAAATCCAGTTTCGCAAACACTTTGGCTCCATACATTTCCCCAAGTAGACCGTCAATTGTTGGCACGGGGTGTCTTTGACGAATGACGCACTTGTTGACTTTTCTTAAATCGACACACAGTCTTATTTCCTCTGTGTTTTTGTTGGGTACCACCAGAATGGTTGAAACCGATGGTGAGCATTCTTTGGATTCCTCAATAATGCCAAGTTCGAGCATATTATCTATCTCCTGGCTCACTGCCTCTTTCAGAGCATAAAGGATTCTTCTCAGACGCTGTGCAACGGGTGCAACTGTCTTGTCTAGAGTAACCACATGGTAATAGTTCGTTATAGTGCCCAGACCTTGGAAAAGGTTCTCGTTGTCTTGAACCAACGTTTGAATAGACTGCACCATTGTACTTTCAGATGTCTGAACTGTGTGTGCCTTAACTGCTTGAACTGCGCTGGAGTTCAGCAAAATGCCCGGTTCAAATGAAGACTTGCTTCCGAACAACAACTCTCCGCACTCCTTAATGACGTAAATCTTGTGGACTTCTGCCTTGTCATTCCATGTTATATGAGACATGAAATATCCTGTGCATTGTAGAGGCTTCTCCTGTCCGTAGGCGTAAAACTTCATTTTTGTGTCGAACAGTTCTTGTGGTTCTTGTACAATCGACGAAACAGTTTCTCTGGCATCATGTTGTGCTTCGTTCCAGTATCTATGACGACCTTTATTGGCTTACTATCTACCATCACAGTTTCGTGGCAGGATCCACCCACAAAGTATGTGTAGGGCGAGTCTTCATCATCGTCATCTTCGCTGAGTTGTGCCTCAACTTGGTGAACCTTGCGAGACTTGGGAACAGCGAGCGGATTGTTGCCCTTCTTCTGGAGCTTTTTCTTTGTCACTAGTTCACACATTCTGGCCAAATGTCCAACATCTTTGCACGTATGGCATTTAATACCCCTGTCAGACGTACTAATTTAGTGTCACTTTCAGCGAGTACACTTGCAGTAAGTGTCATTCTTTGGGAGTCACACGGCATCTTTTAGTGACACTAAATGCAAAGTACACTTACGATGAAGTGAGTTCGCCAAACTCACTTCACTTTGCCTGCGACAATCAAGTACGTAGCCTCCAGGGCAGGGATTGCGTAACAAAAAGCTTATTTTTGGAAAAGGAAAGAAACAACCCAATCGGAATTTATTTTTGGACAAATTTGTTAAGACAGCGCTGATTTGTATAAGAAAGACGTAAGTATTTTTGGCGTGATTTACCGGTACTCTCGTTCACAGACTGCCCAGTAGAGTTCGTAATCCACTTCGCAGCAGCCATATTTATTGACATTGCGCGGTGGTTAAGTGTTACCGGCGAAATCGCGAAATACTCGCAGTGAAGCACTGAATAATGGAAGACAAAAAAGACAGGGCATCGTAGTCTGAGATAGAAACCTATGCTATCAGAACATGGGAGGACCAAGCGAGACGCGAAAGTGTATGCTGACATCGCGGGCCAGTTGCACGCGCAAGACATAGTAAACACCACCAAAGAGGTGAAGAAGAAGATTGAAAATTTGTCAAATAAATATACTTGTGTTGGTTCGCAACAATTATATTTATGACGTTCAATCGACTTCAACTGCGAAGAAAATCTTTATGAAATATTTCTGGACCTAAGAAGAATGATTTTACCAAGAAAGCATGGCGCACTCCCCGATGTTAGGTGGGAGTTCAAGCTCGCCCATCGTCATCACCATGACTGCTTAGTGACACTTACTTATGCCGTGTAGCAGGAGCCTAGTGAAAGTGACATTACGGGACGGAGTGCACTTCAAATAAGTGACACTAAATTAGTACGTCTGACAGGGGTATAAGTAACTTTGCACCACATTCATCTACAGTGTGATTTGGTCCACCGCAGCGGTAGCATTGGTTGTGGCTCTGTTCTTTCTTCTTCTTATGACCGTTTCCATACCGTTTCTTGTGCGTTTTAACGTGCAGCACTGGTGTATCCTGGGGCCCTATTCCGAGGTGCCTCGCTCGCGCAATCGAGTCGTTTGCAAGCGACGGCACGTGGTGTGTGATGTCATCGAACGACAGCGCCGAGAATTTGGTATTCCAGTGCTTCCAGACGAGCCGCACGTGAACGATCCTGTCGTTTGACCGATGCGCACGCTTGTTCAGCGGGGAGAGCTCAGCAGAAGGGAACGTGAAAAAGAGCAACTTTCAACACGAACCACCAGAAGACAACTGCCGCCTGGTTCTGACCCTCACAAGCTAGTAACGTGTGTAATGATTTTTTTTTTTTTTGCTACATTCTATAGCGGCTTTCCGCTCTAGCAAATTTTTCCACGGCTGACAGTGAATACATGCAGCGAAAAGCAGTCGGAGGTGCGAAAGGCAAACGCAAAGGAACCACTGACAACTTCCCAATCCGTTGAGCAGCTACCACATGTAGTTCCGGACCACCGATGGTGTCGGTAGGCGAAGCGATCGAGGCGGCGGGAACTTTACATGCCACTTTTGGTATTTCGGGTTACGTCTAACGATCGCGCGCTTGGGTTATGTACTATCGTTCAGCCCGTCGACGTGTTCAACGTCACTGTCACGCGCATCCCAGATGACGACGACAAAGCGATTGCACGAGCGCGTTCGCAAATATAACTTTGTGCATTTGAGATAAAAGCAAACATAGGCAATAAA
The DNA here is from genome assembly GCF_037126465.1 of Ornithodoros turicata. Lineage (NCBI taxonomy): Eukaryota > Metazoa > Arthropoda > Arachnida > Ixodida > Argasidae > Ornithodoros > Ornithodoros turicata. Next base: position 40,765 of record NW_026999445.1, on the reverse strand, counting down.
AGACGACGCAAAAAAAAAAAAAAGAAAAAAAAAGGAACAAGCTGTGCTTGTTTTTCTTTTTTTCGTATAATTTCCTCTATCTGCGATGGATTCACCGGTACACGCTTCACGTCCCACCTAGGAGCAGTTTCACATTGTGCTCGACTATGTGGGGGAGCACCGTAATCTCTTTACGGGTGGGCTGTCCGCTGGCTACACATCGCAAGACAGAAATTGGGATTGGTGCGAGCTGGCTACACGTTTGAACGCTAGCGGTGGTGCAGTGAAACCCGTTGAGAGGTGGAGAAAGGTGCGTAAATTAGTATCAGATACGAAACACCAACAAAAATCTCAAAATTCGAGGCAGCAGTGACACCTGCAATATCCCCGTCGTCGGTCCTTGGGACACCGCGGCCCACTCCAGGGCGACCTTACGTCATGTAGTTGGCTCTTTTGAGGCGACAGGCCTAAGGAAGTCATTATGACCCCACCAGCGCTCTCAGACATTTTCACCATCACGATCACGTTCATCATCGCCATCGCCGCTCCAATCATTCCCGTCATCTCTTATTGTCATCACTCATCATTGTCACCACTCACATTACACTCTTAAAAATGAACTTCACCGTATAGCACGCTCCTAGCCAATCATAATCCAGAATGATATGGTTATCTGCCCTGATTTGTTGAAAACGGAAGGCGTACGCCTTTTTTGTGACAATTATGAACAGCATAAGTGTCACAAAATGGCGTACCCCTCCCGTTTTCAACAAATCAGGGCAGATAACCATATCATTCTGGATTATGATTGGCTAGGAGCGTGCTATGCCGTGACGTTCATTTTTAAGAGTGTAGAACCCCTAGCTATGGGGTAGCTTTCCACTCATAGAGTGGAAAACCGCCCCCCCCCCCCCCCGCATCATCCGAATATATATGTTGTTTTTGTTGCAATATCCCACTACTTGATTGAAGTTGTGTTCCCCCACGAAGTGAAGAAGGTCCCCCACCGAAAGAACCGCTCTCTGGAGCTGGAGGAGCGGCTCGCCTCTGTGATTGGGCAAGTGGCGACGACCGGGATGCAGGAGACTCGGGATACGGGCACTGCCGGCCTCGGAGTCCGCATCAACGATCATTTATATGGCACCGCCCGAGGCAGCTCCTGCCTCACAGAGCGATGAAGGCAGGTCGACGTGCACATAGGTTCCGACCGTGTTGGCCTCGATAGCAGCCACGCGAAGTAACTTGCAGCCATCTCCGTTGAATGCTCTGGCTACTCGACAGGCCAAACGACTGGGTCCGAGAAATCGCTCGTGCACCGACACTCAGCCGATAGCATCGTTCACAAGCGACACGTTTAGAAGGCAATGAAATACCAAATGCTCGGTGCCGTCGATACGTGTCATGACAACAACAACAACTTTATTTTCGGCCTTGGAGAGTGGGGAGTTTCATCGCAACGTGCGATTGCACGTGCGATCACGCATCACGTGCCATCGGTTGCAAACAGCTCGATTGCTCGTGCGGTGCACCTCGCGATTCAAGCATGCTATCGTTAGACGCGCCGTTGGAATATCAAAAGTTGCATGGGTCGTTCCCACAAGGTCGATCGAGAGCGAGCGATCCTCGCTTACCGACAGTGTCGGTCACGCGCAATCGGTAGCTCGGAATAGGGCCCCTTGCTGTCAACAGCGGCTGTTTCATGGCGTTGGGCGATGTCGAGTGCACTCTTTAGAGTTAAATCTTCTGCATGAATGAGCCTGTCCTGAAGCGCCTTGGACGAACATTTCTCCACAAGTTCATCTCTTATCATTTCGTCTTCAAGCGAACCGAAATTGCAAGATTTTGCCATTTCTCGAAGTGCGTTTCACTTACAGGCTCATCCGGTCGCTGTTCTCGGTTTCTAAACGTGTGTCGCTCAAGAACGATGTTCTTTTTCGGCGTGTAGTATTCGTCCAGTGCCTTTTTGGTTTCCTTGTACTTCGTCCTTTCTCCAGGAATGTTCGACAGGATCCTTCTGACTTCTCGTCAAATGCAGTGTAGCAGCGTCGCCCTCCTTACTGTGCCGTCGGCGTTGATTAGACCACTGGCTATCTCATAATTTTCGTATCCTTCCATCCACAGCTTGTATTCGGCATAGAGATCAGCAGCGTTGATATTCATCCATGACGGTGGTGGCAAATTCGGGACGGGAGCAGCAGTTGCTGCTGTACCAGCGGCCGGAGGTGTCATGTCGTCTTCTGTCAAACTAACGCGGTCGAATACGCAATAACGAGAAAATATCTTCCTGAAGTGGCTAGCACCTCACCATGTGCACTGGAGTCGGATTCTCGGTTCGAGTTTAATCCTCGTCGCCAGTTGTTGTGTTGTCATCCTTTTTCTTTATTAAGATTCAACTTGATTACACTTTGATTACACTGTTAGATCTTCTAAAGCCGCCGCCATTCACACAAGTTCCCCTTGTCTCTAGAATGCTATTTTCTTGGATTACACAATATGCTAGGGGGTGCTAGTGGTTACTTCACAATACTACAATCTCAATCTGAAAAAAAAATATATGTATATATACCACACACTAAGAAGCGTAGAAAATCGATGCGAACCGGTAAGCTAATGTGAAGGGTAGCGTTCACCTCTGTCGTAAAAGTGTGAATGAATTTTTCCTTTCCACTGGGATGTTGACCGAAAATACCCATGAACTCTTAACACGTCACCCCCAACCCTTTACGTACTATGCCAATGATGAGGACAGTGCCCAAACGAGGAACAGTCTCTGTTACAAATATCGGCGCCTCTTGAACTGATGTACTTCACATTCCGCGCACTCGTTTTACTTCATAAACATTATATACCAAGAGTGGACAGTAATTGGCGGCGATCAGTCGGCGTTCCGCCCTGTGCCCATTTCAAAATCATGGTATTGCTCGCAGTTGGGATCACGAGAGCCACAACAAACTAGAACCCGGATACAGATTTCACACCAACATTAGCAGAGTAGGCATGAGGAGAATGTGTCAGCATACTCCAATATCAATTTTAACATGTATGCGCGGCAGTGCTGCAAATGTAATGTGCGTCCACAGAAGCAAATAAGCGGGCATGTCAGTAGCTGCTGGTACCATCACATCCAGATCAGTGCTTTTGTTAATTTGTATTATTCTCTTGTGGTAATTTATCAAGGTGCTCTGGGTGCTAAGCCTGGTGCTCTGGTAGTTTCAACTCTGGGAGCACATGTACAGTTTATAGTAAAGTGTGTCCGAAGCTGTAGTTTATGTGTAAACCTTGCATATTTTTTATTCCGTGTTAGCGCCGCGAAGCAACTGTGGCTATGAGCGGCGCACAGATGTGGACAGATGGAGAGAGGGCAGCAGGAAGGACTGGGGGACAGAGGGTTAGTTTGTGTCCTTGGGCGATTTCAGGGAGAACTGTGCCTACATTCGTCTGGAAAGCCTTTGGAAAACCCAGGGAAAATCTCAGACAGCGCAGCTGGTGGTAGCGTTCGAACCCACAACCTCCCAGTCTTCAGCACGACTTTGGCTAACTACCTCGGAGTGGGACGCCTGAACCCTATCGGCCATGCCGCTGGTTTACATATTTAACACCTGTCAAGCTGTGCACATTGAATGAGTTGTTAAATCCTCTTTAGTGCCGTATATTGTCCTCTATACAAGGTGTTTCACGAAAAAGGATCCAAAGTTCAAAAGAGAAAGGTTCATCGCAAACCAACAAAAGAAAAACGGACTGCATATGGACCTGTCGCAGACGCGCCAGGAGCGGCGGATCATAGTGCTGTCGAGCGCCCTGTTATCGAACGAAGATTAGTCACAGTTCTCATTGACATTTTGGATTGAAATTGACTCCTCGCGCGTCTGCGACAGGTCTAGCGTCAGTTTTTTGCAAAGCCGAAAGCTAGTATTTAGAGCAGGAAAATAAAAAAAAGGATCCGTTGGATGTACAATTTGCGATCTACGGGTTTCGTGCAGTTGTACCCCCGTTACAACTCTCTCATTGATATTTTGGCTCTAATGCTTATAATTAAAAATGACTGATTAATTTAACTTAATTAAATAATTGTTTAATTACAAAACAAAAATAGTTCGAGCATCCTCACACCACTGGTATGCAGTCCGTCTCTTTGGTGTGCGATGAACCATTTTTTCAACTCTGGCTCATTTTTCTTGAAACACCCTGTATAAGAAGACATGGGTAAGATACTACTTAGACAGCTGGATAAAGTATGGCTAATTATTGCTGTATCAGGATCAGTTGCACATATCAATGTAGCAGATCGGTGTCTCACCAATACGTGTAAACCAGAAGAAACATTGTTTGCACTACACATTGACATTCCATTGTAGTGCACCCCGGCACCACACATGATCACGTGTTTTACTTATTTCCAATAATAAGAAAGCAAAATAAGTGACTCATGATTTCATTCCCCACATCATCACGAGCAATGGGGTGGAGTATCGCCCTGGCGATGAAACTCCCCATTTATCATCTCGCAATGAAGTTGTTGTTGATGTTGCAAGGTACTGGCACTCGGCACATGCAGAAGTATCAAAAATAAAAAAGCTACAGAACAGTCAACTGCGTCAATTTCCTGCTTTAAATGCACGTTTGTGGAAAGAAGACTCCACTTATGCATATAATTTGTAACGTGATCCGTTAAACGAGTAGAGAGAATCCTGCAGTTCCAGAAGAATTAGTCAGTTGCTATGTACAGTGCCCGTAAACAATGACTTAAGGTGTAAACCAAATTCTGACGAATTGTTATCATTAGAGCTGCCGCTTGCCCCTGAGGCACCAGACACTTTGGTGCTGTTCCTGCGCACATTGAAAAAAAGTGGGAAAAGCCAAAGCAATCAAAAATGTATTTAAACTAAATTGGAGTCGGTACACAAATAGTTTGAGCTGCTTCATTTATTGGTGTTATTTAACTGTCATTTATATTCACAGCTATTCCTCCATCTTTGCACTTTAGAACAAAAGGTGTACATACAACAAAAGGGTTTGGACAGCATAACATGGATGCTACGGATAATCACAACTAATTCCCGGTACTTTCTGCACAAAATATTCCAAAACTTGTGCTCAAATATGCGGTGTGAAACGTCTACATATGCAGAGATATTGTGATGCCAGGAATGTTGCTCCTGAGCCTTTGCGCAGCTTTGAACAGTATAAATACGTAATTTTTTACACACACACACACACACACACAAATAAAAAATCTACAAATGAAAATTCACATTGCTTATTGGCAGTAGGAATGCGAAGTGGAAGTTGGAACGTGTGCACATGAAGGTGGTAAGGCAATTACCAATTAACATATTGGTAATTGCACCATGCCACAATAGCCAAACTCTGGTTTTCAAAAGTGCATGAACGCTCATACATATATATTTCTGCATGCGATGATTAAAAACGTCCTCTTTTGGCATGTATCGCGAAAATGTGGCCTCTTTGTTGGTGCATATTATTTCGACAAATTTGCTAACTACCTAGCCCATCTGTGCTATGTGCAGTCATTCTTTGCTGTGCTGTTCATTGCCTTCGAGAGCGACCACTCAGAATGCCAGTCAGAGATGCTAGCAGAGATAGCAGCATTGAAGCAGAGCTGGTTATGTTTCCAAGCGTTGGGACACCTATTTTTGGTGCGAGTGACAATGAGGTGGAAAGGAGGCCACAAGGGCGGAACAAAGTGGCCGGAAATTCCAGAGCGAGCGCGGTCGTTTATTCGCTGCTTGCGCCTCGGAAACGACTCCCTCCCTGTTGCTATGGGGAGGACGCTGCCCGCCCGAGCGTCGGTCCGCGTAGAATTGGTGCGGCTCATTCTTTCGCGCTCCACCTGAGCGTACACGAAGTTCCACACACACACACACACACACACACACACACACATAAATGGGACGATGATGTGGTGAAGTTCCGCAGCCGCATGGGTGACTCCTATATACGAAGTACAAGAAAAGGATAACGCGCCTTGCGATGCAAGACTGCCAGTGTCGACGATAAAAAGAGACAAAAATAGATTGAAATAACAAATTCAATGCATCTGAATTTTACGTATGTTTTCTTCATCTGATTAGTAATTTGAATATTACCGTAAATGCAGCATAATGAACTTTTGAAAATGCTTCGATTTTTAAAGAGTATTGGAAAAAAAATATGAGAGCAAAATTACAGGATAATTATAAATATAAAGTATGTGTAGCTACTTCGCAGCTTATTTTCCTAACGAGCAATAATACAATATTTTCGGTTCAATCATTTCTGAAATGAACGGTATGTGATATATTGTAAATTATCAATATGTAGATAGTAGATTTACTGGAAGAATATTGTGTTGTACCGCTCTCATTGAAATGTGTTGGATAGTTCGCGTCGCGTAATGTGGTTATTTCCTCTTGTGCCACTTGTGGACACGTATTTTTGCATCTAAATAACGTTAATAGAAATAAAGAAAGCAAGTTAAAGCGTCTCATGAAAATAACGATCGAAATCAATTATATGAGTAATATATTGCATTAAATTGGTAGATTCCGATCATGGCCGATGCAAGTGTGTAAACAGAGGCGCTGCCGAGTGCCGACAGCCTGCGACGACCGTGTAAAGATTGCGGCGAGCGCAGGAGAAGGCGAGACCGGGGTGACGCATTTTGAAACATGCATATTAAGTTCCTCCTAGTGACCGAGCTCTTGGAAACATAAACGGTTCTACATTGAAGTATGCAACTTGAGTAGTATAGGTCACGTCAAGTTAGTAGTATAGGGGGGACCGCTATAAGAACATCCTTTTTCCAATCCACTTCTAGGAATTTCTAATCCACCACCAGCCAGTTCTAATCCCTCTGGTTGGTGGCCTCACTTTGATTGACAGGCCACTTTTTGGCGCGCCCATTCATGCTGATTGGTTTGAGATGATTCCACTTCGATTGACAGGCCCCTTTTTGGCTCCACCCCTTCACGCTGATTGGTTCAAAATGACCCCACTTTGATTGACAGGCCCCCTTTTGGCTCCGCCCACTTCACGCAGATTGGCCCCTCCAAACCTACTGATTGCTGATTGATCCGTCCACTTCGCGCTGATTGGCTCCTTCTAGGACAGCTGATCGGCCAACCCAGCGACCACGCTACAGCTCTATCTTAGACAGGCAAAAGGAATACATTGCAATGTTTATTGAGTACATCATGACTGTCTTGTAGAGATTGAATCCTTTGATGCTGGGCATGGTTCCTCGGAAGTGACGAATCATGTAGCCGTCTCAGGGACAGCGGCTAAGAAAAGTTTTATCCTCCGTGAGTTGACACGTTCCACGTGGTTGGAGGCACGTGCGTAGCGATCCAGTAGCGTTGTTGTCCAGCATAATGTCGGACTGCATAGGTACCACATGTCAATCTGTGATAGCCAAGATATCGCCAGGGCATTCATTCCCTGTCGGTGTTCTTATCGTTCTCCAGCTTCAGGCGTCTTTAGTTGCAGGCATCCAGCGCCAGCGTGCATGAGACAAGCGAGAAGAGAACGAGGTACCATGTCCTTCCACTGGTCCAACTGACGCTACTCCTTCTCATCCTCTCCATTATCTGAGGAGAGCAAGAATGCCCAGTTAAATCACGCTATCTCCGTCATACACTCAAGCTTACCATATTTGCAGCATCCGTATGGGGAGGAGTCGACGTCACTGTAGAGGTATCGTTTGTCGTCGCACGCCATCAGACTTCTTTTCACATTTCTGATGGTGTACAAGCACTGTTTCTTTCCCGCTATTGACACCTGTTCGTGCGATACTCTAGTGTGCTTGAACAGGGTATCGTGGTACGTATCATAGAGGAGGTGTTTGCGCACAGTGTTCTTTTTGACCCCTTTAGTTCTTGCAATTTCTTTTCCCCCGGCTAATTTGATGGAGTACATTTTGGCTTTCAAGCATATTACTTCCTCTATGGGTATGCTACCGATCTCACTTTTGAATACACTTAGCCTACCACGATTCCTCTCGCTGTACAGTGGATGACCCCGATCGAAGGAAGACAAGTCTAAATGGTCGTCGGCGATCACACGTAACTGATCTTCGTAATCCTTGCAGAATGGGCCGAGGATCAGAGAATCCGTGTCAAAGTAGCAGGTAATCACCGGACAAGTGAGCTTGCTCAGCAGAGTTTTGTAGTAGAACGAGTACATGGTTAATTTACTCAGTCCTAAAATCGTGAAGCCAATCTACAAGGGGAAATCACATCGCACTTTTCTTTTGCGCATTTCGTACATGACACAATCGGGGGGCAAAATTTTCATTCTCACGCATTCTGTTCGACTCCCGAGGCGACTCGCCGTCTCCTCATCGAAGGCTACTCGAATATCCCTCATGTTAAATTTATTTAAAAGCGTTCTTCCAAAGACCGCATTATTTGATATTTTATAGAAATTCTTTTTCGAACGTTGTGCCCGAGGCAACGCGCCTGGCAACATTGTCCTCATTGTAGGGACGCAGGAATGGCGCCTCACGAAATTTTAGGATTCGGTAAATTTTTGTCACCCTCATGCCCAATCTACAGTAGAGTGCGGGCAGTGCGTAATGAACGACGTACTCGACCTTGTCCTTGCATGTCAGCAACAGCTTTTTGCTGTTAGCTGGCTGATACATTAATTCTAAGAGAAGACCTCGCTGGAATGGCGAGAGCCATTCCTCCGGGACCACCGCCTTCTCAGGAGCCAGGAGGAAGTACCGCGTTAGCGCGTGGATAGATTTTGGATACTCCAAGTCGCACACATACACGTACCCCACCTCCGAATCCGTGGGGTGACGCATAAAATCCTCGACCCATTCGAAATCGCCGACGGGGAGGTGCTTTACCATACTGGATCCACAAAGATTGTTGCAATCTATGTATGATAACCCTGCTAGAAATGGTCCCATTGAAGATTTCCCGAAAAACTCATTGAATTCAATTGGACGTCTTTCAGACAAACACCATTAAAAAAAACCTGAAATTCCAATTCCCAATAGATGATTTGGAACAAATATTATATTGGACACAACTGGTGTTTTAATTGGTCTCAATGAAAATTCTCTGTAGAAATCAATGGGGCCCAATTCGAGACACATTGAATAGCACCCATGCAAACTCATTCGAGGTCAGTCTTGCGTCCCATTGAGCCAATGTGCTGCACTAAGGAATTTCCCACTGAAGTCAGCCTGATATTCTCCCTGCCAATGCACTTTTTTAATGAGTAGTAACATTCAAAACCGTTGCTCCTAATGAAAGTTACGTTGAAGAATCAAAGAAGTTGTGGCTGCAAAAAGAAATACACTCTGTGTGGTTTCTTCGTGAAAATTTATTGTTCACATAACAATACAGTAGGTGTGAAAATATGACAAATAGCAAGGCACAAAAACGAAAAGTTATTTCAAATGACTTGCACATGTGTGAGTATTCATGGAACTGAGAAACCACATGAAACAATAAATAGCAGGAACAAATACTCAATTCAGCACTTACGTGTCTTTGAAGGCGTACCGTTCATCACCGACACACACTACCGTAATCCATGGAGGCTCGTTCTCGCAACGTCCAAACAACGAACAGCGCACAACGCCAGGTGGAAAAAAATTATTAAAGCACTGAGTTCTTCGACGACCATGTTCTTCACTGTCTTGTACACCTGCCGCCTCACGATTTACGGTCTAGCCTGCCGTTCTTGAGCGAAAACTAACGCATCTCCAACTTAGGCGAGACTGTGTTCCCACGACGTGGTGATAGCCACATCGCGACAAAGACTCCCTTGCCTGCCGCCTCGTACAGGCTCAACCTGCACGATATACCATTTCAGATACACTTCATATAATATTTCAAATACCGTTTCAAATGACGTCGCTATAATGTCAGAAGGCAACAACGCATATTACATACCTTTTCACACAGCGCGGTTGGTAACAGTCACTAAAACACTCCGCTTCAGCTTGCTATCTTTCCGTCAGCGCTCATAATGCCTGCAGGGGTAAGGGCATACAAAGAACAGGAACGCCTTACACGTCAACTACGTACCTTAAAACGGAAAAAAATCACAAAGATAAAGGGCGAATTGATGCAGATGCGCGACCGCCATCCTCACACTTGGACGATTCATGAGAGACTGACTATTCTGCTGGCGACTGATGGACGCTTCCACTACTGTGCAGTGCGCAATATTGCATGAATTGCAACACAATAGCTTCAAGCGTTAGGCGCAACAGTAGGTTATACCACGGATCCTGTACCTTTGAGGGAATATTCAAAAACATTTGAAATCACGCGAACTATTTTGGAGCGCGGATGGGGAAACGTGCTACGGCGCCGAAAAGGTAGCATCTCATTCCTTCAGTTGGGAATGATCGTGTCTCATTTGTTCACATTGGGCCAATTCATTCAATTGGCTTCGCATTCCTTGTATTGGTGGAGTATCTCATCAAATCAATTGGAAGTCAGCGTTTCTCATTGATACCCATTAGACCAATTCCTTGAATTGGTTCTTTATTCCCTGTGCGCAGCCTTCGCCACACAACATGGTGGAACACGTTGTCGCGAAGGCCGCTCCCCTGCAAAACTCCCAATTATCTCAATGAGAAATACTCCTCTTATGCACATTGAATGAATTGGTAATCTGATTTCACATTGAATCTCATTGGAACTGCGGGAGAATTCATTGAGATCATGCCCTTTATTTCCAGCAGGGAAGTACACCTCCTGTTTATTGGGATCATAGTCACTACACAGAGGGTTGTTAGCCCGCAAATGACGCCTGCTCGCCTGACAGGTCCCGACCCTAACACCTGATTCGATGGTTCTGTACATGTCCTCGTCGATGATTAACTCCAATTTTGCCTGCGTGTAATTTAGAGCACATTGCCACGAATAGGACGCCAGAGAAACACAATGAAGCAATTCCAATCCACGCGCGTCGTAGCACAGTCGTCGGAAGTGCTGCATTACATCAGCATGTAATAAGGCATCGGTTTTCAGGTAAAATGCATTATAATCCCTCAGTCAGATTCGAGCATCCAAAACGTTCAAATACTTGCAGCACATACTGGTAGTCTTCCTCGCTTATATCCTCCCCCATGAGATCATTTCGGAAGGCAGATTCTGCCAGCAGCGCCAGTTCGTCGTACACCGCGAAAGAATTAACGTGGCTGTATGGGAATACACCTATACGAAGCAGAATTTCCTAGTCGTTTCCAAATACCTGCTTCAGGCACTGGAACGTCTCTGTGCCCCCCATGGATTTGACGGTTTCCACGAGCTCCCCCAGCGACGAATTTAGGTACTGTATGGTATCTCGGAATAGGAAGGTGCCAATTTCAAACGATCAAATTTTTTCCATGGAACTGGCAACGATGAAGGGAGATCGCTTCCACCCGAGAAGGTGAAATTCCCGCAGCAGTCCGGCCAAATCGTAGGCCACATTGTGCACCATGATTGGTAATTTTTCTCTCGTCATGCACGCCACGTTACAGGGGCTGTGTTCCTTCGTTTAGCCAGATTCGTGGGAAGTACCCCACTGCACCCGAATTTTTTAGTTTTCACAGCAGAAATACACATTTGAACTTTTTGGACGCAAGTGGATACAAACCCACTACCCTCGCGCTGGTAATTTTCAATGCGCCCGGTGGATTTCTGAATCACATCCATCAAAGTATTTGTGATAGCTCCGTTGCTGTGGACTTCGCGAGCAAGCGCCATAAAATGAGGTATGTGTGCGGTTACATCCCCTCGATTTTCTTTCATCATTAGAACGTCAGAACAAATGTAAAACCTATAGGGTTTTCTTTGCGCTCGCAAAATATCAATTATATTGTGGAGGTGGTTCATTAAATATTGTCGCAAGTCCTCTACTCCCTGGTCGTGAACAGATGCCAATAGCACAAACGCTTTGACGATACCTCGAAATGCGCTATCAGTTTGAAAGAAAGGCAGGAAGGAAATGTCCACATAGGGATGTGATCGCTCGACGTGAGCATGCAATGTGGCAGGTGAAATGTCTGGAAAAGATGGTGAATTCTCTTCCAACGGCTCATCATCCCCGATATCATGAGGATCCAAGAAGCAGAACACGCATCTGGGCATTGAAAAAAAGAAGAAACACTAAGAAAACGTGCACCACAGAGCGTGGACAAAAAATACTTACTCTTGAAGCGAACTCCGCACACTCCCGAAGCGATACGAAGACTGCTGCCTCTTTACACATCCTCCCCATTTACATAGCGGCGACCTCGCTGCATGCCCCAACATGCACGGGTGCGGGGAGTCGTCATAGGCTAAAAACAACCTGTTCTGCATGTTCAAGGTCGCAGCTTGCCCATGGCTTCACGTAATGCTCCGTCCGCCTACACCACTGCCGCACCTGAGCGCAAAGTTCGCTGTCATCGCATGTCATTCCGATATGCAAGTTGCTTTCATGAGCAGGCACAAAACCATCCCTTTTTGTTCACAGAGGCTGTGGAATTTCAATAATATTACTTAAATGAAACAAATTGCAGTGAAATACAGCTTCATCTCAGACAGGAATTTCTACCCTCAGCGTTAAACCCTCAGATACCAGCATTTCTTCTCGAATAGCAAAATAGCTATAGATTAAAAAATTAAACACGTGCTAACAAACTACCATCAACTGCTATCAGATAATTCTTGCATACTTCTACATACACACCCGCATTGTCATTGCGTAAAGAACGCACAGGACAAGGGCACACAAATCCCTGTAAGCGAGCAGGGAAAAGGCATAAGACCTCAGGAATAATCGCAGAGTCACCGCACATCGCTACCCGGCTAGCACAACATGACAGCAACAAGATATTAGCGAAGGGTAAAAATGGCAACACTACTGAACAAGTCCAGACATGCGACATCGCATACAAAATACTGCCCGTCGGGGAAAAGGCCTAAGCCTGCGACAGAAAATCATAGAGCATACTCAACTTCATTTTTCTATTTCGCGTAAACTAAACGCGGTTTGCTCGGAAAACGACGTACAAAGTTCCTTAGGGAGCAGAGAAATATAGGAATTTCTACTTTGTGCTCAGATACCAGCATTTCTGCTCAAAAACCCATGACTGCAAAATTAAGCACTGCTTTCTTCATCAAAATATCGAGCACCCAACAAAATCAACAAACAACCCCACCTTCACTGATAGAACACTATTCACCTTTTACCAGGAGGCTTTCTTCTGCGTAAAAGTAGAGAAAATAAGAAAAGAGCAGCGAAAATTAAATGTACTTTTGCTTGAATAGCTATAAGAGAAAAAAATAAATTAACAAGGCACACGCTAATAAACGGAGAAAAAGGCACTCATTTCTGCTATCAGATAATTTTTGCATAATGCTACATACACAGTCGCGTTGTCCCTGTGTAAAGAAAGCACAGAACAAGGGTACACAAATCGAATTGGGAAAATCACTCCTACTCGCGCAGCATAATACAATATACGCTGATTTTTTTTTACGGGCGAAAATTGCAATAAGAAGTCACTGGTATGCAAGTGCAACCACCCTTATTTTTAAACCAACATTTCATGCAATACCACATAAATTTATCACTCGAGTCACACGAAAAGGCATACACAATGTACTAACTGGTTAATTGGGGTCACAGTTGCTCACACACACAACACAGACACAACGAGCGACAGTGAAAAATAAGAAATTACACGCAGTTCTGCTTTAATTGCAAAGTGTCAAGCATGACAAAACACATTTTCTACCACCAGAAAATTATTAAACAGAATATTATAATACTCGCAAAAATTCAGCTTGTGTGGCAAACACACAACCTGAGGAACACAGCCATTCACATGTGCTTTCTGAATTTGTTATACAGGCGTGAGCGATTCGATAAGAATAAAGCACGCTGCTTGGAGAAAGCATATATCATGTGTAGCTCAGTCTACTCTATTGAAAATGCAATAAACCTTATTTTTCAAACAAAAAAAATCATAGTCGGCATAATATACGGCAATATCACTGAAGTCAAACACAATGAACTTACTTGTCAAGTGGGGTCCCAGCTGCACAAACGAGCACGCATACTCACACATTTTTAGTGCCTCACAACTAGCAAAAACCCAAAGTCTATTCACAGCCACATAAATTCATATTATCAGTATGTCAATAATTATCCACGTCAATAATTATCCAACCATCGTCAAAACGGGGAACACACATGCGAAACAATAGGTCTTCCCGACGGATGTAATACGATATCGCCAATCGACTGTCCCAAAGCAAAAAAGAAACACAGTACCTCAGAAATGCATATTGCCTATACATCCAAGAACAGCGTGCAGCAATTATAATACAGAATGGGATTCATTTCTTCGTACTTTTGTTTGCTTGCATATAAATATTTCACAAGGAATATTACAGAGTTAAAAGGAGAACAGCATTCGCTACACTCTGTAGCTCTTATCATTTTTAAACAAACCAGTTTTCATATGGTCATAACCACACTACCATTCACTAAATAGGGGAGTCACTAATGATTCAAATAAGATAAAATATCATTCCATCATCATTGACTGCAAACTTCACCCAAGAATAAGCAACTGCTGCGCGTCGTATTTTTCTTGTAAGAAGCACCAAATAGACTCAATCTCGCCATGTTAAACACCAACAGCAACGAAGACTAGACAATTTTGTATTTATTTTTGTCGTTTCCAGCAGCTCATTACTTTGTGGGAGTCATCAAAAATTAAAAATTTCTGATCTGCTGCTGTTCTAGTGATAAATCAGTGTGCCCCCACGTGAGCCGCGTCGGGCCCGTTCACGCAGTTAGGACAGCCTTGACGCAATGACGCGCGCCCGTTATCGTTTCCCCGTGCGGGCACACTGTTTTATCACTTTAAGAGCAGCAGATCAGAAATTTTAAATTCTTAGAAAAATTATTGATCATGGTGCACAATCTGGCCTCCGATTTGGCCGGACTGCTGCGGGAATTTCACCGTCTCGGGTGGAAGCGAGCTCCCTTCATCGTTGCCAGGTCCATGGAAAAAATTCGATCTTTCGAAATTGGCACCTTCCTATTCCAAGATACCATGCAGTACCTAAATTGGTCACTGGGGGAGCTCATGGAAACCTTCAAATCCATTGGGGGCGCAGAGGCGTTCCAGTGCCTGAAGCAGGTATTTGGAAGCCAGTACGAAATTCCGAAGCAGTGCCGGAAGCAGGTACGAAATTCTGCTTCGTAAAGCTGTATTCCCATACAGCCACGTTAATTCTTTCGTGGTGTACGACGAACTGGCTCTGACGGCAAAATCTGCCTTCCGAAATGATCTCACGGGGGAGAATATAAGCGAGGAAGACTACCAATATGCGCTGCAAGCATTTGAACGTTTTGGATGCTCGAATCTGAGGGATTATAATGCATTGTACCTGAAAACGGATGCCCTATTACATGCTGATGTAATGCAGCACTTCCGACGACTGTGCTACGACGCGCGTGGATTGCAATTGCTTCAATGTGTTTCTCTGGCGTCCTATTCGTGGCAATGTGCTCTAAATTACACGCAGGCAAAATTGGAGTTAATCATCGACGAGAACATGTACAGAACCATCGAATCGGGTGTTAGGGGCGGGCTCTGTCAGGTGAGCAGGCATCATTTGCAGGCTAGCAACCCTCTGTGTAGTGGCTATGATCCCGATAAAGAGGAGGTGTACCCCCATATCATACATAGATTGCAACAATCTTTACGGATACAGTATGGTAAAGCACCTTCCCGTCGGCGATTTCGAATGGGTCGAGGATTTTAGCTCTGTGGATTTTATGCGTCACCCCACATATTCGGAGGTGGGGTACGTGTATGTGTTCGACTTGGAGTATCCAAAATCTATCCACGTTCTAACGCGGTAATTCCCCCTGGCTCCTCTCGCCATTCCAGCGAGGTCTTCTCGAAGAATTAATGTATTAGCCAGGTAACATTAAAAAGCTGTTGCTGACATGCAAGGACAAGGTCGAGTACGTCGTTCATTACGCACTGCTCGCACTCTACTGTAGATTGGGCATGAGGGTGACAAAAATTTACCGAATCCTAAAATTTCGTCAGGCGCCACTCCTGCGTCCCTACATTGAGGACAATGTTGCCAGGCGTGTTGCCTTGGGCACCCGACGTTCGAAAAAATTTTCTATAAAAGCACAAATAATGCGGTCTTTGGAAGAACGCTTTTAAATAAATTTAACATGAGGGATTTTCGAGTAGCCTTCGATGAGGAGACGGCGAGTCGCCTGGGGAGTCAGGTAGAATGCGTGAGAATGAAAATTTAGTCCCCCGATTGTGTCATGTACGAAATGCGCAAAAGAAAAGTGCGATGTGATTTCCCCTTGCAGATTGGCTTCACGATTTTAGAACAGAGTAAATTAACCATGTACTCGTTCTACTACGCAAACTCTGCTGCGCAAGCTCACTTGTCCGATGATTACCTGCTACTTTGACACAGATTCTTTGATCCTTGGCCTATTCTGCAAGGATTACGAAGATCAGTTACGTGTGATCGCCGACGACCATTTAGACTTGTCTTCCTTCGATCGGGGTCATCCACTGTACAGCGAGAGGAATCATGGCAGGCTTGGTGCTGTCAAAAGTGAAACCGGTAGCATACCCATAGAGGAAGTAATATGCTTGAAAGCCAAAATGTACTACATCAAATTAGCTGGGGCAAAACAAATTGCAAGAGCTAAAGGGGTGAAAAAGAACATTTTGCACAAACACCTCCTCCATGATACGTACCACGATACCCTGTTCAAGCACACTAGCGTATGGCACAAACAGGTGTCAATAGTGGGAAAGAAACAGTGCATGTACACCATCAGAAATGTGAAAAGAAGTCTGATGGCGTACGACGACAAACGATACCTCTACAATGACGTCGACTCGTACCCATACGGATGCTGCGAATATGGTAAGCTGAGTGTATGACGGAGATAGCGTGATTTAACTGGGCATTCTTTCTCTCCTCAGATAATGGAGAGGATGAGAAGGAGTAGCATCAGTTGGACCAGTGGAAGGATGTGGTACCTCGTTCTCTTCTCGCTCGTCTCATGCACGCTGGCGCTGGATGCCTGCAACTGAAGACGCCTGAAGCTGGAGAACGATAAGAACACCGACAAGGAATGAATGCCCTGGCAATATCTTGGCTATCACAGATTGACATGTGGTACCTATGCAGTCTGACATTAAGCTGGACGAGAACGCTACTGGATCGCTACGCACGTGCCTTCAACCATGTGAAATGTGTCAACTCACAGAGGATGAAACTTTTCTTAGCCGCTGTCCCAGAGCCGCCTACATGATTCGTCACTTCCGAGGAACCATGCCCAGCATCAAAGGAATCAATCTCTCCAAGACAGCCATGATGTACTCAATAAACGTTGCAATGTATTCCTTTTGTCTAAGATAGAGCTGTAGCGGGGTCGCTGGGTTGGCCGATCAGCTGTCCTAGAAGGAGCCAATCAGCGCGACGTGGACGGATCAATCAGCAATCAGTAGGTTTGGAGGGGCCAATCTGCGTGAAGTGGGCGGAGCCAAACGGGGACCTGTCAATCAAAGTGGGGTCATTTTGAACCAATCAGCGTGAAGGGATGGAGCCAAAAAGGGGCCTGTCAATCGAAGTGGGGTCATCTCAAACCAATCAGCATGAATGGGCGAGCCAAAAAGGGGCCTGTCAATCAAAGTGGGGCCACCAACCAGAGAGATTAGAACTGGCTTGTAGTGGATTAGAAATTCCTAGAACTGGATTAGAAAAAGGATGTTGTTATAGCGGTCTTCCCTATACTACTAACTTGACGTTGTGAGACTTTTGTTGTGTCTGTCCTTTTGTGTTTAATTGCCTCATCCACTTCAACGTTACATGAGAAAGCTTATATTTGGAGCCGGGACATGGGCTTTGGGCGCATCACCTCCTTTTTCAAGCACGTAAGCAGTGACAAAAAAAGGGAACGGCAAACATTAAAACAATGAATTACATGGGGAAATATATTTATTAAAAGAGAAAAAGGCTCTGAAATGTGGCTATATGCGTAACGATCAGAAAGATATATGTCCAAACATGCAATTCTACGACACATGAAACACCGAAGATTTGTGTCGTTGTGAGTGGTAAGGTGTGGAGAAGCGCGGCCGATAACAAGGTCGTCGGGGCAGTATCGCTTGCGGTACTGTTTCCGGGAAATAATTTTTCTTTCGCCCTAGCAATTGCAAAAGCGACATTTGAGTTCTAACATGGAAAGTGAATGCCATAACCGGTGGCGTCACTGGCTGTGCGGGGGATGCGGTCTGCGCCCAGCGATGAAATGAAAGAGGACGGCGCGTCATACCTCTTTTTCTCTGTGCCGATATGTGGAGCCCTCTGCAATCACGTCACTTTTTTTTCAGTCTGTGCTATATTATTGTTATGTATAGCATACCGTCGGGTAGAAAGGGATCCATTATTGGGGGGTACATGGAGTGACAAAAGGGCTCCTGCATCGGGTGACGCGTGCTCTAGTGACGTCACTGTCCGTGATTCATCATTTTGTTCTGGACTGGAATGCCAAATTTAAGTTCTGTTGAAGTGCATTTGTGCTCTAATGTTGTTACATTAGAGAATTCTAACCATTTAGCTGTGGTGTTTTCATTATTTTGTGTGCAGTATTTAGGCACTTCTGTATAGGCAACGTAACACTTTGCTGAAAGTGATAAGGAGCTTAATGAACGCACACAATGCACCAACTAGCTGTACTTCCAGCAGAAACTGAAGTGCTGCAGCAACCAACATTGAGAAAAGAAACGAGCTCCAGTGAAAACACAAAGTACCGATCGAGAGCCTCCTGGGCCAAGTCGGTTACCTCATAGATGCATAGCCATCCCTAACCGAAAGTTGGTTACTTGGTCAGGCGGTCAGTGTGGAGTGCTCGCATCGTTGTATCTGGTATATTTTTCCCGTTTCGTTATCAGCGACCGATGCTTGTTTGTGTTGCGCAGGTTTAAAGTGTAGTCACACAAGTATATCCAATGTTTATTTATTATTACTATTGTACACAATATTTATTAGTATTTGTTATTCCTATGTACCATTTATTATATCCAATATTTATTTACCAATATTTATCAAAGCACATTATTTTAAATTATCTAATATGATCAACATTGAGTGTGCGTAAAATGTCAAGTTTTATAAGCAGTGTATTTTATATGCACTGTCCGGACCGTTTATAGTTTGAAAACAAGATTGATGCAACATGGGGCGGCGGAATATATGTTTATTACAAAAACAGGTGGGAAAGGAGGAGGGAGGGAAAGGGAGGGAGGTGATGGAACATGATTTTAACATAAATCTGGCTGTTATCAATTCTAGCATCTGCAGACATCTTGCCGGCTATCATGCTTGTTGTGCTGACATTTACTTGGCCTTCGTGATGAGGAATGAAAGGAATTGAGCCAAAAAAGGCTTTTCTTGAGCTAGTGGAGGTTTAGAATATAGGGGTAATTGTGTTCTGTGTTACCATTACCCACACAACTGGCGTTTCTTTCTTTTAAATGCATTGGTGTGGATTAAATCTTTGTGTTTAAGATGATGATGATGATTTCAGGTTTTTTCTTCTTTGTTCTTTTTTTTTTTGAAAAGTTTGAGACGAAGGACAGCGAGAAAAATAATTTAGATTTCTTCGTGTCGTGGTTGGTGAGGTACAAACCCTTGACTTCGGCATCGAGCTCTAACGTCAGGGGAGCGACGGCCTCGGTCAATCCTATTGGTTGTCGTAAGCACCTGACCTGCTCGCACTCCCACCTTAGTGGTGCAAATGCGTGCCGCGATGTCAAAGCCGGATGAGTATAAGTACTAGCGGTATCCGTTTTCTTCGTGTTATTACCCCTTTTGCCATAAAACTTGGTATACAGATCAATAGCAATGAAAAAAAAAATCCGACATAACTTTGCGATAACTTATGGCAAGGGACAACCTCCCCCCTCCTTTCCTTCGAGTGCCACTACGATCTAACACAATGATATTTCTTATTTGGTATTGAAGTTGTGCCTCGCTCATAGGCTCTCTACGCAGAATATAAATATCATCAGTGAACATCGCGCTCCACGAAGTTTAGGAAGAAGCGGCAAAACAGCATAATTGCAAGATTTCTGCAAAACGAAGTGATATCACTGGGGTGTTAACGTATCTCTCCTACGGCAAAAGCGTTTCCGTTTTTCGCACAACGTCTGCCATCAGCTGTGGGGAGGAGCGGGAGTCGATAAGATTGAGCACTCTATGGCGTCATACATTTCAAGACTACAAATTACTTTTATGATGATTCCGCTTCACATGCAGAGAAACAATATTTTGAAAGAATACAGTGCAGGCACGTGGATTGCAATTGCATAAATTCGGTAAGAGTCTGACGAGATTAGATTTAGTCAGCACTGGCACTTCAAATCACCTACATAAGTGCAAGAGTCCCTAAACGAGGTAAGCTCCCTAGACTGATGACGGAATGAAAGGGATTCCCGCCGTATGAAATATGTGTTTCTATACGACATCTAGTTATCGGTTAAGCAGGCACAAAGTCACGTCGCCACACTTGTCTGTGATTTTTTTTACGGCTTCGTCTTCTGACTTGTCGACCGCTGAGTAATTAATTACTTTAAGATTTTCACACTACGGTTTTGTCCAACTTTCCTTTTGCGTCAGACGAGCGGAAGTACAACGCTCAGATGGTGGCTCCACCAATCTGGGGCAACATTTCCACAGAACTGAAAGCAGACAGCCCAACGACCGCATGGGGACGTTAATGAGAAACAAACAGCAAAGCGTGGGACAGAGAAGGGATGGGTGAACAGTGAAATAGCTGATAAATGAGTATTGAATTAAAAACAATTAAAAACCCCCAGTGCTGGGTAGGACCGGCAGTGAACTGCAACCAAGTGAAGTTTATTTTTCGAGCAAACCAGTGGCACCCCTCTCACCCCGTGAAAACCGACCAAAAGAGAGCGCTATACACTAGAAACAAGTTCTTCCAAATCTGCTTGCCTATCTGTTGTTTCGTGCGTTGATAAATTCTTCTATTTTCTTGGTGAAATCAATGGATGTCATACTAACACAATTGTCCCCTTCCTCTCGAATGTACCTAGCCGCCTGATAAAGAAGCTTCCCTCTTCCATACCCGTGAAAAAGAATTTGCGTTCCGCGATAATCTGGGGGCTGTTTTGTGCAACCATCGCAATCTTTTACGTGATCTTTTAAAGTTGAATATTGGGAGCTCGGCCTGGCATGCTCCTGCAACCTGACGTTGACGCATCTCTGCGTTTGCCCAATGTAAAATTTCTTGCAACGTAAAGGAATTTTGTACGCGACATTCCGTTTGCAACCGGTGAACCTAGTTTTGTGTTTTATTGTGCATTCCGGTTCTTCTGGATTATTGACTTTCCTCGGAAGTGGTACCAGCGCGCCGCCTTTCCTGAAAACCACGTTGACCCCATACTTTCTCCCTAGCTTTTTCAACCTGTGTGACGCAGTATGCGCATATGAGATCACCGCGAAATTCTTCTCTAATTCTGTTTCTTTGGTTTTTCTTTGAACGACTTCCGCCATGACACGATTACATGAATCGTAAAGTATTATATCGGGATACCCTGACTTCTCAAACCTGAATATCCGCTGACGGACGCTCTTCATGACCTCATGACAACAGGAGTTGTCTAACGCCCTTCTTATAGCATTTTTTATGATGCTGTTTTTTTCTGTTTTTGAATGGCAAGACTCATACGGCAAAACAGGCTTTTCCGTTCTCTGCTAGTATCTCCAACAGAAATGGGAATCCGACCTTCTAATGTACAAATCCAAGAACTGTAGTTCCGTCCCGTTATTCCACTCAACCGTGAAACACATGGGCGCTCCGATTTGTCTTATTGTGTCAATGACCTCTTGCAAATCTACGTTCCCCTGGACACAGAAAAAATAATCGTCTACATAACGAAAGCCATTCAAGATCCCTAAATTTTTTTCAACGTTGGCGGTAACAATATTTCTATCAATCTCTGCAAGGACAATTGAGCTCAAGATTGAATGGACAAGAAATTGAATATGAGCTGGCTCAAAAGGGTTCAGAAAGCGCCAGGAAGAATCTTGTGGATACCGCTGTTGACCTGTTGAAGGGTTGTCAGGTGTCTTCTCGACAGCAACATTTTACAAAACTCAAACTCAAATCTAGCAACCTCTCACTGTTAACGGCAGATAAATCCGGAACATGTGTCGTTCTCGATAAGAGTAATTATGATAGGAAGCAGGAAGAAGCATTGCAAAAGAATTTTGTAAAAGTAAAAGGCAGACCAGGTCGTACGAAAGTCAGCAGCGAAGAAATTGATTGAGGACTTAGCGTTAGAAAATATTGTCACTAAGATTAAGAATTCTACTGAGGATTACCTAAGAGCTTTTTACACCATAAAGGTACACAAGGAAGGAGCCCCGCTAAGAGCCATAATAACGGAAAAAGGGACTTGGCAGAATGAGCTCAGCAAGTTTTTTTGCAGGAGAAGTTAGAATTGTTGGAAATTAATGACCCATTTGAACTTAAGAATTCCACGGCTGTCGTTGAGTTTTTAAAATGCTTGGAAAAGAGGGAGGGAATCAATATTTTTTCTTTGGACATCGTTGACATGTATTACAGCCTTGACAGTCAAGCCATTCTTAGATGTGTGCAAGAGTCGATAGAGGCGCACGGATTAATAAGGTTTCAGAACGGGGCAGGGCTCGGTATGGAGCGGTTCATAAAACTCTTGGAGCTTTACTGGACGTCTACCATGATGGAGGTAAAAGGTCAGGTGTACAGACAAAAACAGGAGTATGTATCGGGTCAAGAATTGCACCAATCTTGAGCTCACTTGTCCTCGCAGAGATTGATAGAAATATTGTTACCGTCAACGTTGAAAAAAAATTTAGGGATCTTGAAGGGCATTCGTTATGTAGACGATTATTTTTTCTGTGTCCAGGGGAACGTAGATTTGCAAGAGGTCATTGACACAATAAGACAAATCGGAGCACCCATGTGTTTCACGGTTGAGTGGAATAACGGGACGGAACTATAGTTCTTGGATTTGTACATTAGAAGGTCCGATTCCCACGTCTGTTGGAGATACCCGCAAAGAACGGAAAAGCCTGTTTTGCCTTACGAGTCTTGCCATTCAGAAACAGTAAAAAACAGCATCATAAAAAATGCTATAAGAAGGGCGTTAGACAACTCCTGTTGTCATGAGGTCAGAGCGTCCGTCAGCAGATATTCAGGTTTGAGAAGTCAGGGTATCCCAATATTAGACTTTACGATTCATGTAATCGTGTCATGGCGGAGGTCGTTCAAAGAAAAACCAAAGAAACAGAATTAGAGAAGAATTTCGCGACGATCTGATATGTGCATACTGCGTCACACAGGTTGAAAAAGCTAGGGAGAAAGTATGGGGTCGACGTGGTTTTCAGGAAAGGGGGCGCGCTGGCATCACTTCTGAGGAAAGTCAATAATCCAGAAGAACCGGAATGTATAATAAAACACAAAACTAGGTTCACCGGTTGCAAACGGAATGTCGTGTACAAAATTCCTTTAGGTTGCAAGAAATTTTACATTGGGCAAACGCAGAGATGCGTCAACGTCAGGTTGCAGGAGCATACCAGGCCGAGCTCCCAATATTCAACTTTAAAAGATCACGTAAAAGATTGCGATGGTTGCACAGCCCCCAGATTATCGCGAAATGCAAATTCTTTTTCACGGGCATGGAAGAGGGAAGCTTCTTTATGAGGAGGCTAGGTACATTCGAGAGGAAGGGGATAATTTTGTTAGTATGGCATCCATTGATTTCACCAAGAAAATAGAAGAATTTATCAACGCACGAAACAACAGATAGGCAAGCAGATTTGAAAGAACTTGTTTCTAGTGTATAGCGCTCTCTTTTGGTCGGTTTTTGCAGGATGAGAGGGGTGTCACTGGTTTGCTCGAAAAATAAACTTCACTTGGTTGCAGTTCAGTGCCGGTCCTTGCCCTTTTATCCTCTGTCCTTGTCCTACCCAGCACTGGGGTTTTTTAATTATTTGTAATTCAATATGAAAGAACCAGCCCAAACGCTTGCTCTGCTAAATGAGTATCCAGTGAATTAATTCATTATAGAGTAGCGCAGCATTCATTTTAATGTACTGTGGCCATTGCTTCACGCAGGCTGCAATGAAATAACGAGCATCGTCGTGGGCGAGTCTTCTGAAGAAATTCCCGACGATGAACCAGACCGTGCGGTTTGGCTAACATGCCACACAGAACAGAGCTCGGGCAACGCATGTCCAGATGCCATAAACAGAACTATGTTCTACCACGATCCTCGCACCAAGAAATGCACACCGTTCACTTTCCTTGGATGTGGTGGCAACAGCAACAAGTTCGACACACGTCCCCATTGTGAAAGGTTCTGTAAAGGTAAAATCGAAACGCATGTCATATTTGCAATTGACTTCATAAAGTGCACTAGTCATGTCTCGATTATCCAGTCAAATGGATTCCCGCGTTCTATCGTCCGGATAGCGAACTTACGGATAAGCAAAGGAAGTGCAGAGAACAAAACCAAGAGCTGAGCATTCCTTCCCTAACGCGGTTTCGTAAACCATAGCCTCTTTTTCGGGCAGCATGTTGTCACTGAGAACAACGATCCAGGTTTTCGTGCCGTCAAATCAAAGAAAGCGCTTTCGAGAGACCTATAGGATCCAAGGTATCCGCGCTCGTTCTATTTGCGATTGCGAAGGGTCTAAGGAAAGACTTCTTCTTTTTCCGCAGAGTGTCGTAAATCGTAGGCTCGCCGATATCAATGACAGGACCTTCTTCAGCCGAGACCTGCAGACTACAAACATTTTCTGTTCCGATAGCCGATGCTCGGACACCGACTTTTTGAGCCCCGTGGATACGGAACACCTTTTTCGCCTTTCGAGAGTCATCTCTGCTGTCGGCAAAACTCTGCAGTGACGTACTGTCCTGAACCTAGCCAGTAGCTGAGCAGAAAGGGGTCACAGGGAGTAAAGAAGCGTGAACGGAACGCTTTCCCCAGGAATGACGTTCGCCCTGGAAGAGTTGTTAAAGTTCTTCCTAGAACCGCACAATCTGGTACGGATAAATAATTCCGGACTATCTTAAAAGCTAACGCTAGCCGGTCCATTCACGGTAACGCAGATCGGATAACGAGGTTTCCGGTTAACTGAGTTACGGGTAAACGAGACAGTACTGTATTTCACCGCACTAGCACTGCCTGCCTTTGAAATGACACCCTGTTCAACAAACGGGAACCAATCCAACTCCACTTCGAAAAACTTATTGCGGCTCCATTTTACTCTTTTCTCTTTTTCTTATAGTGAGACCCGAAGGCCCTTGCGGAGAAAAGGAGGACGACGGGCCATGCAGGGCAAGCATCCTCAGATATTACTTCGACTGGAAAACATGGCAATGTCTCAGCTTTATCTACGGAGGATGTGAAGGCAACAACAACAATTTCCAAACACAAGAAGATTGCCGGCGTATATGCAAGTGTATGTGCGTTCCACCCACATCAAATGTGGGAACTCATTTTGTGTGTGAAGCCTACTACGACTGAGCCCCACACAATACATTCTTACACGGGCAGTATAGCCGCGTGAATATACAACATTCACCACTTGGTTGTAGCTCCGAGATTATGTTCAAAGCTGAGACTGGGAGGCGGTGGGTTATATAGCTATGGTCCTGGGTTTTAGATCTGGGTTATGTCCTGGTATATTCCGAGGGCGTTCTTCCGAGTTTATTATTTTCGGAGAATTCGGGGTGTTTTCTAGTTTATTCTGTACAACTGGGTTAATATACGCAATTCGAAGAGAAAGTGACCACTGTGAGATGCAATACTCCAGCAGAGAATGAGAAGCTCCCTAGTACCTACTGTTCTGAGGCAGAAATTTGCGGGCAACAACATCTGCATCACCCTCAACTGGCGACGCGGACATCTCGAAACCAGGATATACCTCGACAGTGTCGCAGGGCAGCTTTAGTTCGCGTCCCCTCTAACTGTCAGAGTTGCAACGACTAGGAGCCCTTCCAAGGAGACAATTTGTTATCTGGCATAGTGGTTAGGATTATCGCTTTCCACGCCGAGTCTGGGAGGTGACAAGTGTTCGAATCCTGTCACCGGCTGTGTTGTCTGAGGTTTTCCCTGTGTTTTCCGCACACTTGCCAGACGAATGTCGGCACAGTTCCCCCTGAATCGGCCCAGAACGCATACTAACCCCCCTGTCCCCCACTCCTTCCTGCTGTACCATCTCCATCTGTCCACGTCTGTACGCCGCTCATAGCCACAGTCGCTTCTCGGCGCTAACACGGAAACAACAACAATAACAAAATTTATCTGATCTTTCTTGTCAACTTCGCTGTGGAGAGAAAGCATTTTGAAGCATAATCTACAGAAAAACGGAAAGCGAAACTCAGACGAGCTTGTCGTTTTCCACATCTTCCTGGGAAACGGCCGAAGTGACTTGAATATGCCCTGATGTGTACCCTATTTGTACCCTGATCTCGAGCATGCAAGGATGAAAAGTTCACCCACATTACACCGGCGCTGGTCCAAGAGAGCTACCCTTCATTGTTACGGATGATAGTAACCCGCGATGGGAGGCAATCTCGACTTAAAGGAGCAGTCTAGAGGTTCACAACTTTGTTTCTGTTTTTGGTCAGTATGGAATGTTAGGCGGCCGAAAACAGTTTTCCCACAATTAGTGCAACCATAGCGAAATTCGGACGCCTGCAATAGCTCCTCGAACCTCCCGTGCGCGAAACACCCTCCTTCGCCTTCACGATAGACACGTGATGAGCGCCACCACGCGCGTCACTATGTGACGCAAGTGGTGAGGACGCTCCTCAGTGGACCTGGGATCACATGATCGAGGTGAGCAACATCGCGCAGGTCGAACCGTCTGCTACCGCTTCGGAGACGCCATGCGTTCTCCGGCTACGTGATGTCCGAAACGGAGGGATTGAAGTCTGTCCACGACACAACCACAATTTTTTGGGACCGCAGATACCACGGGAAGAACGAGTTGTGCAGCCCGAAATTAATTGCGCTTCTACAGCGAAAACCCCGTGCTTCCCGACAATGTGAAGCCTGTCCCACCGTTTTCACCGCGCAGTTGGTTCAGTGGCTAACAGGTGACGCCACAATACCGTCGCCATCGCTTGCTTTCTGCTACTGTGAATTGTGAGATTGCACAGAAGCCACGGATTTATTACTCTTGTGATCGTAATCTTATTTTCTCAGGCTGCATATATGCTTTTTTTTTTTTTTTTTTTTAGAAAACGTGATATAAATCATATAAAGAACAGAAGTCAACAAGAAACAGCTTGCAATGTTCGTAGCAGACGGCTTTTCCTACGAACGAATGAGGGGCGCTCTACCACCAACGTCACACTAGAGTAGGTGTGGTCTGCAGTTGGAGCGTTCCGGCCTGTTACCGCGGCAGCGATTTTCCAAATTAACCGTGGTGAAACAACTTTGGACAGAAATATCTTGTGGGAATGATTTTCACATACTGCTTTACAAGATGACAGCAGTTTTTGGCCATGTTAGATACCACTTTAATGTTCCTTTAAAAGGGAAGGAACCCGTCAACCAGTGAGCAGAACCTTCATGAGCTCACGGTTAGTGGAGCCCCCGAATCAGGAGATTTTCTGAGAAACTCGAATCGTTCTAAATTTCATAGGGCATATTTTCGATTTTCTTTTTTTTTTTTCTTCGTATGAATGGCGATACATTTCGAATACGTCCGAGATCCGGGAACCCTACTTGTAATCCTTTCACCGATGTTTCTCTGGTTTTTCCGGTGGACTTTCCAGGCGAACATCTTTCCCCTAGATTCCGCGCAGGAATCATACTATAACCCCTGCATCTTACTTTTTTTTGTTGTCATCTTTGTCTTTAACTTATCTCATCCTTCTTTCACCGTTTGGTAGTTTATCCTTTATTTCCTAATTCTTCTCTTCTCTTTTCGTTTTATTTATTTTATTTTTCTTTCATTTATTTTTCTGTTCTTTTTCTTTTTTCTTTGCGGAATAGCAAGCCGACGTCCCGTTTAGCTGGCCTCCCCACCCTTGCCTCCCATTAGCGGCTTTCCTCTCTCCATCTCACCACTTCTGTACGCCAGTTATAGTAACCACAGTTCCTTCACACTGATATTACGGTCTCTGAGGAGTTACATGGTGTTACATCTTGCAAAGAGCGCTCCGTGATTCATCTAGTCCGTGTGACGTCTTCTCGTATTTCCAGAGAGGGAATTCTGCAACGCACTGCATCAGATTGCAAAGAAACTGCTCCACTAATTCGTATCGGAGTTTAGGCATCATCGTCGGTGATGAAGGGAGAGTAAAGCGCCGTTATAGTTTCGGGATGGACCGGGAAGGATGCAACAGTCCCTTCCTTCGTGAATTTGACGTTGACGTTCAAGCGTACTGCATACATTATGGAGTTCAGAGCGAGGGTGGGACATCGAACGATGCTCAAGTAAGCGCGAAATTGAGGTTAATAACAAACAATCATACGCGTATTATTGCCATGTCAAGTAACATAAATATTGCTAAAGTTTTGTGCTAAAATAATGCTACAATACAGGGTGTCCACGCTAAGTGTGAACAGATTTTTTAAAAATATATATAACACTTTTTCCAAGATGAAATCAATTGCAATATAGCATATGCTAAAGGGCACTCCCTAGCAGGGCATTAGCAAAGTCCAAAGGCAATGTCTTAATTAACTTTCATTAATTAACCTTTTAATTATAAAAGCTACAAAGTTGACTCAATGAGAACATCTGTTCCTTTCGGTCACCTGATATCGTAGCCGTTTTCAGAACAAAAATCCGTTCAATAGATCGCCCGCAAAAAATTCGTGAACGAACGCCATTTTTTCTTTATTTTGTTCATTGCGCTTCTTAGAAGACGCGTCTTTCTTTCACCCCCAATGTGAGAGGGAGAAAGAGCACGCTATCGCCTCTCGCGTCCTGGAAAAAGATTAAAAGGAAACAGAAAATGCAACCCAAGATAAGGCCAGTTCCGATAGAGTCACCCGATACATTTGTTTTTGTTTTGTTTCCGCAAGTTAAAGCTCATCTTCGACGCATGAGGCGGCACTGTGCTCCTTCCCCCTCTCTCGTTGGGGATGAAGGAAATACGCGTCTTCTAAGAAGCGCAATGAACAAAATAAAGAAGAAAATGGCGTTCCTTCACGAATTTTTTGCGGGCGATCTATCGAACGGATTTTTGTTCTGAAAACAGCTACGATATCAGGTGACCGAAAGGAACAGACGATCTCATTGGGACAACTTTGTAGCTTTTGTAATTAAAAAGGTAATTAATGAAAGTTAATTAAGACAGTGCCTTTGGACTTTGCTAATGCCCTGCTAGGGAGTGCCCTTCAGCATATGCTATATTGCAATTGATTTCATCTTGGAAAAAGTGTTATATATATTTTTTAAAAATATGGTCACACTTAGCGTGGACACCCTGTATATCGCACTCAATGACCCAGTTCGACTTCTTTAAATGCGTTCGTTGCAAATTACAAAATTGCTATACTGTCTTCGCTTATTTCTCGAGAATTTAACATCACGGGGAATGACGGTCGCGAAATCGCCAAAATTACTAGATTTACAATACTGTCGGTACTTGCAGAACAAACACATGAAGCAAAGTCAATACATTAGTAAAATGGGACCGCTTGTTCAAGCACCTTTAGCTGGGACGAGCCCAATTTGAGTTTTATTTCTTTGATATGCGATGTTGTCTTGCGATGTGTAGTTTTGTGATTTTTGATTTCATAAGGAAATATATTGACATGTATGTTTCTTGAGTTGTGCAGTAAATAAATGGCAGACCTATCGTCACTGACAGAGAGAAGTGACCTCATACCACTGCAATCGTGTAATTAGTGGGGGAGGGAGATAAATAAATGAACCATTATCGCCGGAATCTAACCTCTCCTCCCTGGACGCGTCGCCAATTTTTTTTCTTCCCTCTTAGCGCCGCGAACCAACTGTGGCGAGCGGCGTACAGATGTGGCCCGATAGAGAGAGGAGAGCAGGAAGGGGTGGGGAACAGGGGGTCGGCATGCGTCCTGGGCCGACTTCAGGGGAACTGTGCCGACATTCGTCTGCAAGGTCTTCGGAAAACCACGGGAAAACCACAGACAGCACAGCCGGGGCTAGGATTTGAACTCACCACCTCACCGTCTTCAGCACGACCTTGGCTGCCACCAACGAGCGGGCGTCGCCAATGTTGTGGTTCTTTGCATGACTATAAACCTGGATCCCGATGCGGGACGACCAGCAATTCCCTTAATGGCATATTGTGAGGTAATGGCGATCGTGAAGAAAGCACCATCATGCACCATCATGCTTCTCAAAAACTTCTAAATTAAATTCCTAACTCTAACATCCTAACATATGAAGTCAATAGTTTGATGCAGACTACAGTGCGAGACATTGAGAGTTCGATTGCATAAGACACGTAGAATTCTGGCAACACAAAATTTGGCACTTAGAAAACGGAGTAATACATAATACATAAAATAAGAAAACACAAAAAATTTCGTGTTTTTGTTAAATTGTATTTATATGTGCATCTTCGTACATTTCTGATTCAATCCGCTTACGTTACGTGGTTAAGGGTCCGTACCAGCTTCTTGGTCTGCGTACGAAGAAGCTGTTTCTGCAGTTCTGTGTCTTCCCGGTGTGCGTCTCTCAATGCAGATGGCGTTGATAAAGGTGGCAGCAAAATTCATAGTTTTGATATGTCGCTAGAGTTATCCGTTTCAATCCAAACCAATATTGTTTCGCCAACATGGTGTCGCCTAGTAAACGAGGGCCGAAGTATAACTTTGGACATCCAGTAAAATAGCGATCTGTATTTCGACCCGTGATTGGACACATACCTAAAAAGTGGTGCAGCTCGAGGTATTGGCAGGCCCGTTAATGGCCAGACACTCGTTTTTATTCACGCCTCTAGATCGAGGTTTTCCTGGAGCCCATCCGGTGGAATCTGAGGATGGTGGCCGCTCAGGTTATGAATTTAATCCGAATATTAGTTTCGAATAACGTTTGTCTGGTTGAAAATCATGATGAACCAAATTCTTGCAAAAGTAAAGCCTTCGCAGCGCTTGTGACTTATACAGAGTGGTATACGGAGTAGCGCATTGAAGAAGTCTACTAGGACCGCGTGCTTCATTGTGCACTACGATAACCACTGACTTGGTCGGTATTTGTGCCACGTAGGGCAGGCGAGGGTTTCGTTCTTCTATTTTCTTTTATTTTTATTTTTTTGGGGGGAGAGGTTGTGTATGGGGGAGGAGCCGAATTTCTTCCGTGATGAATTCAATGTCTCCATTATATTTTTTTCGCCGACATCAATGTCTGCGTGTGCCCGGCACGCTGTGTGAGAGGAAGAAACTCACTGTGCCTGCCTTAATCTTCCTTAAAGTGTGCAATCGCGGTCACGAACGGAAGTCAAATGTCAGCGCTGTTAACTATAGGCTGCGAACGCACACTTCGTGCGCACGTGCCTTTGCGCGCAGCCTGATTACGATTGGACGCGATGTGGACCCTGTGTCAGTGCTAATGGGGTACTAGACGCGTGTCCTTTAGCCATGTGTCGCGCAAGCTGACTCATGCTCTTCTTCCCTTTCTCATCTTAGGTTGACATCAACGAAAGTCGGTAGCGGCATTCCAACCCCGACACGCTTCTCTGCAGTTCGCCTCCCATTCATTTCAAATAAAATACACAGCTACCCGAAAGCATCGCCCATATCTTTTTATTTAAATGTTATCTACGTGTTTCTTGCATACGATTGATATGAAGACACGTGCGCCGTAAATGCCGGTATCAATACACTGAACATTAGGTGAGTCAAAGTCGCCATCTTGCCATGTATTTCAGCCCATTCGCCGCGTAAAACACCGTTGAGCGCCATTAAATGACCCGTTGTTACCAGACGTTCGCTCATAGTGCATTATAGTAGGCTACAGGTACAGTACTAGTAGGTCCAAGTCTATGCTACAGTTCAGTAGGTCCAAGTCTAATCTGAACCGCAGCAGCCGAAGCCAAAGAACGAAAGCGTGTCACGCGAGAGACAGTTTCCGACACCTATTTCGGCCGGGTACAGGTGGTACAGAGGGAGTGAGGAGGCGGAGGCTGTCGAGAAGAGAGTGGAAAGGACGCGACGCTCTCCTCCTCTCCCACGCGCTCTGACCTTGATGCCAGATGCGGGGCTGCAATGTGCCGGCCAGGGAGAGCTGTCATGATTCTTATCACCATAAGTATAACGTTCCTATTTCCAAGTAACGAAGTTACAATTATAGTCGTGTTCAAGCTAAGCATGAAAAGAAATGTGGTCCGTCAGCTCCGGACACAGAGAGGTCACGCTCGCTCCTCCGCGAGATAATGTAATCCGTCATACTCACTCTGCTTCTGCATTGGCTGCTAAGACAGGTTCAGTCTCGCCTAATCCCTGTTTTAACAGGCCAGGTGTGTAGAGGGCACCACAGGCGCAAAAAACCAAGCAGCATGCCTAGTGTATAGGAATTTATGTCTGGGATTGTCCGAGAAACGGTGTTCACTGTTCACTTCACAAACTTCACGTCACGAGGTTCGCGGGCTCTATTGGGTGGTGTTGTCGTCACGTTTCTTCTTCTTCTACTTCTTTTTTAAGTGGAATCTGGGCCGCTTGTAGTCACTTGACTCACTTGACGGTTGCTCTTGGCTGCTAACTTAGCTGCGGCTAAGCGATGCCGTGACGACGTCTTAGCTTGGCCCTGAGGTTGGCCACTATTGCAGTTTGGCCCGTTTGGCAGTTGGGTTTCTCTTTGTAGCACTCGCAGGGCGTTCTTCGCCTGCTTTTCCCAGTTGACCAGGTGACGCTTGCACTTCGCTGGTCGCTGTCGCTGGGCCCCAGCCTCGGCCCAGCTGTCCAGGCCAGCTGTCCTAGGCAGAAAGGTCCGCTGTCGCTGTGGCTTTCACCATTGTTTTGATGTAGTCAGTCCGAGTGCGGTTGTGACACCTTGGGTGTACCCTGTTACCCACTCTTAATAATAAAACTTGAAATCCACCCTAAGAAATCTACCCTTCAAATTCTAATCCTTTGAAATTCAAGCTGTCAAAATAAATCACAATGGGTCTATGCAGTCCAGTGTTAAGCATGTAGGAAGGGAGTTGCCTCAGGACAGAAGCCGCCGATATTTCGAACAGAGACTGTTCTTCTTCTGGGCACCGTCCTCATCATTGGCATGGTATTTAAAGGGTTAGGTGTGACGTGTTTAAAGGTTCATGCGAATTGTGGGTCAACAGCCCGGAGGGAAGAAAGGTTCCGTACGGGTTTTTACGGCCGGAGTGAATGGCTGCTTTGTTAGAGTGTGGAGGGGATTATGTGAACGTAGTGATCTAGGCTACAGACCGGTTACAGAAAAATGGAAGGTTCACGAACACGTGGACGAAACGGGACAACAGGCAAGAATTGGCAAGCATAGCGAAAGATAAGGAGGTTAGTGGTTACGTGGGGAAAATTCCAGAACCAGCAATGGGTTTTTTTTTTTTTTTAATATTTGTAATGCAAAGTTGTGGCATGCAATAAAGAAAGTAGAAAGCAGTGGCCATGCATAACATAACAGATGATAATGGAGGTAGAAGGGAAAAGCATATTTTATTTGTGAAGTGTTTCTAGGGTGCCTTGTGATTTGTTGATACCGGACGGGTGAAGAGCGTTGAACTTGTATATGAGATAAGACTCCCTATCACGTCTGTCACGTGTGGATCTAAACCCGGTTTCTAGAATATATAGTTTAATGTTGTCAAAATTGTGACCAGGAACGTTAAAGTGTTCGGCGACTGCTTTGGGGAGTTTGTTGGACGTGTCGGTTCTGTGTCCGGTAAGGCGGTTGTTCATTTGTTGGCCGGTTTCACCAATGTATTGCATAGAGCAGTCGCCGCATTCAATGCAGTATATGACATTGGAGCTTGTGCATGTGAATGCGTGGTTAACGGGGTGGGTGTAATTGCTCGCAGTGCTTTTGATGGAGTTAGCGTGTTGAACGTGCTTGCATGTTTTGCAGCGCGGGAGGTTGCAGGGTCGTGTTCCCGTGTACGGGGTGCTTGTTTTGCTGATTTTGGCATTGACCAAGGAGTCTGCCAGGTTTTTTGCACGTCGGTATGTCACCTGTATAGGACTTGTGAATATATTGCTAAGTCGGTCACTGCTTTGGAGGAGGGGCTCGTGCTTCTGTAGAATGGCTTTGATGTTTGGAAGTGCGTTGGAATATCTTGTGATGAAGATTATTTGGCACGCGTCAGGATTTTTTCGGTTTTCCAGAACCTCGTCTCGATCGAGTGTAAGTGCCTTGCGACGGAATTCGGTTAGGAGGGAGTCTGGATAGTCCCTTTGGGCAAGTGTACTGCAGAGTTCGTCAAGCTTCTCAGCGTAATCTGTGTCGTTTGAACAAACTCTGCGTAGTCTTACACTCTGCCCATTAGGAATTCCAACCTTACAGTGACGCGGGTGGTGACTCTTGAAGTGAAGGTATTGTTGTTTGTCAGTTGGCTTTTTGTACAGGGTTGTGATGAGGTTGCCGTTGTCTAGTGATATTGTGGTGTCGAGGAAGTTAATTAAGTGAGTTGACTGTTGTGATGTGAACTTTATGTTGCTATGCGCGGTGTTCAGTAGATCTATGAACTTTTGAAATTCATGTTCCCCGTGTTCCCATATTATCAGTATATCATCGATGTATCGAAGGTACACCGTGGGTTTCAATGAGAGGGCGCTGAGAACTTTGTTTTCTAAGAACCCCATGAAGATATTTGCGTATGTGGGTGCAACAGGTGTGCCCATACTTGTACCGTGTACTTGTAGGTAGTGTTCGCCATTGAACTCGAAGTAGTTCAGTTTAAGGACCAAGTCCATTAGAGCGAGTATGGTTTCCGTGTCTTTTCTGGTGTTTGTTGTAGAAAGGGTATTGCAGAGGGCTGTGATTCCGTCGTTGTGTGGGATGTTCGTATACAGTGATGTCACATCCAGCGTGGCTAGTATTGTGTCCCTACCAAATGTACGAGTGTTGTTTATATCTCTGATTATTCTGAGGAGGTGGGGTGTGTCTTGTACATGCGATGGCAGTGTTGTCGGAATATGGTTTAAATAGTGGTCCAGGAATTTCGAGAGTCTTTCTGTTGGTGTGTTGTTATTAGATACAATTGGCCTGCCGGGGATGTCAGCCGTATAGAGCTCGTTGGCGTGTACCTTGTGGATTTTGGGCAGTAAATAGAAACGACCTGCGCCTGTGTTTGATGGGGTGAGATATCTGAGGTCATCACGTGTGATGAGCTTTCGTTCGTGGAGGTCCTGTATGGTATGGGTTATTGGCGCCGTGTACTCCTTTGTTGGGTCATGGTCCAGTTTGAGGTAGTGTTGCGTATTGTTGAGTTGCCTCTGAGCTTCAGAAACATATTTATCTGTGGGCCAGATGACGATACTCCCACCCTTATCTGCGGGCTTGATAACGATATCATCTCTGTCAGCTAGCGCTTTGATGATGTCACGCTGTGTTTTAGTGAGGTTGTGACCACGCGAGCTTTGGGAAATACCGCGAAGGATGTCGTTGCTTACTTGTTTAATGTACAGGTCTAATGCGGGTTCTCGGCCGTGATTTGGTGTCCAGGTTGATGGTAGTCGGAGGTCGTTGTTGTTTTCTTGTGTTGTATGAGCGAAGAATTCTCTAAGGCGTAGCCGTCTCGCAAAGTCTGATATGTCTTTGTGGATTTCGTATTCGTTAACAGAATTGAGTGTAGGGCAGAATGTTAACCCCCTAGAGAGGACTTGTAGTTCGTCGCTGGTTAGTGAGCGTGATATATCTATTACGGTGCTTGCGTCAGCGTTTTCTCGGGGTGACTCAGCGATGTTGCGGAGAGTTGTGGTTGTGGTGCTGGAAATTATTTGTTCGGCTACTGCGTGTGTCGTGTTAGTGGGTCCGGTATCCGTGTCGTTGTTGGAATTAGGTTTTCCGAGTTTTGAGTGTTCCTTGTTAGCTAGCTCGCGGTTGAGTTGTTGAATGTGTAGTTCGAGAGTGTTGGCCTCCGCGTCGGTGAGACTGATATTATTCATATGGGCCTGGATCGTAGCGAGTTGCGCGTGGCACTGTTTCTTTAATATTTCTAGAAACGTACGGGCTGTGTTGTTAAGGGCTGATGCCCACTCTAGCTCTAGTTCAGGTGTCAGTTTTCCTAATGCAGGAACTGTTTTAGGGTTGAGGCCTTTAGGTACTGTGTTGTGAGCCAGGTGGTGGGTGTAGATCCGTAGATGATGTAGGTATCGGCTACGTTTCTCCATGAGTTTTCGCATTCGTAGAAAGTTCGTTGACTGCATGGTAGGCTGGTGATTAGATAGTCAACGGTGTTTTCTGCGTGATGTGCGCGTGCGTCGTGTCTGTGGGGTCGGTGGCTGTGGGGTCAGTGGCTGTGGAGACTCGCTGTGTTCCTCGATGTCATCTGTCTGTGTTTGCGTGCTTGTGGTTTTCCGTGTCACAGTTTGCGTGAACTTTGTGTGTGTGCGGGTTGTGTTCGGAGTGTTGTCGTTTGCCGCGTGTGTATGCGTGGGTGCAGTGGTCGTTGTGGTCCCCTTTGATGCCATCGTGTGTTCTGGCGTGTTTGCGGTGCTGGCACTTAAAATGTAAGCTGGTTGATGATGTTGTGTTTGAGCGTTTGTCAGTGCAGGACGGCATCTATGGACCATTAGGTGTTTGATGTTGTGTGCCATAGCTCGTACGCCTGCGTGGTTTGGGTGGATGCCGTCCCGAGCGAGGTGTGCTTCAGCGTGGTATTCGAAAGCTGCGTGTGTGATAACCATAACGTTGGTGTGTACCTGACGCATGTGGATGAGGTGGTTGTTGACAGCGTGCGCCTTCCTGTCGAACTCGTGTAGCCATGTGTCCTGGTATATGTGTGCTCGGTGTTTGTTCTGTCTTCGGGGAAGTATCGTTGTCAGTACTATTTCAGCGCCTGGTCTGTTGTTTGTGATGAAGGAAACTAGTGCTTCGAATTCCTGGATGACATGTTGTGCTGTCGACCGTGCGATGTCGTTGGTCCCTACGTGGAGTATGAAGTGCGTGATGTTCGGTGGGGCAGCGGTTACATGTGTCATGATGTCTCGTATTTTTGCGCCGCTTGAAAAGTGTATGTGAGGTCCGTGTTCTCCGTGTGGGATGTGTTCGTGTATGTACTTGTAACAGCTATCCCCGAGGAGTGCGACATGTGAGAAAGAGAGGACGGGTTGCTTACCTCCTGAGTCCATCGGATCGTCAGTAGCGAACGTAGATGGGTAGAAATCCAGCGAACCGGTAGAATGTAGGAAGGGAGTTGCCTCAGGACAGAAGCCGCCGATATTTCGAACAGAGACTGTTCTTCTTCTGGGCACCGTCCTCATCATTGGCATGGTATTTAAAGGGTTAGGTGTGACGTGTTTAAAGGTTCATGCGAATTGTGGGTCAACAGCCCGGAGGGAAGAAAGGTTCCGTACGGGTTTTTACGGCCGGAGTGAATGGCTGCTTTGTTAGAGTGTGGAGGGGATTATGTGAACGTAGTGATCTAGGCTACAGACCGGTTACAGAAAAATGGAAGGTTCACGAACACGTGGACGAAACGGGACAACAGGCAAGAATTGGCAAGCATAGCGAAAGATAAGGAGGTTAGTGGTTACGTGGGGAAAATTCCAGAACCAGCAAAGGGTTGTTTTTTTTTAATATTTGTAATGCAAAGTTGTGGCATGCAATAAAGAAAGTAGAAAGCAGTGGCCATGCATAACATAACAGATGATAATGGAGGTAGAAGGGAAAAGCATATTTTATTTGTGAAGTGTTTCTAGGGTGCCTTGTGATTTGTTGATACCGGACGGGTGAAGAGCGTTGAACTTGTATATGAGATAAGACTCCCTATCACGTCTGTCACGTGTGGATCTAAACCCGGTTTCTAGAATATATAGTTTAATGTTGTCAAAATTGTGACCAGGAACGTTAAAGTGTTCGGCGACTGCTTTGGGGAGTTTGTTGGACGTGTCGGTTCTGTGTCCGGTAAGGCGGTTGTTCATTTGTTGGCCGGTTTCACCAATGTATTGCATAGAGCAGTCGCCGCATTCAATGCAGTATATGACATTGGAGCTTGTGCATGTGAATGCGTGGTTAACGGGGTGGGTGTAATTGCTCGCAGTGCTTTTGATGGAGTTAGCGTGTTGAACGTGCTTGCATGTTTTGCAGCGCGGGAGGTTGCAGGGTCGTGTTCCCGTGTACGGGGTGCTTGTTTTGCTGATTTTGGCATTGACCAAGGAGTCTGCCAGGTTTTTTGCACGTCGGTATGTCACCTGTATAGGATTTGTGAATATATTGCTAAGTCGGTCACTGCTTTGGAGGAGGGGCTCGTGCTTCTGTAGAATGGCTTTGATGTTTGGAAGTGCGTTGGAATATCTTGTGATGAAGCTTATTTGGCACGCGTCAGGATTTTTTCGGTTTTCCAGAACCTCGTCTCGATCGAGTGTAAGTGCCTTGCGACGGAATTCGGTTAGGAGGGAGTCTGGATAGTCCCTTTGGGCAAGTGTCCTGACGCGTGCCAAGTAAGCTTCATCACAAGATATTCCAACGCACTTCCAAACATCAAAGCCATTCTACAGAAGCACGAGCCCCTCCTCCAAAGCAGTGACCGACTTAGCAATATATTCACAAATCCTATACAGGTGACATACCGACGTACAAAAAACCTGGCAGACTCCTTGGTCAATGCCAAAATCAGCAAAACAAGCACCCCGTACACGGGAACACGACCCTGCAACCTCCCACGCTGCAAAACATGCAAGCACGTTCAACACGCTAACTCCATCAAAAGCACTGCGAGCAATTACACCCACCCCGTTAACCACGCATTCACATGCACAAGCTCCAATGTCATATACTGCATTGAATGCGGCGACTGCTCTATGCAATACATTGGTGAAACCGGCCAACAAATGAACAACCGCCTTACCGGACACAGAACCGACACGTCCAACAAACTCCCCAAAGCAGTCGCCGAACACTTTAACGTTCCTGGTCACAATTTTGACAACATTAAACTATATATTCTAGAAACCGGGTTTAGATCCACACGTGACAGACGTGATAGGGAGTCTTATCTCATATACAAGTTCAACGCTCTTCACCCGTCCGGTATCAACAAATCACAAGGCACCCTAGAAACACTTCACAAATAAAATATGCTTTTCCCTTCTACCTCCATTATCATCTGTTATGTTATGCATGGCCACTGCTTTCTACTTTCTTTATTGCATGCCACAACTTTGCATTACAAATATTAAAAAAAAAAAAAACCTTTGCTGGTTCTGGAATTTTCCCCACGTAACCACTAACCTCCTTATCTTTCGCTATGCTTGCCAGTTCTTGCCTGTTGTCCCGTTTCGTCCACGTGTTCGTGAACCTTCCATTTTTCTGTAACCGGTCTGTAGCCTAGATCACTACGTTCACATAATCCCCTCCACACTCTAACAAAGCAGCCATTCACTCCGGCCGTAAAAACCCGTACGGAACCTTTCTTCCCTCCGGGCTGTTGACCCACAATCCGCATGAACCTTTAAACACGTCACACCTAACCCTTTAAATACCATGCCAATGATGAGGACGGTGCCCAGAAGAAGAACAGTCTCTGTTCGAAATATCGGCGGCTTCTGTCCTGAGGCAACTCCCTTCCTACATTCTACCGGTTCGCTGGATTTCTACCCATCTACGTTCGCTACTGACGATCCGATGGCCTCAGGAGGTAAGCAACCCGTCCTCTCTTTCTCACATGTCGCACTCCTCGGGGATAGCTGTTACAAGTACATACACGAACACATCCCACACGGAGAACACGGACCTCACATACACTTTTCAAGCGGCGCAAAAATACGAGACATCATGACACATGTAACCGCCGCCCCACCGAACATCACGCACTTCATACTCCACGTAGGGACCAACGACATCGCACGGTCGACAGCACAACATGTCATCCAGGAATTCGAAGCACTAGTTTCCTTCATCACAAACAACAGACCAGGCGCTGAAATAGTACTGACAACGATACTTCCCCGAAGACAGAACAAACACCGAGCACACATATACCAGGACACATGGCTACACGAGTTCGACAGGAAGGCGCACGCTGTCAACAACCACCTCATCCACATGCGTCAGGTACACACCAACGTTATGGTTATCACACACGCAGCTTTCGAATACCACGCTGAAGCACACCTCGCTCGGGACGGCATCCACCCAAACCACGCAGGCGTACGAGCTATGGCACACAACATCAAACACCTAATGGTCCATAGATGCCGTCCTGCACTGACAAACGCTCAAACACAACATCATCAACCAGCTTACACTTTAAGTGCCAGCACCGCAAACACGCCAGAACACACGATGGCATCAAAGGGGACCACAACGACCGCTGCACCCACGCATACACACGCGGCAAACGACAACACTCCGAACACAACCCGCACACACACAAAGTTCACGCAAACTGTGACACGGAAAACCACAAGCACGCAAACACAGACAGATGACATCGAGGAACACAGCGAGTCTCCACAGCCACTGACCCCACAGCCACCGACCCCACAGACACGACGCACGCGCACATCACGCAGAAAACACCGTTGACTATCTAATCACCAGCCTACCATGCAGTCAACGAACTTTCT